>NC_035439.2:28114931-28421767 GCF_002127325.2 Helianthus annuus | reverse complement strand
TATTATTTATGACGCTTAACGGATATCTTAAGCACTTTAACGGATTACTATCCGACCGAACAACCGGACAATACCCGGAACATAAAAATATTGCCAAAATTAATATTAGTACTTTTCTGAGCCAGTTAGGGTCCCTGATTACCCTAACACCCGCTTTTAATGCATTAAGCAACTAACGAGGTTAGTACCTTAAAGTAACGCACTTAACCAAACTGAACCGTAACTGAACGTTTGAAAACGAACCGAGCACCATTACATCCTAAAGGAATCGGCCAACTAGTGGGACCCGGGGAGTACACCTTTATTATTTTATATTGGATTGCACGAGGATCGAGACGACTTTCTCTATAAATACCTCACTACCTCTCACACACACAAACACACACTTCACCTCACCACCACTCCCTCTCCCTCTCCCTCCTCTCGGCCGAGATCACCACCACCCCCACATCCGTTTTTCGGTTCAAGTCTTGACATTCCAAGGGCATACAAGTGTCGGTGGTTACGTACAACGGAGCTCGGAACAAACGGAACGCGGAGGACCTCTACCGTTTGCTATTATCCACGCAGTTTTCGACTAGTTTCTTCCCTAGCCCCGAGCTAGAGGTATAACGTTTAAAACTCATTTTTGGTCATGTCTAAAGTGGTTAAAAAGATATTTGTCGGTTGAATGTCGGTAACCCGCTTAATGGAACTTTAAAGTTTGCTAAAACGTGAATATCGTTGGTTAAAAGCTCAAAACGCGTGTAAATGTCGTAGTACTTGAATATGTTGATTAATATGGCCTGATCTACGATGTGGTGGCTCTCATCATCGTTTAACCCGACTTTGTTCGGATCGCGTATCTTGACATACACTTGTTTCTTGTGTACAAGGGTTAAAAGGTGAAACTCCACCACACGGGAAACATGAACTTGTGTAAAAATGTTTTAACATGAAAAATAGTATTTAAAACAAGCCGATCTACGTATGTACAAGTGGTATATTCGTAGGACCGGGTGTCGAGAAAATCATGTTTTAATAAAAATGGATAAAGTGTTAACAAATACGATTTCTATAAACTACAAGTATAGAAACACTTGTAGAATAAAAGATCCGACAAAATAACAATGTTTACAAAAATTGTCGGGAAGTTGTAAGAAGTAAGTTGTTCTAAAAACGAGGTTTTTGCAAGACTAAGTTATGTTATGTATAGATCCACTAAAAATAACGAGATCTACACCGTAGTTTTTGTAAAAAACTACAAGTTCATGAAACAACGCGGTTTTACATTCTAGTCTTCTATTTGATGTGTTGAAAATTGATTTGGTTGATTTGATAAATTGTTGAGATGATTTGTAAAAGAAAATGATACGCTTGAAAGCGTGGCCACCTCCAGTTACAGGGGAAACTCTGGCGAAATTTTCTAAAAATCTAACACTTAGAATTATTTAACAAGTGTTAGACTACTTTGACATGTTTTCAAAAATATATTTTCGCCACAACTTTATTTATAAATAATCGGAGGTGGGATTTTCACAAAACTAAAAGTGATAAATATTTATTCGGTAAATATATTTTGTCACCTCACTGTTTATGATTATTTTGTGAAGATATATATAAATATTATTTTTAGAGTAAAAATAATATTTACTAACCTTGTCAAGCCCGAAATAATACAAACGCCTTCACGGCAAACATATAAGTTACAACGGTAATTTCTATTACCACTTAATCACCAAAACGTAACTTACGCTTTATTCGGAAGTGTTCATAAGCACGTATATTGTCAATATATTATTTTGGGGAAATATTATGAGAAAAAGGAAATATATTATTTTTGAGAAAAATAAATATATTTTGGAATAAGAAATAAAATATATTAAGTGGGACTTAATAAAATGATATAAATACACATGTATTTAAATCCCCCATCCTTGGGAAGGAGAATGCGTATCAAATATATACACGGAACGGTTGTCTAACTGTTTCCAATGATGTAATCTATGAAGCTAAAGCACGGCCATCCGTCTAATAGAATTAGCACATGTAGGTCGTTGCACAGCACTTGGATATTGGATTGCTTGATTTTGTGACGCGCTCACTGTGAGTTCATGTCCCCCTTTTCTCTTAACTGTTTTCAGTTTTATAAACTGCGGGGGTGAAATACATGTTACAATGATTATGGATATGTTATACATGGTATGGTTAGCATAAGGAGGGTTATTACTTAGATCATGTGAGTGGGTAGGCAGAAACTTGAGGCCATTAATCCTCGTTGAGGACCGAGGGACAGGAGCGGTAGATCTATCTGGGTGTAGCGAGCCCAGCCCCAGGTCCAGCTGAACGGACCTCGGGGTGACTTAGTGCCCGACGCATAAATCCGCTAGGTTTGAGTCATCCCTACTTGCACTTCACACATATCAGTGGACTTGCAACCCATTGGTGATCTCTTTTATTTCCTTATTTGCTACATACCAGGGTTTTTGATAAAGATAAAGGTTTATTTACTCATTTTCGCATGAACTCGCTCAACATTATTGTTGATTTTTCAACTTACATGTATTTCAGGGAATTAAGGATCTGGCACGGTTTAGCAGGATTTCCCGCTGCATTTAGATTCAGAGTCATCCGGGGTTCAAGGCTCATGGCTCTTTCCTGGACAAGCCATGGCCCCTGAACCATGTTTATTTTGTTTGCATTATGGTAGTAGTTGTACTGTTTAAGACAAGTAATGGTTGTTGGGTGTTTACCCATTTAGACAATGTTTGACAATTTTATTTTCAATGGATGACTTTGCATGATTTTAAATTCATATAGCTTGTTATGGTTAAGCTATGGTATTAAGAAGTCACACCAAATTAACCACGCTTCCGCAAAGCCAGGGTGTGACAATGTATGTCCCTGGTATGTAGCAATAAGGAAAAAGAGATCACCAATGGTTTGCAAAGCCATTGATATGTGTGAAGTGATGCAGGAAGACTCAAACCTAGCGCATTTGTGCGTCGGGCACTTAGTCACCACATGGTCCACTCGGCGGACTCAGGAGTGGGGCTCGCTACACCCAAATAGATCTATCACTAATGTCCCTCGGTCCTACAACGAGGATTAATGGCCTTAAGTGTTGTACCCACCACTCACATGATCTGAACGTCCCAACCCTCCTTAAGCTAACCATACCATGTATAAAAATGTTCTAAATAATTGTAACATGTATTTTACCCCAGCCTCTGAGGCTGAATCTCCCCAGCCTCTAAGGCTGAACCTCCCCAGCCTCTAAGGCTGAACCTCCCAGCCTCTAAGGCCAACTCTCTAGTCTCTATATATTATCCCCAGACGACCCATCCCTAGTTATGAAAATCATTCACATTTCGAAAATACGCATTTGTTTTGTAAAAACTGGTATGTTTAGTATAAACCTTTTGTAAATCATTTGAGTTCCTCGGAATCCGTTCGTAATAGGATTTAGAAATACGAGTTTTTATTTGTTCAAAACTTTGTATGTTCTTGCAAAACGTGCATGTCTTTCCACCCCCGAAAACATTTATAAAAATGTAAAACAGTAAAAAGTGGGGGTTATGAACTCACCTGAATTGTCTTGTGCAAAGCTAGCTATATACGACTTCCTGATGTCGTTTCCAAGACTTGACTTGCTAGCGTGCATTCTACAATATTCCTAACAAGGAATATCTTATAAGTTTCTAAATAATTGCAGTAACTAAACTACGTGTCATCGAGCTCTACCGAATCGTTAATCGAACGATTCAATGGTAAGTTGTTAACTTAATGAAAATGACTAAGTTGTACGCGTTAAGTCTCGTTTGACACTGATATTAATTTACTAAGTCTAGAAAATACTAAGTTTTTGAGAACTTTGACATATATAAATATTTATACAAAAATATAGATATATTGGTAGGATAGTGTTAGTCGTCTCGCGAAGTCGCACGTGTACAAAAAGAATATTTATATGAAAATATCATATAACAAACTCGTATTATATAATGCGTCTTCTAAATATTCGCCAAACTAGGCGTATATGCCATTTGGACGTATAAAATAAATATGAAAGGTTACATTTATCCTATAAGAATTTCATCGAGTCGTTGCATAAATATATACTATATTTATTTACAAAAGCGAATCCGTGTTGTTGGATGTCTGAAATAAATAGATAAGTTATATCTATTTTTATAAAAGAATACGTGTTGTACGATATTTAAAATTAATATATAAGCTATACTTATTTTTATAAAACGAATGCACGTCGTTTAATGTTTCAAATAAATATATAAACTATATTTATTTTAGTAAAACAATTGTCGTGTCGTTGGGTATTCGAAATAAATATATAACTATATTTATTTCCGTAAAAGGATCATCGTGTTGTTTGATATCCGAAATAAATATATGAATTACATTTATTTTATAAAAGAAGTCGTATTGTTTGTTATTCGAAATAAATGTGTCAACTATATTTATTTTTATAAAACGAAGTCATGTCGTTTGGTATTTGAAATAAATATAAACTATATTTATTTTTTATGAAATGGTTTCGTATTGTTCGACATTTGAAATAAATATAAACTATATGTATCTGATGTGTGTAAAATGCAACATATAAATTACATCAAATGAGGCATAAAACTAACCCTTTTTAAGTACTAATGTTGGAAAAAGAGTGTTTTTGTCTTCCTTTTGTATTTTCAGGATTAAATGAGCTCAAATTAACAAAAGAAGCAAAAAGACAGCTAAATCTAACATAAATACAAGAAAAGGAACACAAGTGGAATGCCCGACCCCTCGACAGCATCCTCCCAAGCAAAACAGAGAAGACAGAAGACAAAACACGCCCCGTGCTCAGCCAGCACGGGGCCGTGCCCAAGAAGCAGCAGAAAAGACAAACCTATAGAAGCTTCTATTGCCCACCACGGGGCCGTGCCCAGCGAACACGGGGGCGTGGCGAAAGTACTGCAGGCGTATTAATTGTAATTGCGAATTACAATTAATGAGGAGAGAAATTGTCAGACGGGCACGGGGCCGTGTGCAGCGGACACGGGGCCGTTCCCAGACTTCTGTTCAGCCTATAAATAGGAGTGCTTGGTTTCATTACAACTCATCCCTTGGCACACCACCTCTCTCACACTTCATCCACCACCCACCACCACCATAACACCATCATCCATTGTCCATCATAGAGTGTGTGAGTCGTCTCGGGATCCAAGATTGATCGTAAGAGTTCTTGACAATCAAGGCCATGTTTGCCTAAGTCTCTTACATCACTTGGTGAAGACAAGTGTTTAGTATAATACTTTTTATTTTTAATCTTTTACACTTTTTATTTGGTTTTGTATTAATGACTTTAATAACTAGTTACTTATGTTGAAGGTGATTCTTCCTTATCGTTTGTCCGTGGTGTCTTGGCATTATTTTACAGTCTATATAAAATAAAAGATTTTCACCATTCATATCTCCACGGTCTATATGGAGGTATGTTGGCTACCTGGTCGGGGGTTAAGGGAATGGTTTGGTAAGGGTCTTGCCCTTGTTCAGCGTTTAGAGGTCCTGCAAGGGACCTGGGTCAAATTTAGTAGGATCTCCTTCAATAACCATAGGTATTGGATGGCGGGGATCCAAACTCTTTGACCCCCTCATAAGTTAACTACTATTAATACTATAACCCGGCTATTTAGGACTGTATCCCTGCTGACTCAGACTACTTAGTCGAGGGTAACGTCACCTCCAAAAGAGGGGCCTACCATAATTTGCATTAATAACTTAATTCATTATCTTTCAATAATCCGACCCTTTAGGATTGTATCCTTGCTGACTCAAACTACTGGGTTGAGGGTAACGTCACCTTCAAAAGAGGGGCCTACTACAATAACTAAGATAATCTCTAAAACAAGTGCAAAAGTGCGAAAAATAATCAAAGGTTATACTAATACACGAGTCGGATCCAAGTGATTCATCTTGTCTATCTGTTTTTATTTTTATTTTATTTTTCAGCATTTAGTTAGTTTTTATTTTCTTAGTTTAAAAATCTTTTCTAACATTTTGATTTGGTTAGACGTTGAGGATAAACCGGTACTAAAAGCTCTTATGTCCTTGGACGACCTCGGTATCTTACCAACACTATACTACGTCCACGATGGGTGCACTTGCCCATATGTGTGTTTAGTGATGCGTGCTAGTGTGTATATATTTTAGATGTATATTTAAGCCCTTTTTACACTTTTAGCCAAGTTTTAAATTTATAAAACACGATATTTACTAACACTAAACACACATATGGGCAAGTGCACCCATCGTGGACGTAGTATAGTGTTGGTAAGATACCGAGGTCGTCCAAGGACACAAGAGCTTTTAGTACCGGTGTATCCTCAACATCTAACCAAATCAAAATGTGAGAAAAGATTTTTACTAAGAAAATAAAAACTAACTAAATGCTGAAAATAAAATAAAAATAAAAACAGATAGACAAGATGAATCACTTGGATCCGACTCGTGTATTAGTATAACCTTTGATTATTTTCGCACTTTTGCACTTGTTTTAGAGATTATCTTAGTTATTGTAGTAGGCCCCTCTTTTGAAGGCGACGTTACCCTCAACCCAGTAGTTTGAGTCAGCAAGGATACAATCCTAAAGGGTCGGATTATTGAAAGATAATGAATTAAGTTATTAATGCAAATTATGGTAGGCCCCTCTTTTGAAGGTGACGTTACCCTCGACTAAGTAGTCTGAGTCAGCAGGGATACAGTCCTAAATAGCCGGGTTATAGTATTAATAGTAGTTAACTTATGAGGGGGTCAAAGAGTTTGGATCCCCGCCATCCAATACCTATGGGCATTGAAGGAGATCCTACTAAATTTGACCCAGGTCCCTTGCAGGACCTCTAAACGCTGAACAAGGGCAAGACCTTTACCAAACCGTTCCCTTAACCCCCGACCAGGTAGCCAACATACCTCCATATAGTCCGTGGAGATATGAATGGTGAAAATATTTTATTTTATATAGACAGTAAAATAATGCCAAGACACCACGGACAAACGATAAGGAAAGATCACCTTCAACATAAGCAACTAGTTATTAAAGTCATTAATACAAAACCAAATAAAAAGTGCAAAAGATTAAAAATAAAAAGTATTATACTAAACACTTGTCTTCACCAAGTGATGTAAGAGACTTAGGCAAACATGGCATTGATTGTCAAGAACTCTTACGATCAATCTTGGATCCCGAGACGACTCACACACTCTATGATGGACAATGGATGATGGTGGTGGATGATGGTGTTATGGTGGTGGTGGGTGGTGGATGAAGTGTGAGAGAGGTGGTGTGCCAAGGGATGAGTTGCAATGAAACCAAGCACTCCTATTTATAGGCTGAACAGAAGGCTGGGCACGGCCCCGTGTCCGCTGGGCACGGCCCCGTGCCTGTCTGACACTCTCTCTCTTCATTAATTGTAATTCGCAATTACAATTAATGCGCCTGCAGTACTTTCGCCACGCCCCCGTGTTCACTGGGCACGGCCCCGTGGTGGGCAATAGAAGCTTCTACTGGTTTGTCTTTTATGCTGCTTCTTGGGCACGGCCCCGCGGTGGCTGAGCACGGGGTGTGTTCAGTCTTCTGCCTTCTCTATTTTGCTTGGGAGGATGCTGTCGAGGGGTCGGGCAATCCACTTATGTTCCTTTTCTTGTATTTATGTTAGATTTAGCTGTCTTTTTGCTTCTTTTGTTAATTTGAGCTCATTTAATCCTGAAGGTACAAAAGGAAGACAAAAACACTCTTTTTCCAACATTAGTAATAAAAAAGGGTTAGTTTTATGCCTCATTTGATGTAATTTATATGTTGCATTTTACACACATCAAATACCCCCACACTTGAATCTTTGCTTGTCCTCAAGCAAACTCTTTAATATGTGGCTTACACTCCCAAATGGAATGAGTAGAAGAGAAGGTTTTGGCTTGTCATAAAGTGTCGGGAATCCAAGGTCTGTATTGGGTTTTATTTTTATTTATTTACAATCCTATTCGTTATGATTTATTTAGAACGTTTCATAAGATAAATTACTTATTTTGGCATAGCATGCCTTTTTAAAATTCCATTTATATACAAGTTCACATACCTCACGGGAGAAATCACTCACACTCGGCCGAAGGTGTATTTTTTTAGTGAATCACTCGAGAGCGGCATGGAACTTATTCCTACCATAGGCTTGCCAAGCAATCAATCCTCCTCCTTTTTAACTTTTTTTACCTTTGTAAATATTAGGAGGACTTTTTGGGTAAAGGCTTGGGCTAAAGGTGGGTAGTTGGGTTAGTGGTTAGTAAAAGGGCGAAAAGCGTAGAATCGTCGGTTTTCGTAAAACAGTTTGTTTTAGTGACTTTTTATTCTTAATGAAGTGTTTCTTCAAACAAGCTTTTGTTTTAAGAGCTTTGTTTGTTTATTTCTAACTTCATTCATTTTTTTTCGAAGTCACACGAAAACCAAGCTTGTTACTAAAATAAAGGGTAAAAATAAAAAAGGGTTTTTGGTGGGTAAAAGGGTTTTTAGGGTGAAGAAATGAAAGGTTTAGGCTCAAAGGGGTTAACTAGGGGGAGTTTTTGGGTAGGTGAAAAGAAAAAAAAAATAAAAATAATGGTTTTGAAAGAAAAAGGGTTAGTCCTAATGCCTCCATCATTTACTTACTTGGGTTTAAGTTGGTAAGGACCGGGAATGAATCGTCGTGGCAAGTTCTAGAGTCGTAAGAACCAAGCGGCTATTCACACAAGAAACGAAAAATGAGCATTTAGCGTAAAGATGTATATTTGTATGCTCAATAAAGGCTCAAAACTCACTTTTTGTGGGAATGGGTTTTTCTATGTGATCAAGTATATATAATCGAATTTTAACTAAGCTTGTCATGCCGTTTCATAATTTTCTTATGTTAGTTCTTTTTTTCACGACGCTATCGGTTGTAAATTTCTAAAAATATAACCTTGTTAGTCTTAGAATTCCCAACTTAAACTTTAGACAAGTAAAAAAAATGAAAATTTTTGAAAAAAGTTTGGGGTGATTAGCGGTTCCAATAGAGTTTTGTGTAAGGCTTGTTATTAGGACTTGCAAAATTTCAAGGTTTTAGCATCCCCCCCACACTTAAATTACACATTGTCCTCAATGTGTCACAAAAATAAATTTTTAGGTTGATTATATGTGTAAGATGGTGTTAAAAGCAAAAAAATTATGTTATTGGCAGTCTGGACACGGCCCCGTGGGGACCGGGCACGGCCCCGTGTTCAGGTGCCAGTAACGATTTTAAAGAAAAGAAACAGAAGCCTGGACACGGGGGCGTGTCTGATGAACACGGCCCGTGTCCAGTTACCTGAACTGGACATTTTTCTGCAGGGTGTTCAGCACGGGGCCGTGTTGGTTGGGCACGGCCCGTGCTGAACCTACTGTAACGGAGAAATTGTTGACGTGTGGCCTTGTTCTTGTGCATGGGGCCATGTTTCTCGTTTCCCTTATCATCCTTTACCACCATGAGTGTATTTTATTTATTATGAACCATTCAAACGTTAAAACCATCATTTCATTAAACCATAGAGAGATACATAATATTCCTAAAATAAAAAAAAAAACTTAACTAATTAGGTCAGGAGGTACACGAGGTTATCATAAGGGGTTCTACTTTTCAAGAAAATTTCGAGAATAGTTTCCCGATGTAGTATGACTTTTGGCCGACGGTTTTCTCCCCTAGATGTTGCTAAAGCCATTCTTCTATCTCCCTTGGAAGGAAGAAAGCAGCTTCATTTTCCTCAGCAACTTGTGGAGGAGGGGGAACACTCACCGGGACTCCTTGCACTACCCTTTGCGGAGGCTCAGGGTGCATGGCGTACCATTCGGCCGGTATGATGACTTCGGGCACCATGTTACACGCCCTTTGGGTTATTATAGGTACCAAAGGCGGGGAGGCGAGAAGGTTTAACCTCTGGTGCAAGAGGTTGACCTCTCGGAGACACCCTTCCAGTCCCACCGTGATATGGTTGATACGGTCGACCAATGCTTCTTCCACTCCCGTCATTTCATCAATAGCCTCCCTTAGGGCGTAAACATAGTTTACAAGAGAGTCTTCCGCCGTTGATGATCTCCTCCCTTGTCGGTTGTTCCTTGAAGAGGTTCCACTTGTTCTGCTTGCGATTTCTGGGAAATAAACCGAAGAAAACTAAATTTTTACGAAACAGAACCTCGGACACGGCCCCGTGCTTGCTGAGCACGGCCCTGTGTCCACTTGTCTGCAGGATTTTAGGCTAAGTAGTTTTGGAGTTTAAATTATTTTTATGATTTTCAGCTGGGTTTTAAGTATAGGTAATTTAAAACAAAGTTATACAACTAACTTTAAACAAGAATCCTTAGCAAATAATCTTACAAACTTCACATAAAAGGTTGGAATCATGGAGTTTCCAAGCTTTCATGGAGGAAATGTTTGAAAAATTTGAAAGAAGAGGTAATGAACAAAAGTGGAAGGGACAAGAGGGTTCTTGGGAACCTTCTTTTAGAACTTACCTAGGATGGTATAAGTGAAGATCCCAGGAATCTCTGTCTTTGGAAGTGGTAAAAAATGAGCAGGAATCAGGCTGCATTTAAAGAAAACGACAGCGCACTGGACACGGCCCCGTGCTGGTTGGACACGGCCTCGTGTGCAGATGAAATCCTGACACATTTTGTCCGTATTCTGACAAAATCAGCAGAGAATCTTTTAGGTGAGCACGGGGGCGTGTTGACCTGGACACGGCCCCGTGTCTGGAAGCTGTCTTATGGAGTTTCTTAACTTCTAAGGATCTTATTGATATCGGGTGGTTCCTTACTGGTGGGAACAACCCCAAAGTGCCTAAGAAACCTTAATTGTCCGGCGAGAACGCAAGAGGTTGTCGGTGAGGGTAATTCCTATTTTCATTCTAGGTGGACAAGTCCAACCCTTTCCCGGGCTCTCGTTAAAGAAGGTATATGCCGAATCGCTCAGGTCTATGTATGCACCGAACGAAGTCGATGGAGAGTCCTTCACGGCACAATCGGCACAGGGACGACTATCGTCCAAGTCTTCGCTAGGTATGAAGGTATTTTTGGGAGCAACGAGGTTGTTGGAATGCGATCCCAACATTTCTTCATGGTCATCGTCTTGGGGTGGATCAATAAAATCCTTCCTAAGCTCTTTTGACCAATTTAAAATTAGATCTTCTAGTTGAAATAACTCGTCAAGTAGCATTTCTCCTAGAATATCTGGCTGGGCGCATTCGAGGGAGAGATAGTGATTATTTTTACTTTCGCCCCTCTTAAGGTTATAAGGAGTTGGTGGGTCTATGTAGTGGGGCCTATAATTTAGAAAGTAACATTCTAATTCTTTATGTTCGCCTCCACATAATTGACACCACGTACCATAAGAGTGCCGAAAGTAAAAAGAATTACCATCACTCATGTTTGTGTCAGAAATTACCAACCGCCGGGATCTAACGGTTCTGTTTTCAGTAAGTGAATCTTGGGCACGGGGGCGTGTTGAGTGAGCACGGCCCCGTGTTCAGCTTACTGTCTGACTTAAAACAGGATTGCCAGTTCCAATTATTGAGCACGGGGGCGTGTTCAGCAGGCACAGCCCGTGCTGAGCTCTGCAGAAGCTGAAAAACTAAGAAAATCCTAAAAAATTAAAAAGAAAAATAAAAATATGATTAGGCCGTTGATTCCTAACTTTCTTAAAATCCTTGTGTCCCCGGCAACGGCGCCAAAAACTTGATGCGTGCTAGTGCGTATATATTTTAGATGTATATTTAAGCCCTTTTTACACTTTTATCCAAGTTTTAAATTTATAAAACACGATATTTACTAACACTAAACACACATATGGGCAAGTGCACCCATCGTGGACGTAGTATAGTGTTGGTAAGATACCGAGGTCGTCCAAGGACACAAGAGCTTTTAGTACCGGTTTATCCTCAACGTCTAACCAAATCAAAATGTGAGAAAAGATTTTTACAAAGAAAATAAAAACTAACTAAATGCTGAAAATAAAATAAAAATAAAAACAGATAGACAAGATGAATCACTTGGATCCGACTCGTGTATTAGTATAACCTTTGATTATTTTCGCACTTTTGCACTTGTTTAAGAGATTATCTTAGTTATTGTAGTAGGCCCCTCTTTTGAAGGTGACGTTACCCTCAACCCAGTAGTTTGAGTCAGCAAGGATACAATCCTAAAGGGTCGGATTATTGAAAGATAATGAATTAAGTTATTAATGCAAATTATGGTAGGCCCCTCTTTTGGAGGTGACGTTACCCTCGACTAAGTAGTATGAGTCAGCAGAGATACAGTCCTAAATAGCCGGGTTATAGTATTAATAGTAGTTAACTTATGAGGGGGTCAAAGAGTTTGGATCCCCGCCATCCAATACCTATGGGCATTGAAGGAGATCCTACTAAATTTGACCCAGGTCCCTTGCAGGACCTCTAAACGCTGAACAAGGGCAAGACCCTTACTAAACCGTTCCCTTAACCCCCGACCAGGTAGCCAACATACCTCCATATAGACCGTGGAGATATGAATGGTGAAAATTTTTTATTTTATATAGACAATAAAATAATGCCAAGACCCCACGGACAAACGATAAGGAAAGATCACCTTCAACATAAGCAACTAGTTATTAAAGTCATTAATACAAAACCAAATAAAAAGTGCAAAAGTTTAAAAATAAAAAGTATTATACTAAACACCTGTCTTCACCAAGTGATGTAAGAGACTTAGGCAAACATGGCCTTGATTGTCAAGAACTCTTACGATCAATCTTGGATCCCGAGACGACTCACACACTCTATGATGGACAATGGATGATGGTGGTGGATGATGGTGTTATGGTGGTGGTGGGTGGTGGATGAAGTGTGAGAGAGGTGGTGTGCCAAGGGATGAGTTGCAATGAAACCAAGCACTCCTATTTATAGGCTGAACAGAAGGCTGGGCACGCCCCCGTGCCTGTCTGACACTCTCTCTCTTCATTAATTGTAATTTGCAATTACAATTAATGCGCCTGCAGTACTTTCGCAACGCCCCCGTGTTCACTGGGCACGACCCCGTGGTGGGCAATAGAAGCTTCTACTGGTTTGTCTTTTATGCTGCTTCTTGGGCACGGCCCCGTGCTGGCTGAGCACGGGGCGTGTTCAGTCTTCTGCCTTCTCTATTTTGCTTGGGAGGATGCTGTCGAGGGGTCGGGCAATCCACTTATGTTCCTTTTCTTGTATTTATGTTAGATTTAGCTGTCTTTTTGCTTCTTTTGTTAATTTGAGCTCATTTATTCCTGAAAATACAAAAGGAAGACAAAAACACTCTTTTTCCAACATTAGTACTAAAAAAGGGTTAGTTTTATGCCTCATTTGATGTAATTTATATGTTGCATTTTACACACATCATTTAGTGTTAGTGAATATCGTGTTTTATAAATTTAAAACTTGGCTAAAAGTGTAAAAAGGGCTTAAAATATACATCTAAAACATATTACTCCTAACACACATCAAGTTTTTGGCGCCGTTGCCGGGGAAACAAGCATTTTAAGAAAGTTAGGAATCAACGGCTTAATCATATTTTTATTTTTTCTTTTTTATTTTTTAGGATTTTCTTAGTTTTTCAGCTTCTGCAGAGCTCAGCACGGGCCGTGCCTGCTGAACACGCCCCCGCTCAATCATTGGAACCGGCAATCTTGTTTTAAGTCAGACAGTAAGCTGAACACGGGGCCGTGCTCACTCAACACGCCCCCGTGCCCAAGTTTCACTTACTGAAAACAGAACCGTTAGATCCCGGCGGTTGGTAATTTCTGACACAAACATGAGTGATGGTAATTCTTTTTACTTTCGGCACTCTTATGGTACGTGGTGTCAATTATGTGGAGGCGAACATAAAGAATTAGAATGCTACTTTCTAAATTATAAGCCCCACTACATAGACCCACCGACTCCCTATAACCTTAAGAGGGGCGAAAGTATAAATAATCACTATCTCTCCCTTGAATGCGCCCAACCAAATATTCTAGGAGAAATGCTCCTCGACGAGTTATTTCAACTAGAAGATCTAATTCTAAATTGGTCAAAAGAGCTTAGAAAGGATTTCCTTGATTCACCCCAAGACGAAGACCATGAAGAAATGTTGGGATCGCATTCCAACAACCTCGTTGTTCCCAAAAATACCTTCATACCTAGCGAAAACTTGGACGATAGTCGTCCCTGTGCCGATTGTGCCATGAAGGACTCTCCATCGACTTCGTTCGATGCATACATAGACCTGAGCGATTCGGCATATACCTTCTTTAACGAGAGTCCGGGAAAGGGTTGGACTTGTCCACCTAGAATAAAAATAGGAATTACCCTCACCGACAACCTCTTGCGTTCTCGCCTTAGTCTAGGACAATTAAGGTATCTTAGGCACTTTGGGGTTGTTCCAACCAGTAAGGAACCACCCGATATTAATAAGTTCCTTAGAATTAAAGAGACTCCATAAGACAGCTTCCAGACACGGGGCCGTGTCCAGGTCAACACGCCCCCGTGCTCACCTAAAAGATTCTCTGCTGATTTTGTTAGAATACGGACAAAATGTGTCAGGATTTCATCTCCACACGGGGCCGTGTCCAACCAACACGGGGCCGTGTTCAGTGCGCTGTCGTTTTCTTTAAATGCAGCCTGATTCCTGCTCATTTTTTACCACTTCAAAAAGACAGAGATTCCTAGATCTTCACTTATACCATCCTAGTTAGTTCTAAAAGAAGGTTCCCAAGAACCCTCTTGTCCCTTCCACTTTTATTCATTACCTCTTCTTTCAAATTTTTTTCAAACATTTCCTCCATGAAAGCTTGGGAACTCCATGATCCCATCCTTTAATGATAAGTTTGTAATATTATTGGCTAAGGAATCTTGTTTAAAGTTAGTTGTATAACTCTGTTTTAAATTATCTGTGCTTAAAACCCAGCCGAAAACCATAAAAATAATTTAAAACTCCAGGACTCCTTGGCCTAAAATCCTGCAGACAAGTGGACACGGGGCCGTGCTCATCGAGCACCGGGCCGTGTCCGAGGTCCTGTTTCTTAAAAAAATTTAGCTTTCTTCGGTTTATTTCCCAGAAATGGCAAGCAGAACATCTTCAAGGAATAACCGACAAGGGAGGAGATCATCAACGGCGGAAGACTCTCTTGTAAACTATGTTTACGCCCTAAGGGAGGCTATTGATGAAATGACGGGAGTGGAAGAAGCATTGGTCGACCGTATCAACTATCTAACGGTGGGACTGGAAGGGTGTCTCCGAGAGGTAAACCTCTTGCACCAGAGGTTAAACCTTCTCGCATCCCCGCCTTTGGTTCCTATAATAACCCAAAGGGCGTGGAACATGGTACCCGAAGTCATCATACCGGCCGAATGGTACGCCATGCACCCTGAGCATCCGCAAAGGGTAGTGCAAGGAGTCCCGGTGAGTGTTCCCCCTCCTCCACAAGTTGCTGAGGAAAATGAAGCTGCCTTCTTCCTTACAAGGGAGATAGAAGAATGGCTTTAACAACATCTAGGGAAGAATACCGTCGGCCGAAAGTCCTACTACATCGGGAAACTATTCTCGAAATTTTCTTAAAAAGTAGAACTCTTTATGATAACTTCGTGTACCTCCTGACCTAATTAGTTAAGTTTTTATTTTATTTTAGGAATGTTATGTATCTCTCTATGGTTTAATGGAATGATGGTTTAAGGTTTAAATGGTTCATAATAAATAAAACTCGTGGTGGTAAGGGATGATAAGGGAAACGAGAAACATGGCCCCATGCACGAGAACAAGGCCGCACGACAACAATTTCTCCATTACAGTAGGTTCAGCACGGGCTGTGCCCAGCCAACACGGCCCCATGCTGAACACCCTGCAGAAAAATGCCAGTTCAGGTAACTGGACACAGGCCGTGTTCACCAGACACGCCCCCGTGTCCAGGCTTCTGTTTCTTTTCTTTAATTATCGTTACTGGCACCTGAACACGGGGCCGTGCCCGGTCACCACAGGGCCGTGTCCAGACTGCCAGTAACACAAATTTTTTGCTTTTAACACCATGTTACACATTCAGTCAACCTAAAAATTTATTTTTGGGACACATTGAGGATAATGTGTAATTTAAGTGTGGAGGGGATGCTAAAACCTTGAATTTTGCAAGTCCTAATAACAAGTCTTACACAAAAATCTATTGGAACCGCTAATCACCCCAAATTTTTCAAAAAATTTTCAATCTTTTTACTTGTCTAAAGTTTAAGTTGGGAATTCTAAGACTAACAAGGTTATATTTTTACAAATTTACAACCGATAGCGTCGTGATAAAAAGAACCAACATAAGAAAATTATGAAACGGCATGACAAGCTTAGTTAAAATTCGATTATATATACTTGATCACATATAAAAACCCATTCCCACAAAAAGTGAGTTTTGAGCCTTTATTGAGCATATAAATATACATCTTTACGTTAAATGCTCATTTTTCATTTCTTGTGTGAATAGCCGCTTGGTTCTTACGACTCTAGAACTTGCCACGACAATTCATTCCCGGTCCTTACCAACTTAAACCCAAGTAAGTAAATGATGGAGGCATTAGGACTACCCCTTTTTCTTTCAAAACCATTATTTTTATTTTTCTTTTCACCTACCCAAAAACTCCCCCTAGTTAACCCCTTTGAGCCTAAACCTTTTCATTTCTTTACCCTAAAACCTTTTTACCCACCAAAAACCCTTTTTATTTTTACCCTTTATTTTAGTAAAAAGCTCGGTTTTCGTGTGACTTAAAAAAAAAAGAATGAAGTTAGAAATAAACAAACAGAGCTCTTAAAACAAAAGCTTGTTTGAAGAAACACTTCATTAAGAATAAAAAGTCACTAAAACAAAATGTTTTACGAAAACCGACGCTTTTTACGATTTTCGCCCTTTTCTACTAACCACTAACCAAACTACCCACCTTTAGCCCAAGCCTTTACCCAAAAAGTCCTCTTGATATTTACAAAGGTAACAAGTTAAAAAGGAGGAGGATTGATTGCTTGGCAAGCCTATGGTAGGAATAAGTTCCATGCCGCTCTCGAGTGATTCACTAAAAAAATACACCTTCGGCCGAGTGTGAGTGATTTCTCCCGTGAGGTATGTGAACTTGTATATAAATGGAATTTTAAAAAGGCATGTTATGCCTAAATAAGTAATTTCTCTTATGAAACGTTCTAAATAAATCATAACGAATAAGATTGTAAATAAATAAAAATAAAACCCAATAAAAATCTTGGATTCCCGACACTCTATGACAAGCCAAAACCTTCTCTTCTACCCATTCCATTTGGGAGTGTAAGCCACATATTAAAGAGTTTTGCTTGAGGACAAGCAAAAAGACAAGTGTGGGGATATTTGATGTGTGTAAAATGCAACATATAAATTACATCAAATGAGACATAAAACTAACCCTTTTTAAGTACTAATGTTGGAAAAAGAGTGTTTTTGTCTTCCTTTTGTGTTTTCAGGATTAAATGAGCTCAAATTAACAAAAGAAGCAAAAAGACAGCTAAATCTAACATAAATACAAGAAAAGGAACACAAGTGGAATGCCCGACCCCTCGACAACATCCTCCCAAGCAAAACAGAGAAGGCAGAAGACTGAACACGCCCCGTGCTCAGCCAGCACGGGGCCGTGCCCAAAAAGCAGCAGAAAAGACAAACCTATAGAAGCTTCTATTGCCCACCACGGGGTCGTGCCCAGCGAACACGGGGGCGTGGCGAAAGTACTGCAGGCGCATTAATTGTAATTGCGAATTACAATTAATGAGGAGAGAGATTGTCAGATGGGCACGGGGCCGTGTGCAGCGGACACGGGGCCGTGCCCAGGCTTCTGTTCAGCCTATAAATAGGAGTGCTTGGTTTCATTACAACTCATCCCTTGGCACACCACCTCTCTCACACTTCATCCACCACCCACCACCACCATAACACCATCATCCACCACCATCATCCATTGTCCATCATAGAGTGTGTGAGTCGTCTCGGGATCCAAGATTGATCGTAAGAGTTCTTGACAATCAAGGCCATGTTTGCCTAAGTCTCTTACATCACTTGGTGAAGACAAGTGTTTAGTATAATACTTTTTATTTTTAATCTTTTGCACTTTTTATTTGGTTTTGTATTAATGATTTTAATAACTAGTTAACTATGTTGAAGGTGATTCTTCCTTATCGTTTGTCCGTGGTGTCTTGGCAATATTTTACTGTCTATATAAAATAAAAGATTTTCACCATTCATATCTCCACGGTCTATATGGAGGTATGTTGGCTACCTGGTCGGGGGGTTAAGGGAACGGTTTGGTAAGGGTCTTGCCCTTGTTCAGCGTTTAGAGGTCCTGCAAGGGACCTGGGTCAAATTTAGTAGGATCTCCTTCAATACCCATAGGTATTGGATGGCGGGGATCCAAACTCTTTGACCCCCTCATAAGTTAACTACTATTAATACTATAACCCGGCTATTTAGGACTGTATCCCTGCTGACTCAGACTACTTAGTCGAGGGTAACTTCACCTCCAAAAGAGGGGCCTACCATAATTTGAATTAATAACTTAATTCATTATCTTTCAATAATCCGACCCTTTAGGATTGTATCCTTGCTGACTCAAACTACTGGGTTGAGGGTAACGTCGCCTTCAAAAGAGGGGCCTACTACAATAACTAAGATAATCTCTTAAACAAGTGCAAAAGTGCGAAAATAATCAAAGGTTATACTAATACACGAGTCAGATCCAGGTAATTCATCTTGTCTATCTGTTTTTATTTTTATTTTATTTTTTAGCATTTAGTTAGTTTTTATTTTCTTAGTTTAAAAATCTTTTCTAACATTTTGATTTGGTTAGACGTTGAGGATAAACCGGTACTAAAAGCTCTTGTGTCCTTGGACGACCTCGGTATCTTACCAACACTATACTACGTCCACGATGGGTGCACTTGCCCATATGTGTGTTTAGTGTTAGTGAATATCGTGTTTTATAAATTTAAAACTTGGCTAAAAGTGTAAAAAGGGCTTAAAATATACATCTAAAACATATTACACCAAACGCACATCAGTATCTTTGCGAAAAGATTTCTTATGGTTTGATACTTGAAAGGATTGTCGAAAATAATGAAAGAATAGAAATTGCTATATCACGTTTTATTTTATAAAAGCATTGTCGAAAATAGTATCAAATTGTCGTCTTTCGTGATGTTGTAAAGTGTCGTCTATATTTGTATTGGTGTTACTAAAAGATTACTTGAATTCCGATAGTTCGTTTTATTATAAAACACGTTTTAGTTTTGCGGATTTTCTCGAAAAACGGGCAGAGTTTCCCCTGTTTTTGGACGCCCCCGACAACTCAAGTTGTCGTTATTTTTCCAAAACCAATCAATACTACATAAATAATTTTCATAAATATGGCGAAATATAACTAGACGCTATTCCGAATCGGTTCGAGCTCGTATGACGGAATTAATAAAAATGCTTATAATTAATGTAAATATTATTTGCGTCACTAAAAATCTTTACCAAGTCTTCCGCGCCGCTTTCGTTGAGTGAGTTGGCCGAGTCAACAGAGTCGACCGGCTCGGTTGACTGAGTTGACTCGTCGGGTTGACCAAGTTTGACCGAGTCGACCAGAACCGCGCTAAAACTGGATCTGACCGCGTTGACCGAGCCGTTGAATGCTTGACCTGCTGTTGACTTTGTTTAACTGAACTCGAACCGAGTTGACTTATTGTTGACCGAGTCGACTCGGTTTGACCGAGTCGACCGGGTTTGACCCGCTGCGAACATCAACAGAAATATCATCATCTTCATCTTAATGCAAGGAGAAGATTCAGTCGAAACCACTTACCGGTAAACCCGTCGGATAACGGCAAGGACCGCCGGATAAAAGAACCGACCGGTGGTCCGAGTCTCCATCTCACTCTCTGCTGCTCGAACCCCCAAAAATTTACTCGAACTAGACCCGGGTCGAACCCGAAACCGGTGAACTCGCCGGGTAAAGGCAATGTCCGGCGGTCAATGGTACCGACCGCCGGTTCTTTCACTCTTCTCGGCTCCCTGTCTCTCTTCTCGGCTCTCTCTCTCTTCGCCTCTTTCTAGTCTCTCTCTCCTCTCTCGCTTGAAGCACCGATCGGCACCACCCACCACAGCGCCGCCGCCTGTGGTGGTGGTGTTGCTGCTGCTGAAGTCCGCCACCACCATAAGATGGTGGTGGTCGGCCGATTAACAGAAGGGGGGGGGTGTAAAACAGGTGGGTGTCACCGGGGTGCGGCTCCGACCGTCGGAGAGGGAAGGGAGATGGTTGTGCGGGTGGTGTGTCGGAGAAACAAGAAGGCCGGTGGCCGGCCGGAGCTCCGTTCTCCAGTCACCGGTGGTGTCTTCCACAGAGAGAGGGAATCGTGGTGTGTTTGGTCTGTGTGTGTTTGATTTGCAGTAAAATGAGAATAAGAGAACTATATGTTCTCATTTATAAGCAGACTTGGGTTTTGTGGGTTTTGGGCTTGGGCCCAAGGCCCACAAGCCCAAATCTCATGTTTTTAGTGGCCCGTCAAATCTTGTGAACCCATTATCAGAACCCGAATATCGTAAAGATGTCGTAAATATACAATATTTGATTAAAAAAATATTTTAAAATATTTAAAGTAGTGTCGGTAGACGTTCGTGCTCTCGTTTGTCGTTTACGGTAACGGATTGCGTAAAATTACGTCATCAAAAAATTATTATTATTTATATTTTTTTGTGTTAAACGGGAAACTTAAGGGTCGATAGTCCATGTTTGCGTGTTTGTTCGTCAATCACGGTAAAAATTGCGTAAATGCCTCATTTGTCGTTTCTGATCCGTTTTTCGATCTGTTTTCTACTATGAGCATTAAAATTTGATAACGAAACCAAATATATCATAATATAAATATCGAGACAAAATTCAAGTCCGGTGCGTCAGTTCCGTCGTTGATTGTCGGTGCGTTACCGTTTCCACGTTTTCTCGTTTGCGTCTGCGTTTTGTGTCGTTCGAATGCCCAATAAATTCACAAAAAAATTAATTTCATGAATATAGAATATTCATAGAAAATTGGTATTTGTCGGCGTTGACAGTATTTTGTACGGTTTCTATCTGTTGTCGTTTAACGTTTCGCAGGTTTCTCTGTAAACCACCGTTCGCGCACTGTAAAGTCGGATAGACGTTCCTAAGCACTCCAAAGGCCTAATTAAGTTAATTTTTGCGGTAAACACTATTTATTATCGCATTAATCACCTATTAATTACTTAATTAGGAGTCGTAAATCACCGGTTGTCACATACACGCTTTGAGTTGCGATTGAGATTGTTACGCCTTGCGATGTAGTGTAGTGTGTCAAAAATAGAGTTAATAGTATACTTGGTCTAATAACGTTCAATTTGTATGGCACTTTCTTCACAAGTCATTGGTTGGCATGGCGAAGCACTTATATATAGGAAGTACCAGCGGCGTATCCACCATGCTTCCACAACACGCCTCTGCCCCGTGAATAGGTGTCACACTGTGTCGACATGGTCAAGACGCTTATATATAGGAAGTACCAGCGGCGTATCCATCACGCTTAACCATGCTTTTAACGTTATGGCATTATTGAAACTTATTACGATCCCCGTGCACGAACCAACATAATCCCGTGTGCACCCGTGATTAAGTTGTTCCTTATACGTTTATTGCAACTCGCTTCAAGAACGCATACTAGGGGTAAAACACATTATATAGTATATAGTGCTAATATATAGTCCGTGCGCGAGTGCGAGAGAGAGAGAGAGAGAGAGATAAATAGAGTCCACATTGCGTCGAGAAATAGAACAAGTTCAACATGCAAAAGAAATTAACGGCGAAGATCGTATCATTACAACAACATTGGAAGCATAACTAATGTTGCTGTGGAGGACTTCTACGGAGACTGCGATTGTTGCTGGAATTCCTCAAGTCTGCGGCCCCGTGCGACAATGCTGGGTAAGATGACCATACCAGTTGCAATTTGCGCAAAAGCGACAGTTAGCTTCTGGCGGGTGATGATACGTACACATGAGACACATGGGATAAGTTCCGTTGTAGTCGTGCTTCGAGTGAACTGGAATTGCTTGAAGAGGTTCCGGTTGCGACAATTAAGTTGTTGAAGAGTTTGGGCTCATGGTCTTTCGTTTGCGGCTGGACTGAGCTTCCTGTAGCGATGTGTTATCATTGGGGGATTCGTCTAAGGAATTACTTGAAGAATCGTCAGAGGAATCATTAGAAGAATCGTCGGAAGAGTTGATGACGATTGCTTGATGAGCTTGTTTGACAGGATTCTTGGAGAAAAATCCGTCCAAGTCTCGTTTGTCGTTGATTTCTACGGCCAAGCGGTAGGTTTCTTCGATGGTAGCGGGTCTTGCAGCTTCGACAAAATCGCCCACACATTCAGGCAAGCCGCGAATGTACTTCGTGATGGCTTTTTCTGAAGTGTTGACTTGACTTGGGTAGATTACGCTAAGCTGTTTAAACCTTGGGGTGTAGCCAGTATTGTCACCTTCGACTTGCTTGATTTCCCAAAATTCGTCTTCTAGCTTCTGGACTTCGTGGGGATGGCAGTACTCTTTCTTCATGAGCTACGTCAGCTCATCCCAAGAGAGAGCATAAGCCGCGGAGATCCCACGTTTGTTACATTCGGCTGTCCACCAGTCGAGTGCTCGCGATTGAAATATTCCGGTAGCGCAAGTAGTACGGAAACCACCGGGACAC
Organism: Helianthus annuus; assembly: GCF_002127325.2. Taxonomy (NCBI): domain Eukaryota; kingdom Viridiplantae; phylum Streptophyta; class Magnoliopsida; order Asterales; family Asteraceae; genus Helianthus; species Helianthus annuus. Next base: position 28,398,994 of record NC_035439.2, on the reverse strand, counting down.
CCACTCTGACGAAGGGTAACTTTGATAGAATCGAACCACTGGAGTAGCTGGGACAAACCTCCTTCACCCGTGAACTCCATCAGGTCACAGGCTTTGAAGTGTTTGTAAAGGAAAGCAGATTGCGGCACTTCCGTCTTAGAGTCTTCCGAGGTTCGAGAGTTGCTGAGAGAGTGCACTTGAGCGACAATCTGAGGAATGACCTTGGCCACTTCCTTGGCCATAAGCGAGGCAATCCTCTTCTTGGCGCTTCGTTTGGCTCTTCTCCTTGCTGTTTGTCTAGAAGTAGAGTCGTTTGAAGACATCTAGACAGAGAGAGATTTGGAGTGAGATTCGATCATAATGATTTTTGAGTTTTGCGATGCGATTGAGCGCGATCAAAACTTGTTGCGAGTAATATAATAGATTTCACATAGGAGCCACATAGGAGCCACATAGGAGACACAAGATTCCTAAATTCCCACATAATTGATTTGCTGTATATATATAATTAGTTATAGTTGATGCTTATACACATACACGTCGGGATAGAATGCGCGAGGACGCGTTGAAGGGAGAAAGCAAGAGCGAGAAATTAGACATTAGTTTCGTTGTGAACATTCGGTTTTTGTTTTAGATTACGATGGCTGTGCGAGTTGTGTGTTTATAAAGCAGGGGATAAAGCGTAAAGTTTTAAATCGTAGCCACATAAGCGTAAATAAATTCTGTAAAGCGTAAAATCGGAAAGTCATATGCTAGAAAAATGGATAGAGTGCCTCGGGTGTTTAGGCATCGACTACCCATGGTAACCCAACTATACCCAACAAGTTCGTGTACGCGCGTTGCCCTAGAAGACTTATGCTTCCACTGGGATGCAGCTCATGGCATTCGTCTTCCTAGTCATCGCGTGGCTCGAGTTATCGTTATAGCCGAGTCCTTGGTGAGAGCTTTTGAAAACCATTTTATAGAGAGTGGAATGGTTTATTAAGATACGGGTTTCACCCCTGACTTAATAACTTCGCTCCTAACTGTGGTTGTGCTCTTCAAATAATTCCGGGAGTTCCACTAGATTTTGAAATGGAGACTTTCGTTGAGTTATGAATGTCACTCCTAGCTCGATGAAAAGTTCTCGTGCTAGAAAAATGCGCAGAGTGGCGATCTTATCGAGAGTTCTTGGTTTTCACGCCTGATCTTGACTGGATCACTCGGTTGTGTTATGCGAGTATTTTCGAAAACGTGGGTATTATGTTAGCCTTAGGAAAGGCTAAGTAATATTCGCCTTAGGAAAGGCTCTTTGCGTGAAATTGTGGTATGCGGTGTTCACGCGAAGTTGTACTTTTTGCGGATTCGAATGAGAGTATCAAGTAGGCCCGTGCAAATCCTACTGGGTTCGCACGAGTCGGCCCGTTGGTACCTAGACTATAGACTAGGTCATTTCTAAGACATTGACCCAGACTAGGTCAAGTCTGGCCTAATTCCCTATAGTTTTGGCTCTGATACCAATCTGTCACACCCCAACAATGGCAGAATCATCGGGGCGCGACACTAGGCGAATCAGATTGCTCAAGAGAATCCATAACAACTAAATTGCGACAATATTTAATGCGTTCATTATCCCATACTAATAAACAATTACAATCACATAAGCTGTCACGAATTTCATGTTTTCCCAAACAATACAAATTCGACAACCTAGATTTTAGGTGTGTTTCTAGACTTCCTAGCTTGATTTGATGTAGACTGCGACTAAACCTGCAACATACGTTAAAACAACATCAATACAAAAGTATTGTCGAGTATACAAGTTTTCATAGCAAAGCGTAAATAGATGAAAAGTGCTGCGAATACCAAATACATAAACGAGATACCTCAACATAAATGCATATAAGACAGATACTACCAGCTAAGTCACTCGAGCTACGATTGGGATTGCTATTCATTCTAACTAGACCCCATCGGGTTCTATAGTACTATACTAGTTAAGGCGGGACCTCGCGAATATAAGTCCTAACACATATGTAACTAGCATCACGTGTAAATATGCATAACAGTTATTCGCAAGTGATAAACAGTTTGATTGAATAATTCGTTTTGACAACTTTGATTGATAGGAACGTATGTTACACCCAAAATGCGATAAAAAGGGTTCGAGTATACTCACAGTTCGTGTTCACCAAGTAAACACAATCTTGGATTGAAGGGAGCGCGTCTAAGATTAGCCTGATTGCAGAATAATAGCGTAAGCGTTGAACGTTGCGTTAAGCGGTGGCGAGTGAACCAAGTGTCGAATGGTAACCCGATCGGATGGCAATCCGATCGGATGGTCATTCAATCGGATGTCAATCCGTTCGGATGGTCATCCGATCGGATGGCAATTCGATTGGATTGACATTCGTTTGGGATGGATGTGTTTGTGTATGATGGCTTTGAAGTTTTCGTTGTAGTATTCTGAAAGAAGAGAAGTATCTCTACCCTTCAGGTCGTCCGATCAAACGACGGTTCGATTAGGTAGCGAACCGATTAATAGGACACTTAGTGAGAACAAGTTCACAGCAGGTTGTCACTCGATCGGATTGCAATCCAATCGGGTGCCAATCCGTTGGTTATTGAACATGTTGAAAATTGTTTAAGTGTTGAAGCTCCAAATGTCACATGGTCGGATGGTCGTTCGATCGGATGGCAATCCGATCGGACGACAATCCGTTCGACGTTTAGATCTTTGAAAAGTTGGAAATAAAAGCTTAAGTGTGGGACCAAGTGTAAGCCGATCGGATGGCTGTTCGATCGGATGGAAATCCGATCAGACGGCAATCCGTCCCAACGACCTGATCGTCTTTGACACTTCACTGTTTTGAGAGTTTTGTGGTTTTCTCAAGACGGTATGACAATTGCCAAACGACAGAAACCCCATCAAGACTCGAGTGACCCGATCGAACAGGAATCACCCAAGTCCGATCAGTCCACTGTTCGAGACGATTGTTCATGTTTAACCCGAAATCGGTAGTCTCTTTGATAGAACTCAGATCTTGAGCTGACACATCACTAAGAAAGAGTAGAAGATCAGAACGAGCTCCGATTCTATCAGTTTTGAGTGCATTGAGAGTAAAAGAGTTGAAAGAAAGTTGGAAAACCATCTTTCAATCCTTTTATCCATGAATATGTGTAGATCTATGCGAAAGTGTTGTTTAATCTTGTGGAAATCCTTCAGATCTGAGTGGTTCTTGGTGGAATGAGGCAAACACTTGAAGTTCATAAGAACTCCATCATGACATCATCCTAGAACATCTCAAATCTACTGATTTCACAGTTAGAAGTTTAGATTCAAAGGTGAAAATGATGAATCAGTGCGTGTAGATCATAGAAGTACAAGATTTGAGTTGAAAACTTACAAGGATCGCGAGAAATCGAGAGAAAAGCGAGCTTGAGCGTCCTGGTCGAGTGAGAGCTGTCACATCACTGTTCAAGTGATGTGACAAGTGCTATTTATAGGTGAAGAGGGGAGAAGGTGATGGAGTGCCATGGATCGGATGGCAATCCGATCGGGTGGCAATCCGATCGGATGACAATACGATCGGATGGCCATCCGATCGAATGGTCATTCGATCGGTGGTCTCCGACGAATTTCGTTTCGATGTTTCGTTTTGTTCGTTAAGCATTGCGATAGTTTGGTCACACATCTTCATACCCACATTCATATATTTATTATAATTAGTCACACAAAGAGTCGTATAAATATCCACATTTTAAAGTCTGCGTTGCGATAATCGAGTTGCGTGTTTCGAATATACGTTGCGTTGCGACACATCACGGCTATCGAGGAGGGTAGAATGGGTCCTCACTCAACATCATCGTGAGCGTTAGTGTGTGCGATGCTATGTGTTATAGCGATAAAACATGCGTAATATGCGATTATACTGCGAAATAGCGATGTAAGCGATATGGCTACATTATGATCCGAATCTCTGGTGCTAGGCGTAACGATTATTGCGAGTAGTTACAACGCACGAACGTGCTGGTTGCTACACCTGGACTACCTTCACTCGAGCACTCGAACTTTCTTTTGGTCCATCCGACTACGAGAACCATCAGGCAACCTTATTTAAACTCAACCAAACCTATATGGTTCAAGCCTACCAAGCCGAATTCGAGAAGATTAGTAACTATGTCAGCAGTTTATCAAATGAGGCTTTACGAAATTGTTTTATTTCTGGACTCAAACCGGAAATTCATGCAGAATTGGCCATACACAAACCGGTTACCCTTCATGATGCCATTGGTTTGGCTAAACGCATCCAGGACAAGTTTGCTTCTTTACCCACACCTAAACCACCATACATCCCTCGTACGTTTTCTAACCCCACTGCATCAACCACCACAAAACCAAATACCACCATCCTTTCTCAACCATTGTTACCAGCCAATCCCAAACCAACAACCACACCTACACCTACACCTACACCTCGACCCCTTCCATTAACCCGGTTATCACCCGAAGGACTCTAAAAACGTCGTGCCGAAGGTCTATGTTTTCGTTGCCCGGAACACTATTTTCCTGGACACAAGTGCAACCCGCCTCAATTTCTGGTCATTTTGGATAATGAGGAGCACTCTAATGCCATCACCCTTTCCGAGCTCACAGAAACTCCCTTTGATGATCCATCACAACAAACACCAGAGTTCTTAGGCCTCTCCACTGCTGCTTTTTTTGGTCTACACTCACCAAAGACACTTCCTGTTACTGGTCTACTTCACGGCCATCGTGTAAACGTTTTGGTGGATACAGGCAGTACACACAACATCCTCCAACCACGTATCGACTCGCTCTTACAATTGGACGCCAAAACAATACCACCTTTTTCAGTCATGGTCGGCAACGGCGAACATCTTCAATGCAAGGGGTTCATACCTCATGCATCCTTGACGTTAAACAAAGAGGTATTCGAAATTCCATTTTATGTTCTTCCAATTATGGGTGCCGATATTGTCTTGGGTATGGAATGGCTTGGTTCATTGGGTCCTATAATGGCCGATTTTTCTATTCCAACTATTACGTTCATGAAAGCTGGCCAACAATTTGTTCTCACAGGAGAATCCGTTAACACCCTTATTTCACCTAGTTCATTAACTACATTACTTAAACATGAATCTATAGCCTCCTTACATACTTTAGTTTTTCACCACCAACCTACTGCCCCACCCGATCCCCCTCCTTTGTATCATCCTAATCCAACGATTCATTCACTCCTTCAAAAATACAAACAACTTTTCGCCACATCCCATGGACTTCCACCACCTCGCAAACACGATCACTTCATTCCTACCCTACCCAACGCCAAACCGGTCAATGTACGACCATATCGTTACCCACATTACCAGAAGCAAGTTATGACAGATTTGATCAAAGAGATGTTACATGATGGCATTATCCAACCGAGTCATAGCCCTTATTCCTCACCGGTCCTCTTGGTTCAAAAAAATGATGGTTCATGGCGTTTTTGTGTCGACTATCGGGCATTAAATGCCATTACTGTTCGGGATCAATTTCCTATAGCAACAGTCGATGAACTTTTGGATGAATTACATGGCGCAACTGTTTTTTCCAAGATAGACTTATGCGCCGGCTACCATCAGATTCGAGTGGCATCTTGTGACATTGGAAAAACGGCCTTTCGCACCATTGTCGGCCATTACGAGTTTTTGGTGATGCCGTTTGGCTTAACCAATGCTCCGTCAACATTTCAATCGGCAATGAACGATCTTTTTCGACCCGTGTTAAGAAGCTTTGTCTTGGTATTTTTCGATGATATTCTAGTCTATAGTCCATCTATCGAAACACATTATGGCCACCTCACGTTTGTTATGGAAACCCTCATAGCCAATCACTTCCATGCAATGGAATCAAAATGTATTTTTCGTGCCACCGTTTTACCATTTTTAGGCCATCAAATATTGGCAGAAGGTGTACAAGCTGAGCCTGGAAAATTGGAAGCAATTCAATCATGGCCAATCCCCACCTCCATGACCACCTTGCGTGCTTTCTTAGGTCTCACCGGTTATTATCGAAGGTTTGTGAAAAATTATGCACGCATAGCCACTCCGTTAACCGATATTCTCGAATTACCAAAGTTCTAACGGTCTGTTCAAGCACAAGAAGCCATGCAACAATTAAAACAAGCCATGATGAATCTTATTATTCTTGCAATGCCGGATTTCTCACAATCATTTGACGTTACTACCGATGCTTCCGGGTCTGCCATTGGTGCGGTTTTAGCTCAATAAGACCGACCCATTGCTTTTTTTAGCAAGAAACTATGTCCTCGAATGCAACATCAGTCCACGTATACACGTGAACTCTATGCTATCATGGAGGCGGTCAAGAAATGGCGGCAATATTTGTTAGGACTTAAGTTTTGCATCTTCACCGATCATCACAGCTTGAAACACCTTCTCACTCAAACCATATAAACCCCTGAACAACAAAAATAGATCTCGAAACTCATGGGATATGAATTTGAGGTACACTTAAAACCGGGAAAAGACAACCGTGTCGCGGATGCATTGAGCCGCGTTGATCAACCTGTGTTATTGGCCTTGTTAGCACCAATGGCGACTTGGTTAAACGACATTCGTCGTTACTATACAGAAAAAGAAGAGGGTCGCAAACTGCTCGATACCGTTCAAGCCAACCCGTCCTCCTTTCCCCATCATTCGATACGAGATGGCTTGCTTCTCTTGTACGGTAAACTTTACATTCCCAAACTCCATGAATTACGTAACCTTTTGTTACAAGAATTCCATGCATCCACCTTGGGGGGTCATTCTGGTATTGGTGCCACCATCAGACATTTATCTCAGATTTTTCCTTGGTCTAGCTTAAAAAAAGATGTCACCACCTTTATTAAAGGGTGTACAGTGTGTCAATCTACCAAGTCTCAAAACCACAAACCATATGGCACACTCCAGCCGTTACCTACACCCTCCAACACATGGGGAGACATAACCATGGACTTTATTGTAGGAACTAGGTTCACCTTTTATAAAATATGATTACAAAATATATAATAACGAGACTCTCGTTATTCGTAGAAAATATCATTGTACAATACCGGCTGCAATAACTAAATAAAAATAATATAAAATATAATTTTATATACCAATCTTGATTCAAGCCGCATCTCTGGTGGGTCCTTGACGTGCATTTGATAGCATCCCAGACTCGAGTATTCATCATCTTGAGTCTTGAAAAATACTCCTTGACTGCAACAAAGAGCGCACTAAAACGTTGACGATTTTGGTTGAGGCACGTGTTCAACACGCTTCCCTTAAAACAGATTTCGCGCCTCTACTAAAGACGACGTGTCTGTCTCCCTGGGTACAACAGCCGAAGCAGTATGTACTGCCGGAGAAGGCCACGCGCTCGATGTTACACCGGATAAAATTATAGTGTTAGAACTTGTGGGAAATAATGGTATGGAGATGATGAAATCGAATAGAGAAAACATATCGATCTAAGTACCCAACACATGGGTCTTCAAGTATCTCCAAGAACTCTTCTATTTTTTTTCTTCTAAAAATTCCACTTTTAATTCTCTACTTGTAATTAGCTTCATCAAGTTAGGCACAGAACCTACTTTGCATACAAGAGATATGGGCTAGAGAAGAGTCTCACTTTATTAGAGATTTTATTAGAGAAATAAACTCTAATAAAAACTAATAAATTGTCATAAAAACTCTACTAAAAGTCTCACTTTATTAGAGATTTTATTAGAGACATAAACTCTAATAAAAACTAATAAATTGACATAAAAACTCTACTTAAGAGTTTATCACCCATATGAAGAGTCTAGTAAATAATTGTAATTTTACTAAATTATAATTCCACTAAATTAATATCCATTCACACCATCTAAATTTCCAACAATCCCCCACATGAATGGAGATCGTTCAAAACACATAAAGTTTCCAATGGAACCTCGACAGTTGAGTTTTGCATACGATAGGTAGGTGTTACCTTTGAACCTTCGCTCATGAAATGCACTTAGCCCACTAGCTCTGAGTAGATCTCGATATTTTTGAACTCGTCTGCCGTTTATGTAGACGACAATACACTTCACACAAGACTCTCCCTAGCCGGGTCATCTCCTCATAGTCGTGTCCAATAATGGTCGTGGAACACTTTCCTGGTTCTGCGAGAGCTCTAGGAATTGTGCCCTCAATTCCATTCGAAGCGACCCCACTTCTCTCAACATAGGTGATTCTCCTAAGATCATTAAAAGCATTGTGGTTGTCGGATTTATCTAAATCATTTACCACATATTATGCTTAGCCTCACTCTTTGTCACTGAATATCATAGGAATAGACTAGGACATATTTAAACACCCTTTTATACTTTGGGGGTATGTATAGCCATATATACTAGCTTATGCATATCATTTATGCCCCCACAGTGACCACCTTTAGGCATATGAGTTAGTTGTCCTATTGAACTTAGATCTTGAGATCTCCAGTCAACTAAGTTAGGTGTCCTTCACATACCCTTTTTCCATGGGCTTTAGTCTCATTCCACAACTTGATCTCTAATAAACCCTCAGGTTGTTGGATCCATAACATTAACAAACAACTTTGCGTATTTGAGATCAGTTGTCATGATGTGCTCTTAACTCGTAAGTTCATTTTTCCTATTGTCAACTTCTAAGACTATAACCTCAGTGGCCATTTGAATCTGGTTATATTATATGTCTTTGTAAGATACGCTTATCATTTAAGGCAAACACATCTCCATTATGCACTACGACCTTTGTGTCCTCCACATAGTCGTCTGTTTGCAATGTTAGATTGGATTACAAAATCCTTATTGTCAAACATTTATGATACAAATGCAAGACACCCCCACATTTAAGTGTTATAGAATATCATCCAGATATCCAGATGGGGTAATGAAAACCATTTCTACATACCCTTATAGGGTTGTTTCTAAATGGATCCTCCCCCACATTTCTTGCCATTTGATCAATATTTTCGTAACTTCACTTATGACGACATTTATACACATATGATTGAACAAGATCAACCTCATTGTATCAGTGAATTCAACTCATACTCCATTAGCTTACATAAGCTTCTGAGCTAACCAAAACAACACATGCCATTGTCATAAGTTTGTAACCAACTTAGAATAATTATAATTTAACATCTAGAATAAGCTTAGAAAATGAGTTCTCCTCATTAGCTTTTCGAACAAACTCTTAAAAAGTTACATGTCCTTTCCTTATAATGAATGAAAATTCTCCCTCAATTTTGTCTATACACAAATTCTTTTTATGTTCATACACATTTGAATGTTTAGAGTTAATTAGTCTCTGTCAAGACCCATAATTAACCAAGTACTAGTCTAGCATGCTTTAGACTACAATACTTTAGCATTTGAACAGAAGATGCATCATTTTGATTCTTCACAGCCCTAAGAATATCATAATACCACTTTGCAACATTCATCCCTTGTTAAGACAAAATAATGAGATTTATTCATAATCCTAAAACATCAATATTTAGGAAGGTCTCATAAATTATTGTATATAGCACATAGCTAAATTTCACTATTCATTTAAGGAACATAACTTGTTTACCTTTGATCTCCTACATTCCACCATTGACTCATAAGTACTTAAACATAAGTCTTAATCCAAGTCACTTGGTGAACACATTCATCACCAACAAGATGAATGTTTCTCGTCTACGATCACTATTATGTGTGAGAAGTCAACTAGATCGACACTCAACAACATGGCGTTCATAATTTGCCATAAGTGATTTGCAAACATATATTGTTATTCATTAGGAGATATGTATATTTAGGATGCTCTCGTAAATGAAGGTAAAATCTCCATATAGATCTAACAATAATCAAGTGGTAGACGCAGCTACTTATAAATCTCACAAGATTTATTAAAGGTATATAATAACATATAGTACTTTTACTTTCATATGTTAGAATTCACACTTGTGAATTTTCCAATGACTTCTAATGAAATATGTTGACATGAATGTCGTTAGTGTATTTCATCTTAATACACTCACTATGTTCTTTCATTACTCACTCATGATGTGGTTACACATTTGATGTTTTGTTTTTTTAGTCAATGTAACAACTCTCAAATTATTTATGTCCAAGTATTTTCATGTACTATCCATTTAAAACCATATTCTTTTAAACAATGTATAACCGACGTTATAATTATTTTCCACACAAATAATTTATACGGCACAACCATTAGTGATTTATTTCTTTGTAAAAAATTGCATGTGTTATCCGAAGATATTGAACACAAAACAATAAAATACATTGGAAACTAAATCATAAGAGGCAATCACTTTTGAAATTTAAACGGAAGCATAGACAATATGTAGACGTCAAATAGCAAAGTGCTTTTATCTTCAACACTTTATAATCTGACGGAAATCTTCTCAACAATATCGTCTCATGGCATGTCTTGAGGTACTCCCTCAATAAGACTCCATGCACTTGTAAGTACAAGTTCCCCATTTCATCTTTAAACTTTAAACTTAGACAATTATGCTCAAAACAACACTAAGTTGTTACAAATACTACATTTAAGTAGTAAACTTGAACAATTAAATTTGTTCAAAACAACACCAAGTTGTTTTTCACCAAATAACATTTTCTAACACGCATGTTAGAAAAATAACATTATAACAAGCATATTATAGAATCGAACGTTTAGATAAAACGTATTCCAAAGATATAGTTTATAAAATAAACTATTTCTCATTATCTTTAATGCTCACATAGGCAATTAAATGTTTACATAAAACATTTCTGTTCATTATGAACAATCTCTAATCTCGTATTCGTGATACACATTTTCTAACACACGTGTTAGAAAATTTAAGTCATTTTATATATACAAACATGACCAAATTCGAGCATTAAATGTCATCATTAAAACTCATCAAATGTCATCATTAAAACTTTACTCAAGAGTTTCACCGAAGAGTTAAGAGTCTCATAATTATAGACTTAAACTCTAATAAAACTCATCAAATGTCATCATTAAAACTCTACTCAAGAGTTTCACCATATGAAGAGTTAAGAGTCTCAATAATTATAGATTTAAACTCTAATAAAACTCATCAACTGTCATCATTAAAACTCTACTCAAGAGTTTCACCATATGAAGAGTTTAATTAGTAATTAAAATTTCACTCAAATAGATTTAGAAATCACAAATTAAAGTTGGTGATAAATCCCATACAACTACACCATCACTTTATGGTGATTTAATTTTTGAAGCCAATCAAACATCAACTTCAATGTATGACCTTTTATTTCTAAATCATACAAAGCATTAAAATCAATGCTACAACAAATTACTTATATAAAATGTTTACATAAAACATTTCAAAGCATTTGTATTTTAACCATTTTTAACAATCATGTTAAAATGAAAGAAACTCTAACGCGCACATTAGAAATATTAACATTTCCACAAAATGTTAATTCGACTTGCTAAAAACATATAAATGGTTCAAATAAATAAGTCATTTCTAATACACACGTTAGAAACTAAACAATTAAAAAATTGCTTCCAAACTAACGCGTTTCATAAACGTTTCTAACACACATGTTAGAAGACAAATGATTACAAAAATCATTATAAGACTTATTTGTTCATATCAATACATGGGTGGATGAACAGTCTACTTTAAATAGAGACTTAATTAGAGACATAAAACTCTAATCAAGTAACATAAAACTCTTATTTAAAGACATAAAAAACTCTACTTAAGAGAATTTTACAAAAAACGTATGGTTTACACCAATAATTCCAGTCTAACACACATGTTAGAAAATTTAACGTTTACAAAAAACGTATGGTTTACACTAATAAACCCGATCTAACACAAAAGTTAGAAAAATTAACAATTCCCAAAACCATTTCAAAAACCAAACGGTTGAACCAAAACTATTCGTTTTGTACCACGGTATATGATTTAAGATTGTATCTCAATCTCAAGAAATCCAAACACAACAAGTTGTACCACATACATATTTCCCAAAAGAAAATATTTATAAGATTATAATCTTTAAAAATATTTTTTTTATTATAAATCTTCTTGTGAACCCAAAATCCTTATAAATAAGGTTTTAAGATTGTAGCAACAATCTCACGAAATCTGTTTTAAGTTTGTAGGAACTAGGTTCACCTTTTATAAAATATAATTGCAAAATATATAATAACGAGACTCTCGTTATTCATAGGAAATATCATTGCACAATAACGGTTGCAATAACTAAATAAAAAGAATATAAAATATAATTTTATATACCAATCTTGATTCAAGCCGCATCTCTGGTGGGTCCTTGACGCGCATTTGATAGCATTCTAGACTCGAGTATTCATCATCTTGAGTCTTGAAAAATACTCCTTGACTGCAACAAAGAGCACACTAAAACGTTGACGATTTTGGTTGAGGTACGTGTTCAACACGCTTCCCTTAAAACAGATTTTGCGCCTCTACTAAAGACGACACGTCTGTCTCCCAGGGTACAACAGCCGAAGCATTATGTACTGCCGGAGATGGCCACGCGCCCGATGTTACACCGGATAAAATTATAGTGTTAGAACTTGTGGGAAATAATGGTACGAAGATGATGAAATCGAATAGAGAAAACGTATCTCTCTAAGTACTCAACACATGGGTCTTCAAGTATCTCCAAGAACTCTTCTATTTTTTTTCTTCTAAAAATTCCACTTTCAGTTCTCTACTTGTAATTAGCTTCATCAAGTTAGGCACATAACATACTTTGCATACAAGAGATATGGGCTAGAGAAGAGTCTCACTTTATTAGAGATTTTATTAGAGAAATAAACTCTAATAAAAACTAATAAATTGTCATAAAAACTCTACTAAAAGTCTCACTTTATTAGAGACATAAACTCTAATAAAAACTAATAAATTGACATAAAAACTCTACTTAAGAGTTTATCACCCATATGAAGAGTCTAGTAAATAATTATAATTTTACTAGATTATAATTTCACTAAATTAATATCCATTCACACCATCTAAATTTCCAACATTTATTACACAATTACCTACATCACAAGGGAAATCTGCTATTTGGGTCATTGTAGACCGTCTTAACAAAGCAGCTCACTTTATCGCCTTATCACCTAATTTCACCGCAGCTACATTGGCCACCATTTTTCTTAGAGAATTCTACAAACTCCATGTACTTCCAAAATCTATTGTCTCCGACCGAGACCCGTTATTTCTCAGTCATTTCTGGAAACAACTCTTTCAGCAACTGGGTACGAAACTCCACCATTCAACCGCTTATCACCCGCAAAGCGATGGTCAATCTGAAGTCGTTAACCGGTGCCTCGAAGCCTACTTACGAGCTTTTGTTCATAGCGAGCCAAAAAAATGGCACCACTACCTTTACCTTGCGGAGTTCTGGTACAATACATCACACCACTCTTCGATTAACATGACTTCATATAGGGCGGTGTATGGACGAGATGCCACAGCTATTCATGATCACAACTTGGGAAGTACATCCACAACATCAATTGAGGCATCCTTAGAGGCCCATGGAAGACTTATGGCTATGCTAAAACAGTCTCTCGAACGCTCGCCTAAAGAAATGATCACTCAAGCAAATCGCCATCATTTGCAAAAAGAGTTCCAGGTTAATGATTGCAAAAGTACAGATAAGCCTTAGTGGATAATCGAAACAATCATAAACTTTCCAAACGGTACTTTGGGCCATATCGCATAATCGAAAGAATTGGGTCTATTGCCTATAAGCTGGAGCTTCCACCGGCGTCGAAAATACATCTGGTATTCCATGTGTCGTTACTTAAACCAAGCGTGCAAAACCAAACATCCGCAGATGTTCCAGACGACCTGACTCAAGTAGGGGAAACAAACCCATATCAACCGGAGGCAATAATTAACTCACGAGTGACTGATCAAGGGCTCGTTCAATTGCTAGTGAAATGGGTCGGCAAAGATTTATCCGAGGCTACTTGGGAAGACGCAGATGCATTTTCGCTGCAATATCCAAGTTTTGAACAACACCTCGAGGACGAGGTGATTCTTCAGGGGCAGACCATTTATACGACCCAAGTGAGCTCAACAGCCCAACTAACACAACACAGCCCTATAGCTGATCCAGGAACAGTGGGCTGGCCCAACAGGAATGTCAACAAGCCTGCTCGTTATCGTGATTGAAAAGTAGAGAACAAGTCTTCATCTATCTTCTGCATATTCTGCATGCATGTGTTTAATTAATTCAACCATCATCATCAACCACGTTGCATTATCTCCATTCAGTATCTCGACTTAGAGTAGTTGCATAGCACGTTTAATTCCATGTTCTTTATTTTGTGTATTTAAGAAGTGAGCTTGCTTAATGAAAAATCAGCTGAAAATTGTCCCACGTTATTGTCTCTTCGATTGCTTTCTTCTTGGAGTTTAACCCACTTACGGGTCACATTAGAAACGGTCCTGCACATCCTTTGGGATTGTTTATTCGCTAGATCGATATGGTGGAATATTTGTGTTTGGTTAAAAATCCCCTTTCCAAATAATATATCTACTGTTGAAGATATGTTAGCTAAAGCCGAAGGCATGAACGGGTCAAAGCAATGGAAGAAAATGATAGGGGCTATTCTTCAAGTTACGGCGTGGGAAATATGAAAGGCTAGAAACGAGAAAACTTTCAACAATCGGCACCTTAATATTGAGAGAACGGCGAACATTATAAACGAAAATTCTTTTCTTTTGATAAGCAGTCGGTCTAAATTTTGTAATCTTGATTGGGCCAGATGGATAGATTTTAACATTCGTGATGTAATTGTGTGATGTTTTTTCGGGTCCCAGTTTCTTGCTGGTCCATTTTCTATACATTTATATTGAAGTTTTGCCGTTCAAAAAAAAAAAAAAAAAAAAAAACTAAACGGAAAACTCTGTCAAGCTTTTCCGAATAGAGTAGTCATTCTCTATCACATTTTTCCGAATATGATAGTTCTGGCCTACGTAGCTGTAGAAAACTGGCTAGGAAATTTATACCAAGGACCATTTTTAATAGTATATTCTTGCTTATGAACTTTCTCAACAAAAACTTTGATCATTGTTGAGACAACAAAATATAGACCGAGGATAGCGACAGGGGTGGTTAGGCAGAAGGGTTAAAGGGTTTAACCTTGCCTAACGCAGGTCGTGGGGTCCCCCCATGTTTGCAAGACGTGGAAGGAGGTTCACTGGTTTATGTTTCTTGTTTGAGGATCCAATTCTGAAGTATTGTTCAGAAATGGATTGAGGAACAGAAAGAATAAGTGTAATGTCACTTTGAATGAGGGACACTTTGAGTGAAGTGAATGTACGATGTAAAGGACCAGAGTTTGAGAGAACTAGTCTGATCCAGGATGTCTTTGTTAATGAATGAAGTGTCATTTTATAGGCAAAGACATGTCCCAAAGGAGTATTGTAACACCCCAACCCTGCTAGGGCTGACGTGTCACTCTTACAGATATCAAAACTAAAAACCAATCCATAACATTAAATAAAAGGTCCTAATTACATTTATTACATTACTAAAATAAATAATCTTGGTCAGCAACTTCCTAACGCTCCTCACTGAAATCCCAGATCATCCCATATTACCTGTAAAACAAATAGAAAAAAAAAACACAAAAAAATACGGCTGAGCCAAAAATTGCTCAGTAACGGAGAAATCAACAGTACAAGTAAAATCATATCAGCGGAAGCAAAACACAACAGAACAGAACAGAACTGAGACTAAACAGAAACGGTCATTGACACGATTACTGAAAACAAATGGAGGCACATGACTGATGCAAAAACTGATACACGAACCAATCTGAAATTGTAACGGAAACCAATACGGAAACTAAAGGTAGACGTATACATAACTGTTACTGAACCCAACACAAACCGATGTAGAAACTAGAAACTGATACATCATTGACCATGATGTCAAAAGCATTTTATCTTGTATAAACGGACTTATTTTAAAACAACATTTAAATAATCTAGTATTCATACAACAATAAAAATTTCTAACCTATCGTTTGTAAATGAAACGCTTGAGCAAATAAGAAAACTAATAACTATAGAATAGTTTAAACAACGTTTAATAATGCTATTATTTTTAAAACAAGATACTTGGCAAAGCTATTTTCTATATTGAACGTTTGAACTTCATCAAAATAAAATAGGTTATCATATTCATAGCAAATCATCCTTGGACAAAAAGAACTAATTTTCTAACTTGAAAAGTTATATTATAAAAAAATAGAATAATTTAAATAATCTGGATTTCCGAATGAGACACTTTCGACCATTCCGAGAAACGACATAGGAAACAGAAACAAAACAAATAGCTAAGCCATAAATACCATTTAAAATTCCATGATCTCTAAAAGAAAAGAATCGTCGAACTATTATCATTAAATACACGTTTAGAATCAACTTGATATCTTTAATTAATCAATATTCATAAGTTTATTATTTAATCAAAATAACTATTGTTATAACTTTAGAGATTATTATTTAGTAAACAAAATACTTTAGGTAATCTAAGTTTATTTGTAGAATAATAAAATCCTAACGAAATTACTTAAACTGATTGAGAGAATCGACACGAAATAAAGACAGGTCAAACGGCAAGAATAGAACAGACATTGAATCAAATACTGAATACATGTACTGACGGATACAAACTAAACGTATAACACCGGTTAATCAAGACTGATACTGAGACGAAACTTATACAAACCAGTACAGATACTGAGTCAAAACGGACATAACTAATACATAACAGAATCGGACACTGAGCATAGTCAGAAGCATACTTTACCCAATACATACTGATCGGAAAATAACCATATGCGTACATATATCAGAATAGATACTGAATATAATTGGAAGCATAACCCCATACATGATCGGAAGCATAATCACATACGTACAAAACATATCGAACATATCAAAACAGATACTGAACATATTCACATACAGAAACATATACTAACTTACACGACAGATATATCAACAAACTAAGTCGTGTAATCATGGAAGCACCCAGAGCCAGAAACAGAGGGGTACACAGGTAGCTACTCTATGTACCAATGAGATGGTGAGTGTGGCATGCACCCATTATTCCATCCCCCAGAAGTCAGAAAACAGAAGTCAGAAACAGAGCTAGGATCGATCCATACGCCTCTAGGGGCCAAGGTGCTACACAAGCACGAGCTAAAGACGCCGTGAACTTTTATTACGCACTGTCACGATAAGTGCCATGCCGTTGACGCCCAAACGGCAAGCCAGACATGCTCGGGTGACAGAGTACAAATACTAAGGCCTTGTAAATAATCTATAGGCAACTAAAATAAAACTAACGGGAACATGCGACCATGAATACAAGTCTGAGGTATGGCATGCTACAACATAATAAAAATCAAACCAGACGATAACAGAGATGACGGACAATTTCCAAAGCAGTAAAAAGTATCAAAATAACATAATAAAGAATTATTGAAGACTGACCACGATGACAAAATCCGTACTACAAAGTAACGGATACGAATTTATATTTATACTACGATGAAAATGAAATAGAATCCGTACCAAAGAGTAACGAAATTAAATAAAGTTATACTACGATGTAAAGGGTCACGAATCCGTACCTTAGATATAGCAGAGCAAAGCAACACAGAAATCAAGTCGCCCACAAATAGTACAAGAACCTATATTTTATTATGTCGGATTAACTTATGAAACATTGAGATGGTAATTAAATATGTGGACCCATCGATTTTTCCGGCGACGAAACTTTACGATTATAGACTAGTTATTTTTAACGAGTTCAAAGGTGTACTAAGTGAAATCGTATTCATTTCACAAAGTCTAGGATCCATGAATTCATAACACAATTGCATAATCTTTTATTTACTAAGATAAAACGAGAACATATTATATACATACATTCATGCTTTAAAAAAAACAGTGAATATATATACCATATTAATTACTTTATTATTTACACGATTATTGTAAAACAAACCATCCAAATAACTAGTGTTTATATAAGTTGCAACCAAGATTAAAATCACCATATATACATATCGTATAATAGTATTAGTTAGGCATACCAAATAATTAAATGAAAGCTCATGTACCATATCCCAATGAACATCATCTTTTCACATTAAAAATCACAGTGACAAGAAAATTTCTACTTCCAAAAGAACAAGTAATGACCTTAAATATCATATACAGAATTGAATTTGTGGGAGTATATATTTAGCTCATAGCCGTTTCAAGTCGCCGGAAACCAATAATCACATAAGCTGTGCTCGAGTAATCAGAACAAGATATCCTAAAAATTTAACGAGGAGTCGTAATTCTTACCTCTACAAGTTGGAATAAGCAGAATAGATCAAGAGGCGATGCTGGTATAAGATCTTGATCTAGCCCAGAGCGACTGAGGTGGCTGGTTTATGGTGCAGAAACTAAAACAACAGTGACGAGGTGTTGCGGCGGCGGCTAGTCAAGGACCGAGTTGGGTCGCACGGAGGCAAAACGAAAGAACCAGACACAACCTTCAATGGCGGCGGATGTTTAAATCGGAAGGTGTGGTGAGGCTGGTTTGCGGCGGCGCATAGCTCGACCTTTTTTTTTAGGCGAAGGGATTCTGGATCGTGTGCAGGGACGAAGGTGTAAAAGGGTAAGGATAGGTGATGAATAATATGGGTCGGTTGTTATTGGATAAAAGAAATATTTGAATGAGGGGCGATTGGGATGAACGGCGAAGAAGACTTGAGTTCCTGTCAAAACCCTACACTCTATTCATTTATTCTTTTGCCTTTCGTAAATCACCATAATGAATTTGAATACATATGCATTTAATTAGGAAGGTATTTCTTTTACTAAATTTACATATGATACTGAATATAAATCTCTTATCAGACTATTACTCTTTTCCTTCATAACTATTATATATTATACGTGCAAACAACACTACAAAGACAAATCTTTATATAATTTTAGAAAATCTTATAACATGCATACATTTATATTTAATTTAGACAAGTCTAACACCCTATAATGTGTAGGTATGATTCATAAGATTTAAGAAAATTATTGGCGCCATTATTTCTTTAACTACCTATTTCTTATGTATAAATACATACATACATACATATATATATACATACATACATACATACATACATATATATATATATATATATGATTTCAAATTTTCGATTATTACAAGTATACATTTGACTAGTGAACCAGCTTGCAGTGAGGGGCTTACCCTTTCGGGGGTTGAAGCCTTTTGACCCCCGGATAATAGCGTGTATTCTGTGGACCTGCATTGATTTTACGGCTGTGGTTGGTGAGACTGTTTGGGGATGTGACTTGTTCACTGTTCCCGTGTTACTTTACTCCATCTCTTCAGCTTTTTCAAGCGTTGAACCTTTTAACCTTTTAGGTGTTTACATACTTGGCCGTTTTATTTGGTCTTGGGCTACCCCCGTCATCAGCCCCCCAAGTCAGAGGTTTTTGGGAGTAGCTCAAAGACTTCTGACTTTTTTAAGCATCTGCTTTATTCCCTGAAGGTTTCAAGGGTTCGAGGTTTGGAGGATTGGAAGGTTGTCGGCAGTTAATGTTTGAATTTTGAAATTCTGACAACTGATTTGATTGATGTGTAGCAGTTCCTAGGGTGGCGGTTTTGCAGGGTGTATTGTTTACATTTTGCCCCTATATTAACTTGTTTATATTTTTCTTAATTGCCGTTTCATTGTTCCATCCAAGTATTTTATGCAAGTGTTCCCCTTTTCTTTCAAGGTTAGTGTTGATTTCTTTTGCTTTACTTTTTCATAGTTTCTTTGCAAAAATGGGTGCCCTTAAGGATTTAGCAAGATCCTTTTCCCGGTTAACCCAAGAGGAAGTAGAGTTATTTTGTAAGGAATATGGCATTGGAATTGAGTTTACACCTACTGCTCCTGCGTGTGATGCTTCGATTGATAAATGCCCAACTGGTTTCATCGCCCTTTATTGTCGTCACTTTGAGTTTTCAAACCTTCGCTATCCGTTTTCTCTGTTTGTTTTGAATTTGTTAGAGTATTACCGGGTTTCTTTTGGTCAGATTCATCCGAAGGGCATGGCTACGGTTTTACATTTCGAGGTTTTGTGCCGTGCCCTCGGATATGATCCTTCCTTATTGCTATTCCGTCGTTTTTTCCGATTGGCCAAGAATGGCGATTGGTTTACTTTTGAAGCATCTAAGGTTGATTTTGGCCTTATTTCATCTATGGTTACCACACTTGGAACTTGGAAGAATCGTTTTTTCTGGGTTTCAGACACTATTGTTCCGTTTAAAACTGTGTGGCGTCACCTGGATGCTGTTCTCAATGAACCGGAACCCCTTGAATCTGATTTAAATGATGCTTTTCTGAAATCTATTCGTAAATGCCCTGCGAGGGTTCGTCCCTTTCCTGAGCATTTACTGGTTTTATTAGGGGTTAGTAAGTTGTGGGAAAAAGCTGACCGGGATCCGGTTCTGATGAGAGATAGCACGGGTATGCATCTTTGTTTTCTCCTTTCTTTTATCTTTCTAATTTTTGTCTCATGTTCTGTCTGTTTGTTGCTTGTAGTTATGTCTGCCTTGGATTTCATCAAAAGTGATGACACTTCGGATGTGGTTTTTGGGGATGTTCCTGTTGTTCCTGATGAAAATGTTGTGGTCAAAGGTGCCGAACAAAGGTTTGAAGGTGCTGGGTATGTTAGTGTGTCGAATGTTAAAGGTTTCTCTAAGCTTCTTGCTCCCAAGACTTCGACCCGGCGTTCTACTCGTTGTCTGAAAGCTGCTCCTCAATCCACCTCTACTGAACCGGTGGAGTTGAGTGATGATGTTGAAGAGTCTGAGGACCAAGGTGTTGAGGCGGGTTCTGAAAGGGAGAGGAAGTTAGTTGTTCATGGCAAAAAGGGTTCAACCAGGAAGGTTGTTGCTACACCTGTTTAAGGTTCTTCGAGTATGAACATTGAAGGGTTGGATCCTGATGCAGTTTATGTGCCAAGCTGGTCGGTAAAGGTTGATGATAGCTGATGTGTGTAAAATGCAACATATAAATCACATCAATTAAGGCATAAAACTAACCCTTTTTAAGTACTAATGTTGGGAAAAGAGTGTTTTTGTCTTCCTTTTGTATTTTCAGGATGAAATGAGCTCAAAATCACAAAAGAAGCAAAAAGACAACTAATTCTAGCATAAATACAAGAAAAGGAACAAAAGTAGACTGCCCGGACCCTCAACGGCACCTCCCAAGGCAAAGAAGAGAAAACAGAGACTGAACACGCCCCGTGTCCAGCGAACACGGGGGCATGCCCAGGAAGCAGCAGAAAAGACAAACCAGTAGAAGCTTCCATTGCCCACCACGGGGCCGTGTCCAGCGGGCACGGGGGCGTGGTGAAAGTACAGCAGGCGCATTAATTGTAATTGCGAATTACAATTAATGAAGAGAGAGAATGTCAGACGGGCACGGGGGCGTGTCCAGCGGACACGGGGCCGTGCCCAGCCTTCTGTTCAGCCTATAAATAGGGGTGCTTGGCTTCATTCCATCTCATCCCTTGGCACACCACCTCTCTCACACTTCATCCACCACCCACCACCACCATAACACCATCATCCACCACCATCATCCATTGTCCATCGTAGAGTGTGTGAGTCGTCTCGGGATCCAAGATTGATCGTAAGAGTTCTTGACAATCAAGGCCATGTTTGCCTAAGTCTCTTACATCACTTGGTGAAGACAAGTGTTTAGTATAATACTTTTTATTTTTAATCTTTTGCACTTTTTATTTGGTTTTGTATTAATGACTTTAATAACTAGTTACTTATGTTGAAGGTGATCTTTCCTTATCGTTTGTCCGTGGTGTCTTGGCGTTATTTTACTGTCTATATAAAATAAAAGATTTTCACCATTCATATCTCCACGGTCTATATGGAGGTATGTTGGCTACCTGGTCAGGGGTTAAGGGAACGGTTTGGTAAGGGTCTTGCCATTGTTCAGCGTTTAGAGGTCCTGCTTGGGACCTGGGTCAAATTTAGTAGGATCTCCTTCAATACCCATAGGTATTGGATGGCGGGGATCCAAACTCTTTGACCCCCTCATAAGTTAACTACTATTAATACTATAACCCGGCTATTTAGGACTGTATCCCTGCTGACTCAGACTACTTAGCCGAGGGTAACGTCACCGCCAAAAGCGGGGCCTACCACAATTTGCATTAATAACTTAATTCATTATCTTTCAATAATCCGACCCTTTAGGATTGTATCCTTGCTGACTCAAACTACTGGGTTGAGGGTAACGTCGCCTTCAAAAGAGGGGCCTACTACAATAACTAAGATAATCTCTTAAACAAGTGCAAAAGTGCAAAAATAATCAAAGGTTATACTAACACACGTGTCGGATCCAAGTGATTCATCTTGTCTATCTGTTTTTATTTTATTTTATTTTTCAGCATTTAGTTAGTTTTTATTTTTCTTAGTTTAAAACATTTTTCTCACTTTTTGATTTGATTAGACGTTGAGGATAAACCGGTATTAAAAGCTCTTGTGTCCTTGGACGACCTCGGTATCTTACCAACACTATACTACGTCCACGATGGGTGCACTTGCCCATATGTGTGTTTAGTGTTAGTGAATATCGTGTTTTATAAATTTAAAACTTGGCTAAAAGTGTAAAAAGGGGCTTAAATATACATCAAAAATATAATACACTTCACGCACATCAAGTTTTTGGCGCCGTTGCCGGGGACACAAGGATTTTAAGAAAGCTTAAAATCAACGGCCTAATCAGTTTTTCAAAACCTTTTTAAAACGCGCGCACATTTTTCTGCATTTTAGTTTAGTTTGCATTTATAGTAGCCTGAACACGGGGCCGCCCCGTGCTCACTGAACACGCCCCCGTGCTGCATATTTTTAGAGTAGATACCCAGATACAGAGTCTGAACACGGGGCCGTGCTCGCTGAACACGCCCCCGTGCTCAACGTGACCAGTAACTTTAATTAAAACGCCCAGATACAGACCCTGAACACGGGGCCGTGCTCACTCAACACGGGGCCGTGTCCAGCTTCTGTTTCCGTCCTATTTTTGTTTTCTGGTCCCGAGACTCAGTTGTGGTCTGTTGAGTGATTCTTATGGATCAATACTCAAGAGGTTACAACTACACCTATGATGAGGATGATTATAGGGGTAATTATTGCACTAATTGTCGTAACGCACGCTCGGTTCAATATAATACTTCATATCAACCATCCAATTCATACAACCATTATGAGGAGCCCAGGTACGAGCCATCAACTTCATACACATCCTATGAAGACCAAAGGTATGAACCTCCTCCCTGATACTCATATTTTGATGAACCAAGGTATGAGCCTTCATACTCATACTTTGATGACTCAAGATATGAGCCACCACCTTCATAGTCTTATTATGAGGAACCATGGCGTGAACAACCCACCTCATATGAGTACTATGAAGAACAAAGTTTCGACCCTTATCCATCATATACTTATAATGAAGAACAATGGTGTGAACCATCTACTTCATATGAGTACTATGAGGAACCAAGGATCGAACAACCGGATTCAAGCCTTGAGGATCCAAATTCTTTTTCTCTCACCGAAGTGACCAATAGGATATTAGAACACATTAAAACTATCGAACATTACATGAAAGAATCTCGCGCAAGGGAAGAGGAATCCCGCGCAAGAGAAGAATTAAAAAACGATAATAACGTAGAGATAGTTGAAAATGTAAAAATGGAAGAACAAGAAAATGAAAAACCGACACATGAGTTAAACAACGAAAGAGGTGAGGTCGATAACGCTAAAATTCAAGAAGATTCTAATTTTGAAGAAATTAATCTCTTGTCACCTTCTTTCGAAAATCATTGTTTAGTAACCCCTCATGCTAAGTTTTTAAAAGAGTTAAACACTAGTGCTAAAATCAAAGAAATAGTGAGTGTTAAGTTAACTAATGATCAAACCTCGCTAATAAAAGAAGATCCTTTTGAAATTAACATTACACCGGTTCCATGTTTTTTTTCAAAATTCCTTTATTAGTAATATCACCATTGATAAAGATCTTTGTGTTAACATAATGCCTAACTACATTTTTGAAAAATTAAGTATTAGTGATTTTACTCCACTTCAAATTCCCATTTTTCTATCCGATCGAAAAGTAATGAAATCAATCGGTGTAGTTGAAGATGTTTTGGTTCAAACAAATCAAATGGTAATCCCAACCGACTTCGTCATCCTTGATGACGCTCCCTTAGTCTTGGGAAAACCTTTTGTACAAACTCATAAAGCTTTGAAAAACCGGAAATTCAACAATCTACCTCTTCAATTAGGGGCATTCAAAAGGAGCATAGATCTTGAGCGTTCAATGAAGTATCCTTTTGGCAATAATGACCCCCTAATTGAAGATGAAGCTGAACCACCCGATACGACTAACGAAGAAGACCACTTTGTCGAAGAAGAGATAGCCATAGAACAAACCTTTAAGGTTCTTAATCTGGATGAGCCACAAAATAAGGTGTCTTCTAAAGACCCACCCATTGAGCTCAAAGAACTTCCTAAAGGTTTGGAATATGCTTTTCTAGGCAAAGATGGTAGTTTACCTGTAATTATTTCATCAAAATTAAGTAACGTAGAAAAAGAGAAATTAGTTAACCTGCTTAAAAAACACAAAAACGCGATCGCTTGGAAGCTTGTAGATATTAAAGGAATAAGCCCTTCCATGTGCACGCACAAAATTTTAATGAATGATGACTACAAAACGGTAATTCAACCACAACGAAGAGTGAACCCCAATGTTCAAGAAGTGGTTAAGAATGAAGTCATCAAACTACTTGACGCCGGACTAATCTACCCTATCTCCGATAGCCCGTGGGTAAGTCCCGTTCAAGTAGTCCCAAAGAAAGGAGGTATGACGGTAATAACTAATGAGAAAAATGAATTAATACCAACGAGAACCGTCACAGGATGGAGAGTTTGTATAGATTATAGGCGATTAAATGAAGCAACAAGAAAAGACCACTTTCCTTTACCTTTCATTGATCAAATGTTAGAAAGATTATCCGGTCATAAATTTTATTGTTTCTTAGATGGTTTTTCAGGTTACTTTCAAATACCGATAGCACTAGAAGACCAAGAGAAAACAACTTTCACATGTCCCTACGGAACTTTCGCATATCGACGCATGCCATTCGGTCTATGTAATGCGCCTGCAACATTCCAACGTTGTATGGTCGCCATTTTCCATGATATGATCGAAAAGACAATGGAAGTCTTCATGGATGACTTTTCCATCTTTGGAGACTCATATGACCAATGCCTCGATAATCTTGAACGAATGCTATCCCGATGTGAGGAAACTAACCTCGCCCTTAACTGGGAAAAATGCCATTTCATGGTAACAGAGGGAATAGTACTCGGTCACAAAATCTCAAGCGAAGGAATGGAAGTTGATCGAGCAAAAATAGAGACTATTTCTCGATTACCTCCTCCATCCTCTGTACGAGCAATCAGAAGTTTCCTAGGACATGTCGGATTTTATAGAAGGTTTATCAAAGACTTTTCAAAAATCTCAAGGCCTCTAACAAAATTACTTGAAAAAGATGCACCCTTCATCTTTGACAAGGAATGCAATCAAGCATTTCTAACCCTCAAGGAAATGCTAGTCAATGCACCTATCATGATAGCGCCAGATTGGAAATTTCCTTTCGAAATCATGTGCGATGCAAGTGACTTTGCTGTTGGAGCAGTCTTGGGACAAAGAAAAGAAAAGCATTTCCACCCAATTTATTATGCTAGTAAAACTCTTAATGATGCACAAGAAAATTATACAACTACAGAAAAAGAATTACTAGCAGTGGTATTTGCTTTTGATAAATTTCGTTCTTATCTTGTTCTTTCTAAAACAGTAGTCTATACAGACCATGCAGCCATCAGGTACCTCTTCAAGAAGCAAGACGCAAAACCCCGTTTGATCAGATGGATTCTACTCCTCCAAGAATTCGACATCGAAATCAAGGACAAAAGAGGAGCAGAAAACACTGCTGCAGATCATCTCTCACGCTTAGAAGACCCAGCTTTGGAGACAACCAGAGACGAGCAAATCAACGAGAAATTTCCCACGGAATCCCTGGAAATGATGGAGAGTAGACAAGAGCCATGGTATGCCGACTACGCTAATTTCCTAGCTAGCGGTATAATCACCAAAGGATGGCCACATCATCAAAGAAAGAAATTCTTTGCTGATGTAAAGCATTACTTTTGGGAAGACCCCTATCTTTTCAAAATGTGTGCCGACCAGCTCATCCGAAGGTGTGTCCATGGTAATGAAGCACGAAGAATTCTCCGTCATTGTCATGAAGGTCCATACGGAGGACATCATGGTGCTGCAAGTACCGCACGAAAGGTATTTGATTCTGGGTTTTACTGGCCAACCATATACAAGGATGCACAAAACCTTGTAAAGACATGTGATGCCTGCCAGAGATCAGGTAATATTTCTTCCAAAAACGAAATGCCTCAAAATGGCATTCTCGTCTGTGAAATCTTTGACGTGTGGGGACTCGATTTCATGGGCCCATTCCCACCTTCAAAGGGAAACAAATATATACTTGTGGCAGTCGATTACTTGTCTAAATGGGCGGAGGCCGAGGCTCTTCCGACAAATGATGGAAGAGTAGTGGTAAAATTTTTGAAAAAACTGTTTTCTCGCTTTGGGACACCAAAGGCTTTAATAAGTGATAGAGGTACCCATTTTTGCAATCATCAACTTGAAAAAATATTAACAAGGTATGGGGTATATCACCGGGTCTCAACAGCATATCACCCTCAAACAAATGGGCAAGCCGAAGTGACTAATCGAGGTTTAAAACGAATACTTGAAAAAACCGTAGGAATAAATAAAAAAGAATGGGCCGACAAGTTAGACGACGCTTTATGGGCTTTTCGAACTGCTTATAAAACCACTATAGGCACAACCCCATATAAACTCGTCTATGGAAAAAGTTGTCACTTGCCAGTAGAAATAGCTCACAAGGCCTACTGGGCAATAAAAAACGTAAACTTAGATTTAGAAAATGCAGGTAAAAATCGATTTTGTCAAATAAATGAATTAGACGAGCTAAGGAATTATGCATATTCTAACTCCGAAATTTATAAAGAAAGAATGAAAAATTTACACGATAAATATATTAATTCTAATGAATTTCGGGTAGGGGATCAAGTTCTATTGTTTAATTCACGACTTCGATTATTTCCTGGTAAGCCAAAATCTAGGTGGTCAGGACCTTTTTCCGTCACCCATGTTTTTCCACACGGTGCAGTAGAAATTAAAACTCAAAATGGGATACCATTTAAAGTCAATGGCCAACGGCTAAAACTCTACCGAGGATCCATTGAGGATGAGGAAGAGGAGATCTCACTTCAAACGGATAACGAATAAACTCATACCCGACATGTTACAGGTAGGTGTACGTTTCAAAACCGGTAAGTCTTCTAGCCATTTTCGGAAATAACAGGCATGCACACGAGCACATTTCAAAAAAAAAAATTTCAAAAACTTTGCCCGGCACGGGGCCGTGTCCGCTGGACACGGGGCCGTGTCGAGGCAACTGTCGGGATAAAACCCTCTTTTCCTAGCAGTTACACCATTCCACACGCCCCGTATAGCCGAAAACGCTCTGGTTTGAGGCGATTTTCTGCAGTTTTCCAACGTTACCACCGAGTTTAACAACGTCAAGGTATGATTCTATCCTCTTTAGTAGTTAGATTAGTTACTTGCATGTAGTTAAAACATCAAAAATTGGGAAAAATCTAGGGTTCTTCATGTTCATCCGGATCGAACTCAAAATTTTTGATGAAATCTGTTAGTAGTAGTTTAGATTAGTATAGTAGGAAGTAAATAAACATGTATTGTTGATAGATTCGTTCGATTTCCAACTAAAACCCCAAACCCTTGTTCTTGAACCAAAAAACACGAAATTGAAAGGGTAAACGGTTTGTTTTGGGAAAAACGACACTTAGGGTTTCATTTTCGGGGGAAACCGCTACTATTGGGCTAAAAATTTTCAGGTTTTCGAAACCGGGACGAAAAATGAAATTTTTGGGTTACAGACGCCTGGACACGGGGCCGTGTCCGCTGAACACGGGGCCGTATCCAGCCTACTGTTTACAGTTTCACTCCGATTTTCCTTGTTTCGTACTAACTTTTGATGTATTCTTTCAGATGTCGAAATTCACGAGGTTCAACGCAAGTGAACTGGACGCTAGGGCACGATACGAGATTCTACAAACAAGACCGGAAGAGTACCCTAGGCGGGCGTGTACCGACTTGCTAACCATGGTGAATCAACTTGACCGATTCAACAACATTGTGAGAGGTCCACTGGCTGTCGCATTGAACACCCGGCTTCGGTCGGTGCATCAATGCACGATGGAGTTCTACAGCACATTCATTTTCAACTCGAGATGTGACCCGTTTGACCATGATGCGGTCACATTCCGATGTGGAGGGACCACGTTCACAACCTCCATGGCACAGTTTGGAGCTATCATAGGGCTATATAGTGAAGAGGAATCGGGAAATGAAGAGAATACTGGGGGATTACGAGACTTGGATGCAACTGAACGCCAAGCCGCATGGGCTCAAATAGGTGAAGGAATCTACAACCCGAGCAGCACCAAAAGCACCAAACTGAGGGACCCGCTTTACCGCTACATTCACAGGCTCCTCACCTACTCGCTGAACCAGCGTCACGACAGTAGTGGCGTTGTAGGGTTGAAAGATTTGGTTGTCCTTCACTGCATCCACAACCAGAAGCCTCTCGATGTTCCTTATCTCTTGTTACGGAACATGCACCTAAATCGCCTTGCTCACGCTCCTACACCTATCTTCTTCGGGGGATGGGTGTACCGTCTCTTCAAGCATTTCATGAATATCCCAAGGTCCTTTGAAAGGAGTCCATGGTCGGGACGAGTTGACTACCACATTTGCCGAGCCATGAACTTACTTTATGAGGCGGAAGACGGGACGGTGAGCTTTCAAAGGACACAAGGCTATGCATGGAACCCGCAGGAGGCTCTAGTTCTTCATGCACCACCTCCCCATTTTCAGTACCCACCCCAAGGCGATCCAGGTCAATCCTCCTCTCAAGGAGGTGGTTTTCCTAACTTTCAACGTTTACATGATCTTTTGCAGGAAAACCTCATGTGCACCAGGAACACCTACAATCTCACCAACAACACATACCACCGGGTTGGAGCTATCGAGCGCAACATTAACGATATACAAGATGATATCGGTAGCATCCGGGAGTACATGGCGAGGCATGGGGGTGGAGGTGATGGTAGCGATGAAGATATGGAGTAGAAGGCTTGAAGGAACGAGGGGCAGGTTGGTGATGAGCCCACAGGTTTAAGTACCCTTCTCTATCGAACAATTTACGGCCTGCGTGCCGCTTGTTGAACAATTTACTTTCTTTAACTATTTCTTTTATCTTTGTTTTATTTTTACTTTATGCTTGGATGATACTTGATGATGGTAATTTAGGATGGTTTATGTTTGTTTGGTTTGGTATTGAGTGATTAGACAGGTACAATGCAAGGGTTAGAGTGCTAAACATTAGCACTTGCAGCCCCGAAATGGAGAAACCGGGAGACAAAACCTGTTTTTCAGGCTTACAGACTGTCCACACGGGGACGTGTCCAGCCGACACGCCCCCGTGTTCATCTCCCAGAACTGCTGTTTGGTTACTGACCTGCAATTTTTTGCCAGACACGAGGCCGTGTTCACCCAACACGCCCCCGTGTTCATCTTCTGTAAGTTCTCGGTACTGGCAGTTCACCACGGGGCCGTGTCCAATGGACACGGGGCCGTGTCCAGAATGCCAGTAACAAAAATCTTTGCTTTTTAAACCACTGTTACACATCCGAATCAACCAAAAACCTTATTTTTGGACACATTGAGGACAATGTGTAATTTAAGTGTGTGTGTGTGGGGGGGGGGGGGATGCTAAAACCTTGAATGTTGCAAATCCTAAACACAAGCCTTACACAAAACTCTATTGGAACCGCTAAACACCCCAAATTTTTTCAAAAACTTTTTCATTTTTTTATTTGCCTTAGTTTAAGTTGGGAATAACAAGTTCTAAAAAGGTTATATTTTTACAAGTTTACAACCGATAGCGTCGTGATAACAAAGAACCAACATAAGAAGATTATGAAACGGCATAACAAGTCTAGTTAAAAATTCGATTATATATACTTGATCACATTAAAAACCCATTCCCACAAAAGTGAGTTTTGAGCCTTTATTGAGCATAAAAATATACATATTTAGACTAAATGCTCATTTTTCGTTTCTTGTGTGAATAGCCGCTTGGTTCTTACAAATCTAGAACTTGCCACAACGATACATTCCCGGTCCTTACCAACTCAAACCCAAGTAAGTAAATGATTGAGGCATTAGGACTAACAATTTTTCTTTCAAAACCATTATTTTTCATTTTTTTTATCACCTACCCAAAATCCCCCTAGATAGCCCCTTTGAGCCTAAACCTTTCATTTCATTACCCAAAACCCTTTTCAACCACCAAAAACCATTTTTATTTTTCACCCTTTATTTTAGTAACAAGCTCGGTTTTCTTCGTAAACTCGCCTTTTATATGTGATGAAAAAAAAAATGATGAAGTGAAAAACAAACAAATGCTATATAAAAGCTTGTTTGGAGAAATACTTCAAAATAAAAATCGCTAAAGACAAGGTATTTTACGAAAACCGACGCTTTTTACGATTTTCGCCCTTTTACTAACCACTAACCCAACCACCCACCTTTAACCCAAGCCTAACCCTTCACCCAAAAGTCCTCTTGATATTTACAAAGGTAAAAAGTTAAAAAGGAGGAGGATTGATTGCTTGGCAAGCCTATGGAAGGCGTAAGTTCCATGCCGCTCTCGAGTGATTCACTAAAAATATACACCTTCGGCCGAGTGTTGAGTGATCCCCCGTGAGGTATGTGAACTTGTATATAAATGGGATTTTAATAAGGCATGCTATGCCCAAATAAGTAATTTATCTTATGAAACGTTCAAAATAAATCATAACGAATAGGATTGTAAATAAATAAAAATAAAACTTACAAAGACCTTGGATTCCCGACACTCTAGGACAAGCTAAAAACTTTCTCTTCTACCTATTCCATTTGGGAGTGTAAGCCACATTTAAAGAGTTTTGCTTGAGGACAAGCAAAAGTTCAAGTGTGGGGGTATTTGATGTGTGTAAATTGCAACATATAAATCACATCAATTAAGGCATAAAACTAACCCTTTTTAAGTACTAATGTTGGGAAAAGAGTGTTTTTGTCTTCCTTTTGTATTTTCAGGATGAAATGAGCTCAAAATCACAAAAGAAGCAAAAAGACAACTAATTCTAGCATAAATACAAGAAAAGGAACAAAAGTAGACTGCCGGACCCTCAACGGCACCTCCCAAGGCAAAGAAGAGAAAACAGAGACTGAACACGCCCCGTGTCCAGCGAACACGGGGGCGTGCCCAGGAAGCAGCAGAAAAGACAAACCAGTAGAAGCTTCCATTGCCCACCACGGGGTCGTGTCCAGCGGGCACGGGGGCGTGGTGAAAGTACAGCAGGCGCATTAATTGTAATTGCGAATTACAATTAATGAAGAGAGAGAATGTCAGACGGGCACGGGGGCGTGTCCAGCGGACACGGGGCCGTGCCCAGCCTTCTGTTCAGCCTATAAATAGGGGTGCTTGGCTTCATTCCATCTCATCCCTTGGCACACCACCTCTCTCACACTTCATCCACCACCACCACCATAACACCATCATCCACCACCATCATCCATTGTCCATCGTAGAGTGTGTGAGTCGTCTCGGGATCCAAGATTGATCGTAAGAGTTCTTGACAATCAAGGCCATGTTTGCCTAAGTCTCTTACATCACTTGGTGAAGACAAGTGTTTAGTATAATACTTTTTATTTTTAATCTTTTGCACTTTTTATTTGGTTTTGTATTAATGACTTTAATAACTAGTTACTTATGTTGAAGGTGATCTTTCCTTATCGTTTGTCCGTGGTGTCTTGGCGTTATTTTACTGTCTATATAAAATAAAAGATTTGCACCATTCATATCTCCACGGTCTATATGGAGGTATGTTGGCTACCTGGTCGGGGGTTAAGGGAACGGTTTGGTAAGGGTCTTGCCCTTGTTCAGCGTTTTAGAGGTCCTGCTTGGGACTTGGGTCAAATTTAGTAGGATCTCCTTCAATACCCATAGGTATTGGATGGCGGGGATCCAAACTCTTTGACCCCCTCATAAGTTAACTACTATTAATACTATAACCCGGCTATTTAGGACTGTATCCCTGCTGACTCAGACTACTTAGCCGAGGGTAACGTCACCGCCAAAAGCGGGGCCTACCACAATTTGCATTAATAACTTAATTCATTATCTTTCAATAATCCGACCCTTTAGGATTGTATCCTTGCTGACTCAAACTACTGGGTTGAGGGTAACGTCGCCTTCAAAAGAGGGGCCTACTACAATAACTAAGATAATCTCTTAAACAAGTGCAAAAGTGCGAAAATAATCAAAGGTTATACTAATACACGTGTCGGATCCAAGTGATTCATCTTGTCTATCTGTTTTATTTTATTTTATTTTTCAGCATTTAGTTAGATTTTATTTTTCTTAGTTTAAAACATTTTT
Source organism: Helianthus annuus (assembly GCF_002127325.2). Taxonomy (NCBI): domain Eukaryota; kingdom Viridiplantae; phylum Streptophyta; class Magnoliopsida; order Asterales; family Asteraceae; genus Helianthus; species Helianthus annuus. The sequence goes on along the minus strand of NC_035439.2, from coordinate 28,366,146 downwards.
CTCACTTTTTGATTTGGTTAGACGTTGAGGATAAACCGGTATTAAAAGCTCTTGTGTCCTTGGACGACCTCGGTATCTTACCAACACTATACTACGTCCACGATGGGTGCACTTGCCCATATGTGTGTTTAGTGTTAGTGAATATCGTGTTTTATAAATTTAAAACTTGGCTAAAAGTGTAAAAAGGGGCTTAAATATACATCAAAAATATAATACACTTCACGCACATCAATAGCTTTAAAGATGCTGCTGTTTGTGAAGAGGCCTTGAGTCATATTGCTCCTCCTTCGGTTCACAAGACTATCTCCGAAATGGATGATGATGTGATGCTGTCCCGGATGATTCTTAGTACTTGCAACCTTGCTGCTATGCTTCCTCAGGGGGTTGCTCGTTTTCGCAAAGGATGCGAGAGTATGAAGACTTTTCCAAGAAGAAAGATAAGATGAAGTCTTCGATGGCGTCGATGAGAAAGGAGATAAGCAGCTTTGCTGAGAAGGAGGAAGCTTGGTCGAAGAAGGTTGAAGGCTTGTCCAAGCAGCATGAGATTGAAATGATTGATTTTAAGAAGAGCTTTGAGGCTGATCGGTTGAAGCTAAAGCGGACAGGGAGGCTTTGTCTGTTGCCCAGAAAGCCTTTGATGAAGAGAAGGAGAGTTTGAAGGCTTCGGTATCTCGTGCAACTAGTGATAACCAGTGGTTGATTGAGCAGGGCTTTCAACAGGTTGTCACTTACCTGCTTCATTCTACCGAGTTTAATTCTGCTCTTGGTGATGTATATAAAAAGTTGCTAAACTTGGGAAAACACCAAGGTCTCGTTGCTGGTTACAAGCTGCATGAAGCTGGGCATGCTCTGGAAAAGTCTCCCTTATTTCGCCCAGATGCTCCTGATGTGTTCAAAAGCTCAGTTGAACAAATGGAGAGGCTAACCTATCCTTATGTTCATCAGGTTTCCTCTTGCTTTGGTAAGCCTTTGTCTGTTTTACAGGATTTGAAACCAGAGGGTCTAAATGAAAAGGTTTGCACTGAGGTCTTGGGCTCCCTTTCAAAGAAGAGATCTTATTCCGGAGATAGTGATGATACTCTCTCGAGTCTGCCGGATGCTTCGAAGGATGTTGGTTTAGAGACCTCAGCCGTTGGTGGTGATGATGGTGCTAAGTTTAAGAAGTCTAAGAAAGCCAAGAAGTCCAAAGCTGAGGGTTCCAAGTCTTCTGCCATCTGATGATTATTCGTAGCTTTCTTAGCAAAACACTTTATGGTTTGTAATGTTATTTTAAACAATATTAGGTTTCCAGGAACCCTTAAGGTTCCTGTTGGTGGTGTGTTGGGCCTGCATGGCCATCTGAACAATAGTTTACCTTGCAAGTTACTAGAACTTGCTTTAACTTTTATTTGAAAGTCTCTTATGACTTTCTTTGCTATGATGTGATGGTTATTATGTTACTTGTGTTGTGTTTTTATGCCTGTTTTGTCTAGTTCGTTTGATTGGCTTTAACCTTGCAAGCCTTTTGGCTAATCGTCGGTGGGTTGAAGCCTGCAACGTTTTAAGCTGTTGTGTTGGCAGCTTGAAGCCTTGATAGCTTCTGGTTTGGTTTGTATGTTTTATTGAGGGATTTGCTTGTTTTTCCTTTGGCAATTTTCATTCTTTTTTAACCTTGTCTTTGTTGAGTTTACTTTGTCTTTATGTTTTTTACACTTCAAAGGGTTCAGTGCTGCAGACACTTAGCCTTGGTGTTTTTGAACAAGAAGACGTAGTATCTATCCTCTTTATTATTTCTTTGTGATTTACTCGATTTCGTAAGCCTATTTGTTGGTTATATTTCTAAGGCTTAATGAACGATTGCTGTAGGTTGTTCAAGCCTGTCTATGAGACATTATTGTTTTGGCTTAATAAGTCTCATGGAGTTGTATTGATTTAGGAACTCACCCCTTATATAGGTTCATTCAACCCTTGAACCTATTGAGCGATGTGGCCTGGGAGCTCATCCCCTTACATGGCCCTTGCCATGGAGTTTTTTGCTAGGTTCTCAACCTGATCTTAGGATAGAGAGACAAGTTTGATAAAACAACTTCATTCATTCAAGCAATACTTTGCTTTTTACAAAAGGTTTTCGTAGCGTTGTTCGAGGTACATTTTAATACAAACTAAACTTTACTATCTAAACATGGAATCTTCTCAGGGTTTTGCCGTTCCAATGCCTTGGAAGCCTTTTGCCTTCTGAATCTGCTAGCTTGTAGGATCCACCCTTGTGTGCTTCGAGGATGGTGTATGGACCTTCCCATTTTGGGCCCAGCTTTCCTTGGTTTTCCTTTTTGCTAGCTTCATTGTTTCTGAGGACTAGGTCCCCTGGCTTGAATCGTTCGTTCTTAACCTTCTTGTTGTAGTAGGCTTCCATCTTCTGCTTGTATTTGGCTTCTTGGATTGCGGCTTGATCTCGGGCTTCCTCTAGGAGTTGTAAATTCAACATGGTCTCTTTTTGGTTTGTTCCGGGATCCATGTTGACGATTCGTTGGGTTACAACTCCTATTTCAGCGGGGATTACGGCCTCAGATCCAAAAACCAAGCTATAGGGTGTTTTCTTGTGGCTTGTTTTTTCGGTTGTTCTAATTGCCCATAGAACACTAGGCAATTCTTCGAGCCAATTGCTTTCATACCTTCCTAATCTTGTCTTGATGCCTTCCACTATGCTTCGGTTAGCCCTTTCAACCTGGCCATTTGATTGTGGATAAGCCAGTGAGCTGAAGATCTGTTTGATTCTGTACTCTTTACACCAGAGGCTGAAAGGTTTGTCAGCGAATTGCTTTCCATTGTCGGTGACGATCTCTCCTGGCAATCCATAGCGGCAGATGATGCTTTCCTAAACGAAGTCAATGACCTGTTTGCCTGTGATCTTTGCAAGGGGTTTAACCTCGGGCCATTTGGTGAAATAGTCTATTGCCACTAGCAAAAATTTCACTCCTCCTTTGCCTGGAGGGAATGGTCCAACAATGTCCATTCCCCACTTATGGAACGGCCATTCCGAGGTTATTGGGACAAGATCATGCTTGGGACTTTTTGGGATTGGAGCATGAATTTGGCAAGCATCACATTTCTTCAATTGCTCGGTGGTGTCACGATGCATCGAGGGCCAAAAATATCCGAGGTTCATGAGTTTTGCAACCACCGACCTTGCTCCAAAATGGGCTCCACATATGCCTTCGTGAATTTCCTTGATCAAATATTTACTTTGCTCGGGACCAACACATCTTAGCAAGGGGGCAAGGTAACCCTTTTTGTAGAGGGTTTCTCCTTGCAACTCATATTGCTTTGCTTTGGTTTTAACCCTTTCAGCTTCTACTTGATCATTTGGTAATTCACCATTTTGAAGGAATTTTTTGATGGGAGTCATCCAGTTTGGATCTTCTTCGGTGACTACATCTTGGACTTCCAATTCATCAATCGATGGAGCCTTCAACACTTCAACCAACACCTTTTTGGTGAGGTGGGCGAAGGTGAGGGATGCTAGTTTACTTAAAGCGTCAGCCTTTTTGTTTTGGGACCTTGGAATTTGCTTGATGTTGCATGCTTGGAAGTAAAACGCTTCAGGGCAGCAAGTTTCCCGTTTAAGCTTTCAACCTCTTTTTTGGTTTTTGGTGGCTTGGCTTCGAGGACAGCCTTTACTTTATTTGGGTTGGCTTTGATGCTTTGTTTTCCAACGATGTGACCCAGGAATTTTCCTTCTTCGAACCCAAACGAGCACTTTTCAGGGTTAAGTTTCATGTTAACCTTTCTGAGATTTTTGAAAGTTTCTTGGATATCGTCGAGCATTTGATTCTCCATCTTGCTTTTGATTACTAAGTCATCAACATAGGCTTCCATGTTTTTACCAATTTGGCTTGCAAAAGCTTTGTCTACCAGACGTCGGTAGGTTGCACCGGCGTTTTTTAGCCCAAAAGGCATCTTCTTATAACAGAAGATTCCTTTATCAGTGTGGAATGCCGTCTTTTCTTCATCTTCCTCTTTCATGAGTATTTGGTGATACCCTTTGTAAGCATCAAGAAAGCATTTGAAAGGGTAACCGGTGAGCGAGTCAACCTTAAGGTCAATTTCTGGTAGTGGGTAGCAGTCCTTAGGACAAGCTTTGTTGAGATCTTTGAAGTCTATGCACATTCTCCAGGAGTTATCAGGTTTTTTGACCATGACCGGGTTTGCAACCCATGATTGGTACTTGACTTCTCGGAGAATGCCAGCTGAGACGAGCTTCTCAACCTCCTGACAAGCAGCCAGGCTTCTTTCTAGTGCTAAGCTCCTTTTCTTTTGTACAACAGGTTTGACATTAGGAGGTATCCTCAACTCATGTTTGGCAATACTTCGAGGGATTCCTGTCATATCTTCCGGACACCAAGCGAAGACATCGCTGTAGTGTGTCAACAACTTTTTCAAATAGGAGAGAGTTTCTTGTGAAAGGTTTGGGTTGACCCTTATTCTTTGTTCAGGGTACTTAGGGTTTATGATAAGCCTTTGCTTGTCTTCTTCATTTCTGGGACTTTCACCTTCGATCATGTAGGCCTCTTGGGAGGGTTGAAGGGTTGCCACCCCACTTTCGGTTGGGAATTTAGCCGTGCCATGCCCAACGGATACTGCCATAAAGAAGGCACATTGCCCTGGTCTTCCTATGATTACATCATAGTTCGAAGGTATGTTGAGGACTACGAAGGTAAGCGGCTGGACTCTCTTCTTCTGACCTTCACTGAAGCAAACATCCAGTGTCAATTGCCCTAAAAGCTTGAGGGGTACATCGGCGATACCTTTTATGGAGGTTTCAGAGGGTTGAAGCCTCGAACGTTCTTCGTTGCTTAAGCGGTTGAAAAATTTCTCGAACATGATTTCAGTGGCTGCCCCAGTGTCTATGTATGCCCTATGTGTTTCCAGCGTCCCAATGGTAGCTACTACGACTAGAGGGCTTGAAAGGGGGTCTTTTTTAGTTGGGGGAAAGCAAACACATTGAAGCTCCCAAGCTTCCAACCGCTGCCTCTTATGAGGAACATTTTCATCAGAGTTTACCATATTGACTTCCTTTCCTTTGCCTTCAGCCATCTTGTCTCGAACCCCTTTTACCAAATGGGCGAGTTCGCCTGACTTAACAGCCTCTTCAATTCTTTTCTTTAGTTGGAAGCAATCGTTGGTGTGATGTCCCTTTTCTTCATGAAATTCGCAGAACTGTGTGGAGTTCTCATTTTTTCTACTTTTGGGGAGAGGCATGGGAGGCCTAAAGTTCTGTTTGACTTCCTCGGTTGCCAGGATTTCTTGAGGGGTCTTTGTGAGAGGTGTGAAACTCATGCCTTTTTCCCTGGTTGGAGGGTTCCGGCCTTCAGACCTTCGATGGTCTGAACCCTTTTGCCGTCTGTCATAGGAGCTGTAATTCCCTCTTTTTCTGACTGGGCTATTACTTCTCCAGCTAGACCCTCTCTTCCTTTGTTCCTTGATGTCAACCGCTTCCTCTCCCCGAATGTGGGCTTCTGCTCTTTCCAGGGCCTCCTCCAAGGTCTTAGGTAGGGACTTGTTGAAATCTCTTGTGAGGTACTTTGAGGTGATAGCGTTCATGAAACCAGCTACCCTCATTTTTTCATCTGCCCCTACATAGGTTAGACCTTCCTTCTTGTATCGTTCAATAAACTCGCGAAGGCTTTCATTGTCTCTCTGTTTTATTTGAAAAATGACGGTTGCATCTTTGACATATCGTCTCTGCTGGGAGAAGTTGGCTAAAAAACCCTTGCTGAGGTCGTCAAAGCTTCGAATGCTTCGAGCGGGTAAATCGTTGAACCAGATTCTAGCGGATCCGATGATGGTTTGCATGAACATTAAGCAACATTCAGCGTTTGACCATTTTTCTATCCTTGCTGCACCGGTAAAGATCTGAAGATGGTCCTCCGGGTCTTCAGACCCGTCGTACGTTCTGATGTGGGACGGCATCTTGATCTTTGTTTGGAAATCATAATCAGCTATTTGCTGTGAGAAGCATGAAAGGTTACTCGGCTTGTAGGGTTTAGCCAAGTCTTCTTCGACCCTTGTACCCATATTACTATTGTCATTGTTGGCCCTTTGAGTGGCTAGCACTTGATTAATGAAGTATTGCCACGGGAAACTGGCCATCATCTGGGTCATCATCTGGGACGTAGGGTTGAAACCTTGGAGGCTTCCGGATGTGACCGGGCAGCTAACCCCAAGGGGGGTGCTCATTACCGCACTCCGTGCTAATGGAAGTACTGACAGGGCTTGTTCCCACGAAGTGGAGGTGGAAGCTGGAAAGCTCGTTACTGGGGAATGTAGGAGCTGATCCAAAGTCAGCTCGTGACCCAGAGGAGCACCACTTGTAATTGGTTGGGATGAAAAGAGGGGATATGTTGTAGGATTTGCCATGGTGGGTAAATATGGAACGGGGTTTGAAGGATTACTGGGGTCAGCCTCATTCCTGGTTGTAAAAGGTGGAATGGGAGGTCCGGGAGATAGTGTTGGTTCAGGCTCGTCGTAATCTAGGCGAATCCTTACTCCCTTGTCCTTCTCTTTGTTCACATACTGGTTGAGGAGGGTTCTCAACTCAAGAAAATTGTTAGCAACTCCCTCGGGGGTGAGTTCAATACGTGTGGGGGTGTCCGGGACACCGACGTTAGGGGAAGGAACTCCAGATCTAGAGGGGGTTGGAGTGTTAAAGGTGAGAAACTCGGGTGTGCTCCCCGGAGTTGAAAAAGAAGTTGGGATAGCCACATGGGCTTGGCTACTACCCGGAGTTGAAGTGTTTGGTACCTGGTTCACTTCACCTGGTGATCCACTTTCAGACATGACGACTTTGAGAGAGAAGAGCTACACTACTAGGTCTTTTTTGAGGAGAAATAGTGGCGTAGCCCCACGGTGGGCGCCAACTTGTTGAGACAACAAAATATAGACCGAGGATAGCGACATGGGTGGTTAGGCAGAAGGGTTAAAGGGTTTAACCTTGCCTAACGCAGGTCGTGGGGTCCCCCCATGTTTGCAAGACGTGGAAGGAGGTTCACTGGTTTATGTTTCTTGTTTAAGGATCCAATTCTGAAGTATTGTTCAGAAATGGATTGAGGAACAGAAAGAATAAGTGTAATGTCACTTTGAATGAGGGACACTTTGAGTGAAGTGAATGTACGATGTAAAGGACCAGAGTTTGAGAGAACTAGTCTGATCCAGGATGTCTTTGTTAATGAATGAAGTGTCATTTTATAGGCAAAGACATGTCCCAAAGGAGTATACATTTGACTAGTGAACCAGCTTGCAGTGAGGGGCTTACCCTTTCGGGGGTTGAAGCCTTTTGACCCCCGGATAATAGCGTGTATTCTGTGGACCTGCATTGCTTTTACGGCTGTGGTTGGTGAGACTGTTTGGGGATGTGACTTGTTCACTGTTCCCGTGTTACTTTACTCGATCTCTTCAGCTTTTTCAAGCGTTGAACCTTTTAACCTTTTAAGTGTTTACATACTTGGCCGTTTTATTTGATCTCGGGCTACCCCGTCATCAATCATGTCATAATTAAGTCCATCCCAAGTTTTTTAGATCAAATACATCAACAAAATTAACATCAACATTAGCATCAACGTCAAAATCATCTTCATCACTACTAGTCTCATTGTCTCAACATGATCTTTATTGACATTAGCTTCAACCTATCCAGAGCCTCAATTCCAAACCTTCCTAATTATTCATTTTTTTTGAACGGCAAGGTGTCACAACTTTTTGGGTGCGAGACACCCCCCTCCCCATTGGGGAGGCCCGTCGCCCCTCTCCGGCCAGACGTGAGTGTCTTAACCGTACCCCAGCTGGCATCAGAGAGTAATCAGCGTTCAGGGAGAAAACCCCACAGGTACCTCGCCCTGGATCAAGGCTTGACGAGTTGAGAGCCGCCACAGAGGGGAATAAACCGCCTCAAGTGGGGATCGAACTTAGGTACCATGGGTAAAAACCCGGGTGCATCAACCAGTTATTCATTTAACGTTTTTGACGTTTCTAACTATTCATTTATTTTCACTTTTAACGTTTTTGACTACTAAAACTGTTTAGAAGCCATAATTTCTTAAACAGTTCTACGTTTCAAATTGTTAGTTAACACTATATGTAGGTTGAATCAAGCATAAGTCACATATATTCTAATCAATAACCTACAATCGGATTTGAGAAGAGAGGATCGATTTGAGATGAATGTGGTGCCAAATTTTCGGTTTAGTTCAATCGTGAATTTCCAATTTGATGATTTGATAATGTCGATTGCCGAACAGTGTTCTTGATCGATGGACGAATGGCGATGTTGAATCGGCAATCATCCAAAACTCTTGACCAACTTTACTTTTTTTTCCCTTGGTAAACTTTTTAGTTACCTTTAATTTCATAATTGGCTTAAATGAATTAAAAACTTAAATTTAGATGCACTAAAACTAATATTGTTAGACCATCTGTAGTGAGCATCTGGTAGGCCAAAGTACATGCTCAACACCACCTCTCCTCATGTGGTTTGACATTTTGGGGTGTCGTTCCGTAGTGCAAGAGAGTGAAAGAGAGAGGATGATGATTGTCTTGACCAATCCATTTTTTTTTTATATTTTTATTTCAATTTCAAACACACTAATTTCACACGACTCACCATTACTCTATTTTACTCAATTTTCAGGCCTTGATGACGTGAACGCCACATAACAAAAAAGACCAAACCAATTGAGTGACCACTACACATGATCTTAGAGCATTCACATTAGAATTCTTATTTTCATATGTATAATTTAAATAAAAAACACCTTTATCAATAAAGTTCACCATTTAAAAACCTACTACTACATCTTGTTTAAGCTTACCAATGGGGTGGTGGTCCATTGGCAAAGGCAAAGCCTTTAAAATACCTAGGTTGAGAATGGGAAGGTCTTGGGTTCAAGTCCCACAGACGACAAGAATTAAAGAAATTCACCTTTCAAAAAAAAAACATCTTGTTTAAGCTTATATTTTTACTAATGATTTCTGATTGATAGTTTAACCCTAAAATTAATGATTAAACCAACCTTTAGTTAATGATTTACCTTAAAAATTCTAATCGATGGTTTTACTTTTTTTAACCCAATTTGTTATTTAATAACTTCTAGATAACTACGAACTCGTGGGTATTTAGTTGAACTATGAAAGTTTTTAACCCAATTTGTTATTTAATAACTTCTCGAAAACTCGTGGGTATAAAAACTAGGAAAGTAAGGCTGGCCTCCTTTGATATAAAAACTAATTTATTACTTTTTATTTAAAATATATATGTCGAAGCTTTAAATAGTTCAAGAAGCACAATGTACGAAGTATATAATAATCTTATCGAGGTAATAAAATAGAAGATCAAAATTAAATAATAGATATCAAATTATTAGCTAAGAAGGAAGTTTAAATATATTTATATGTGGAAATATCTTTGCATGATGACACTGTCACCATTAATCAGAAAGATTATATATTCTATTGGGACCATTAATCAGAAAGATTATTCTATTGGGCAGAAATATATAACTGGAAAAATACACACGAACTTCTTGACACTGGTGTAGTTTGACATGTATAACGGTGTAACTGGTAGAGGTGCAAAAGAAAAACTCGAATCCGGAAAAAAAACCCGAACCTGCGTAGTAGAAAAATCGGGTTTTTTTTAAACCCGAACCTGACCCTACCCGTAGGGTAGGAACCGGGTATGTGTATTCTGTTCAATACCCAACCCTGAACCCGGGTTCTTTTCGTACCCGGGTTTTCGTAATACCCGGACCCGTTGTGTACAATAATTTTTTTGAACGTTTAGAGCTTGTATGAGGCTTTTTGGACAGATTCCAAGCCATACAATATGTATAAATAAAGGTTTCCATTATAGTTTTATGTTTTATACAAAAAAAAATGACTCGAAAAACCCGATCGATACCCGAACTCGAACCATACCCGAACCCTACCCAGACCCGGAAATAGGGTATTCTAATACCCTGCTATTGAAAACCCGAACTCAAACTCAGGTACACGGGGTATAGATTTTCTGGCCAATACCCAGACCTGAACCCGACCTAGATATGACCAATACCTAAAAATCAAAAACCGGTCATACCCATACCAGGGCATATACGTGAACCCGAGTGTTGGCGAATGTCTGAGTCCGATTGTAGCTTTGGCGTTGATCGGGCTCGGGTATTAACTTGGAGTGGAGTCCAAGTTTAATTTAAATATGAGATAATTATCTATTCCTAAAATAAGGAGTTATTTTAGATAATTATGTGGTTTAAATTAATGCAGAATCCTGGTTATATTCTAACATGTTTTGGTTAGTCTATAAATACCGTGTATAGGGTAGGGATTATGTAATTGAAGTTTTTGAGTTAGATTTCTTCAATAAAATTGCGTGTTTGGCAATCTGTTTTTCTTTTCCTCTGATTACCTTCAATTGGTATCAGAGCTTTAAGTTTATTCAAGGGCTTGCTCGTGCCAATCGATTCCTGCGATCTAGAGGATATCGGTTGTGAGGAGATATCAAAGACGGAGACCATCTTAGTGGCATACGATTCTGTTTTGACTCATAAAACAAGTTGGAAGCAGTCCTCGTGACTGCTGGTTGTCTTGTGGAAGTCGAACATAGTAGGTTGGAAACGGGAAACCGTTGATTGTCCTACGCGAGTTCGACACGAATCAAAACATAATCCGTTCTGACCGTTTTACAGGGCTGGAAAAAGATTTGTTGCAGACGTATTCGCGTACCAGGAAAAAGTTTCAGATGACAGGGAGTATTGATGCAAGCGGGTCAAATCCGCCGACAAAAGAACCAAACATGTTGACGTTTCAATGTCCAATGTTGACGCCAATAAACTACACCATATGGAGCATGCGAATGGAAGTAATTCTTGGAATTCATGGAGTCTGGGAAGTGATAGATCCGGGCTTAGACGATGCCAAGAAGAACAATATTGTTAAGGGCCTCCTATTTCAATCCATACCGGAAGATTTGATTCTTCAAATCGGGAAACTGAAAACCGGCAAGGAGATGTGGGAGGCTATTAACACAAGGAATCTAGGGACTGAACGCGTGAAGGAAGCGAGACTTCAAACATTAACTGCCGAGTTTGATAGTTTGAAGATGGAAGACATCGGTACGATACACGATTATGCAACGAAATTGTCCGGTATTGCTTCAAAATCAACCACACTTGGAGATGTCATATCTGAACACAAGTTAGTAAAGAAATTTCTCACAAGTGTTCCCAGGCGATTTGTCCACATTGTGGCATCACTTGAACAGGTTTTGGATCTTAAAACGGTTGGGTTCAAAGATGTGGTTGGTAGATTGAAAGCTTACGAAGAAAGGATCAAAGAAGAGAACAAAGGCAACGAGACTCAAGGAAAACTGCTTTATTCAAGGGCCGAATCTTCCAACAGAAACTATGATTCAAATAGGGGTAGAGGTCGTGGTGCAAACTCTCGAGGTCGTGGTCGTGGCCGTGGTCGGGGTAACACCCAAAATCATGGTCAGCGTGATTCCTCGAAAAAAAGTGAAGATCAAAAACAAAAGGGCAAACGTGACCTCTCAAATATCAAGTGTTATCGTTGCGACAAGTACGGACACTTCGTCTCAAGATGCCCGGAACGAACCCGAGACCACGAGGAAAATCTCAATGAGACGAAAGAGGGAGATGCGGATCATGAGGAAGGAACTTTTTTCATGATGAACCATGTTCAAGAAACGATATTCTTGAATGAAGATAAGTTCATCCCTCCAAAGATCGAAACGATAATGAAGAAGATGATGTATGGTATTTGGACAACGGTGCGAGTAATCATATGACCGGTAATTACTCGTACTTTTCTGAATTAAATGAACATATAATTGGACGGGTGAGATTCGGAGATGGGTCGTGCGTGAGTATAAAAGGAAAGGGATCTATCTTGTTTGAAGGAAAGAGCGGAGAGCAGAAACTGCTGAAAGATATTTACTATATTCCATCGCTCCGAAGTAACGTGATCAATCTCGGACAAGCTACAATATCCAGTTGTGATATTCGTCTTCGGGGCAAATTCTTAACCATGCGAGACAAAGGTGGAAGATTGCTTATGAAAGTCCAGCGAAGTGAAAATCGTCTTTATAAAACCCGACTAAAAGTTGGAAAACCTCATTGTTTAAAAGCTAACATTGATGAAGAGTCTTGGTTATGGCATGCCCGACTTGGCCATATCAGCTTTGGTGCGGTGAATTTGATGCACAAGTTAGCTAAATGGGTACCGGTTGTTAAGCATCAACATCAGTTCTGCGAGTCTTGCATGGTTGCTAAACAAACGAAACGCTCCTTCCCAAAAAAAGCAACATATAGAGCAACACATATTCTTGATATGATACATGGGGACCTTTGCGGACCAGTCGATCCACCCACACAAGCTGGTAATATTTATATTCTGGTACTTATTGACGATTTTTCAAGATATATGTGGTCTTTTCTCTTGAAAAATAAGAGTGACGCGTCAAATGTCATTAGAAGATTCATAACGGCGATTGAAAAGCGAACCAGTAAAGAAGTTAAAACGTTCCATACGGATAGAGGCGGTGAATTTACTTCTCATGATCTTAACCGGTTCTGTAACCAAAAAGGTATAGCACGAATGTTGACGGCCCCTTATGCACCTCAACAAAACGGCATTGTTGAACGGAGAAACCGAACGCTACTCGAGATGACTCGGTGTCTCATGAAAGCAAGGGGTGTACCAAATTATTTCTGGGGCGAAGCTGTTCGACATGCAACCTTTATTATAAATGTTGGAACCTGAAGGTTTATTCATGTAGGTTAACAATGTTTAGGGGTTGATTTTGTAATTAGTTTGTTTATGTTTTGGGTTAAACAATTGTGGGTTGGGCTAGAATGATAGTGACATGGGCCTAGGTTTCGGTTTGCATGTTTAGTATTTAAACACCCTTAATCTATTGATTAAGGGTTGTTGTTCACGTGTAGCAGGCAGGCAACATAAGCAGTCGCAACCGGGGTCCCATCCGATCTTGTATCAGTCATCGTTTAAGTTGAATGCAAGTTTCGGTTTGTTTGATTCATCTTTATTAATTGTTATTTGATCTTTATATAGTTTCTTGAATCGCCTTGTGATTGGTTTCCGCACTCTCACAAGGTTAGATTGATATCATTGTGATCCTCACGGGTTTTACAATTGGTATCAGAGCCATTGAAGCTATTCAAGGGCTCGGTTTTGATATCAATCGGATTCAAGAAGTTTCATATATTACTGATCCGGTTTGTTGAAGTGTTTTTGCAGATCTGTTCATCGACTGTTCTTAAAAAATTCATTGAAAAATCACTGATTTTGGTTCTGTTGATTTCAGCATTGGTGTTTGCTGATTTTTCGGGATTTCGGTGCAACAGATTCAAAGATTACAATATCTTTGAATTTTGGAATTTGCTGAAAAGTCGGGATTGCGAGTAAACAGTTCTTATCACTTTTGTTTTGCAGGTTACGACTCGCAATCTCTTAGTTGCGGTTCATCACGTTTCAGTTACGACTCGCAACAGTTGCTGGTTTCGGTTCATCCTGCCCAGTTACGACTCGCAACAGTTGCTGGTTTCGGTTCATCTTGCCCAGTTACGACTCGCAACCAGCTGTTTGACCTTCACTCGCAACCGTGGTTTCGGCTCATCCTGTTTTGTTACGACTCGCAACCACTTCGGTTACGACTCGCATCCACAGTTTGACTTGACTCGCAACCATCGTCATTACGACTCGCAATCAACAGAAGTTTTTGACTCGCAACCCCGTTTCGACTCGCAACGACACATTGTGACGGACTTTTGGACTGTTGACTTTGGACTAAATAAAATTAATTAATTAATTAACTGATTAATTAACAATGTCAACCACCAACAGTGAATTGTCTACCCTAACTCAGCAACAAGAACTTGATTCGAAGCTTGGGACCACATCACGCATTCCTAGGCTAACTGATGCCAACGACTTTCCCGAGTGGAAGTGGCGCTTTGAACAGCATCTTAAGGTTAAAGATTACAAGCTATGGCGCAGCATCTTGAGGGGACCTAGGGAAATTATGATGGAAAGTCCTACTGAACCTGATGTTAAAGTAAAGAAGCCTCGAGAACAATACACTGAAGATGATTTGCTTATTGTTGAAGAAGATGATCGAGCTTTCTCTTACTTGACCATGGGTTTGGGTCCTAATATTGCCATGGGCTTTCGCACCTGCAAATCTGCCAAGGAACTGTGGGACTCTCTGGTAGAAGTGTATGAAGGTAACGAAGATATGAAAGAAAGTCGAAGGAACTTGCTGCAACAAAATTTCAACAATTTCAACCATATTTATGGTGAAACAGTAGATAATCAGATCCAAAGGTTTGTCAAGCTGGTGACTCAAATGCAGATGGAAGAAATTCATACCACAAACGCCTCCACCAACAGACAACTTCTCAATGCTTTGCCCAAGAGTTGGGATCATCATGTTGCCATGATCAAGAAGACCAAAGATCTTGCAAGATGCACCCTGTCTGAGATGATCTCGCATATCAAAGCTTGTGAATTGGATGACAAGCAGAGAGAGACTAACTACAAGAACAGCATGCTGGCTGCCGGTTTCTCAATAGCTCCAACCACGTCTAGCGACAGCAACACAGCTCTTCTATCACAAGGAGGATTTCAGATGTTTCGCAATAATTCCTCTGTCTCTCAATCTGGATCCTCAAATCAAATCGTCTCCTCAGCTTCTCCAGCTTCAGTTCAAAATGCTGGAAAGGCTTCTGCTGCTGCCTCTGCTTCTGCTCACTCTACGAACAATGAGATGATGGCATTTTTCGCAAGTCAGTCAAAGGAAAAGCTAGACATAGCAGCTTCTGTAATCAACTGTTTGAATGCTTTTCTTGCAGGGAAGCTTGATCCACCAAAGTGGAGTCAAGATGATTTGTCACAGATTCATCCAGATGATGTTGAAGAAATGGATATCACCTGGCAAATGGCAATGGCGGCATTCAGAGCTCAAAAGTTTGTGAAGAAAACGGGTAAAAACAGGTGGGGTAACGCTTGGAATGGAGCTTCTAAAGTGCCCTTCAATCTTCGCTGTTTCAACTGTCATGAGGAAGGACACTATGCTAGGAACTGCCCGAAGCCACCCATGAACAGAGATCAGAATCCTACTACTCCTGCACAACCAGCTACTCCTAATCGAGAAAGGGCTCTTGTGTCTACTACAAGTATAGCAGATGCAGCTGCCTCTGGAAGTCCACAGCCGCAGGGATTAGCACAAGCGCTGGTGGTGCAGCCAAATGTCAACTTTGACTGGTCTTCTGAGATTGAGCGTCTGAACATATCAGCTCCAGATAATCAAGCTGCAACTTCTAACATTGCTTTCATGACCTCAAACGAACATGACCCTGAGCCACAGGAAGAGACTGCTGCTGACGATTTCGCTTTCATGACTCAAATCCTGTCAGCACCTGTCAAAGGTCTCACCAAAGAAGAGGTAATTTCAGTTTTCTGCACTCCTGAATGTAGGGAACGTGTTGAGGCTTATAGAATACACAACGCTGAGCTAATCGAAGATTACAATGAAATTAAAAGAAAAAATTTCACTTTAACGAAAAATGAAAAACTTTTCAAAGAGAAAGTCGAAGCTCAGCGTAAGGACATCGTTCAACTAAAGGACGATGTCAGTGTAGCTAAAGCCCAACTCATGATAGTCAAAGAAAAATTATGTGAAGTAACTAAGGAACTGGAGAATGTAAGAGACAAATATCAAATCAATCAATTAAACATCAAGAAATTTGATTCCTCCAGTAAGTTAGTAAAAAATCTGTGTGATGAACAATTGGCTTACTCTAAAAAAAAAGGGTCGGGTTTGGGTTACAATCAGACTCCTCCTCCATACAATAACAATTACACTTATTTGCCAATGTCTGAGGAGGAGATCTTGAATGAAAGCAAAATGACTTATGGCTCGTCTAGCAAATCGTCTGTTCACAACAAACCTGTTGAGCCACAAAAGTCCTCGCCTTTAAAGTTTATTCCTAAAGGCACAATTGATCCTAACATCTCGTTGTCATGTGCAGATGATAGCTCAGAAGTAAGATGTGATGATGTTCATGGGAGTGAACCAGTTATTGTTTCAAACGTTTCTGAACCTTGTTTTGAATATTATTCTGAACCAACTGAGTCTGACATTGCTTTTACTAATTCTTTGTTTGCGTCGTTTTCTGCGTTTGTTTCATCTTGTGAGCCTGCTGTTTTGGGCAAAACTGATAATGTTTGTGTGGATGATTTGAACAATATGTGTGGTGATGATTGTTTTTCAACTAATGCTTGTGATGATAACATATCAAATGTTTCAGCTTGTGATAATGTTACAGGTGCGGTCCCCAAGGATGCATTCAGTGAAACCACTGAAACTATTTCTCAAGAAAATCAAGTGTATCCTGATTCTTCTTCTGAACCTGTCTCAGTGGGAGTCCCTAATGTTGAATCTAGTGGGACCCCATTGGAAACCGAATTACCAAATGAATCAGAACCTGTGTCACAAAGTAAATGCTCTGAGGAAATGCATGTTGATGAAACTTCTTCAGGATCAGAAAGTGAACCTGAATCAGTTTCACTCGAGAAATGCATTAAGGAAGAGCATACTGTTGAAACTTCTTCTTGTTCGGAAAGTGAACCTGAATCAGTTTCAGATGATAAATGTGTTGATAAAACACATTTGGATGAAGCTCATACATGTTCAAATTCGGAATCAAGAGTAAGTGAAAAGAAAAAGGGGGTTGGTAAAAGGGTGAAATCATCAGCAGAAAAGTTGATTAAAGAAAAACCACAAATCAAACATGGTTAGAAAACTAAAACGTTGAATCACATGAAATCGAACAAGCAGAGACCTAATGTCAAAAATGTTCAAAATGTGAAGCGTCAAACTTGTTTTAACTGTGGCATTGCCGGCCACATTGCCAGAAATTGTGGTAAACTCCCAAGGACACCAGACAAGAAATCATCAGGGCGAAATCAGAAAGTTACGTCTAATCGATCTAAATGTTCGGAGTCTATGAAGTCTGCTCGGACTAAGACGATGATGAGCAAAGATCATCATAGGACTAGACCTTCTGATCAGGATTGGAATGCAGCCAAACGCCATAATCAGAACCGACAAATAAATTTTCAGCGTAATCAGAGAAATTATTTTGGTAACGCTTTTGAAAGTTTAAATTCTAACTGGTCAAGACAGTTTTGGAAACCTAAGGTCAATGGCATGCAATCCAATCCAATGAAGTCATATCATCAAAAGGCCGCACACAGAAATGTTTCAAAATTTCTAAACAAAGAGAATTTAGTGTGGCAAAGAGTAACGTATTTCGATGCTCAAGGGAAACCCAGATCCACTATGGGCTGGGTTCCTAAATCTAACTAATCCCGCTACTCGTGCAGGAACAGCTGTGGAGGACTACCGTGCGCCTCTGGTACATGGATAGTGGCTGTTCCAGGCACATGACAGGAGACTTATCCCAACTTGTGAATGTCAAAGAATTTAATGGTGGATATGTCTCATTTGCGGGAGGTGAATCTGGCAGAATCACTTTGAAAGGAACTGTTCAAAACGGTGTTCTCAGCTTTGAAAATGTCAATTATGTTCCAGAACTGAAACACAATCTGTTGAGCATTTCGCAGATTTGTGATAGAGGGAATTCAGTTCATTTTACGAAGAAGGGATGTCATGTTCTGAAGCCTGGGATCGTTATTCCAGAAGACTGGTTCTTGATGACTGCTGAAAGAAAAGGAAACGCTTACGTCATTGATATGAACAAGAAGCCGTGTGAAGAGATCACCTGCTTATTCTCGAAGATTTCAGAGCATGATGGTTTATTGTGGCATCGTCGACTCGGGCACGTGAATATGAAAAATCTGAATCGTCTAGCTAAAGGTCAATTGGTACGAGATCTTCCGATCAAGGATTTCATGTTGGTGGAGAAGTGTGTTGCTTGTGCGAAAGGGAAGGCTCATCGAAAACCTCACAAGTCTAAACCAGTACCCTCGACAAAAGCTGTACTCGAACTACTTCACATGGATCTTTTTGGTCCAGTGAATGTGCTGAGTATCGGGAAGAAAGCCTACTGTCTAGTAATCGTCGATGATTACTCTCGCTACACTTGGGTGTATTTTCTCAGTCACAAAAATGAAACTGCTGCACTGGTGAAACAGTTCATTACATTGGCTGAAAATCAAGCGAGTACTAAGGTGAAGGTTATTCGATCAGACAATGGGACAGAATTCAAGAATGTTACTTTGGATACGTTCTGCAGTGAAAAGGGAATTGATCGACAGTTCAGTGCGCCTCGCACTCCACAACAGAATGGAGTGGCTGAAAGAAGGAATCGTACACTAATTGAGGCAGCACGTACCATGCTGGCTGATTCAAAGCTTCCTAGCTTCTTTTGGGCCGAAGCTGTTAGCACGGCTTGTTATATCCAGAATCATGCTTTAGTTAATAAACGTCATATGAAAACTCCTTATGAGATTCTGGAAGGACATAAACCTTCGGTTTCACACTTTCGTATTTTTGGTTGTCCATGTGTATTATTACTAATGGACTCAAATGGAAAGTTTGAAGTCAAAGGTGACGAATGTTACTTTGTTGGATATGCTAAAGGCTCTGCTTATAGGGTATACAACAAAGTAACTAGGAAAGTCGTTGAGTCGTGCAACATCGAATGGCTTGAAGAGAATGCTACGGACGCTAGAGTCGGTCCAGATTGGTTATATGATTATTCTGCTCTGTTCAAATCATTTAACATTTTGTCAAGTGATGTTTCAGTTGCAGGTGAATCAGTTCCAAAACAACCATTGTCGTTTGAAGATACAGAGGACGAAGTACAGATGGAAGAAATTGTGAAGCATCATACTGTTGATCCACCGGGAATGGTGTTCACGCAACATCCTACACCGACACCGGTGGTCAATCAATCCCCTGAAGGTGCATCAACCAGTGACTCTGCAATGTTTCCTGATCCAATCCCTGAGGATTGTACAGTCACTTCTCCTGTAATTCACACTACAAGTGCACCTGATGAGGGGGAGTGTAGCAACACCACCACTGAAGAGGAGACGGTACCAGATTTGGCCATACCGACGAGCGTTCAACGCAATCACCCAATCGAAAATGTGATTGGTCCTGTAAATGCAGGAATTTTGACCAGGAGTCAATCAGGGACCATTAACACTTGCTTATATTCTAGTTATCTTTCTCAAATCGAACCTAAAACCATTGATATAGCTTTGCAGGAACCTGGCTGGGTAGATGCTATGCACGAAGAGCTGAACCAGTTTGAAAAACTTGGAGTATGGAAGCTTGTCAAGTTGCCAGCAGGAAAGCGTAAGCTTGGAACTAGATGGGTATTTCGAAACAAGCAGGATTCTGCAGGAGTCATCGTTCGAAACAAAGCAAGACTGGTGGTTCAGGGATTTAGGCAAATCGAAGGACTGGATTATGATGAAGTATATGCTCCGGTTGCACGACTTGAAGCCATCCGGATCTTTTTGGCGTACGCGTCATACATGGGATTCACTGTTTATCAGATGGATGTCAAGACCGCGTTTCTCTATGGAGATGTGAAGGAAGAAATTTTTGTCGAGCAACCGCCAGGATTCGTGCATCCAGATCATCCTGATTATGCCTACAAGTTAGACAAGGCACTGTATGGGTTACACCAGGCTCCTCGAGCTTGGTATGCCACCCTAACAGAACATCTGTTGGCTCATGGATATACACGTGGCACTATTGACCAGACTCTGTTCATCAAGAGAGTAGGCAGTGATCAAATCTTGGTTCAAATCTACGTTGATGATATTATTTTCGGATCAACAAGCGAGGATCTATGCAAGGAATTCGAGAAAGTTATGAAGAAAAAGTTTGAAATGAGTGCTCTGGGGGAGATGACTCTGTTTTTGGGCCTTCAAGTCAAGCAGAGTTCGCAAGGAATTCTGATTCATCAAGGGAAGTATGTGGATGATGTGCTGGCAAAGTTCAAGTTCACGGATGCAAAGCCTGCTGAGACACCTATGGCTGAGAGACCATTGTTGACTGAAGATGAAGAAGGAGAGTCTGTAAATCAACGTCAATATAGGTCAATGATTGGGTCATTGATGTATCTCACAGCTAGCCGTCCGGACATCATGTTTGCTGTTTGCAACTGTGCACGCTATCAGGCTAATCCTAAAACTTCTCATCTTATTGCTGTTAAACGGATCTTTCGGTATCTAAAAGGCCGACCTCGGTTTGGTCTGTGGTATCCGAGAGATTCCAATTTTGACTTGTTTGCTTTCTCTGACAGCAATTTTGGAGGTACTGACAGTGACAGGAAATCCACTTCTGCGGGATGTCAATTTTTGGGTGATCGGCTCATTTCTTGGCAGTGCAAGAAACAACAAACGGTGGCGATATCCACAGCTGAAGCTGAGTATGTTGCTGCTTCTGCTTCTTGCTCTCAAGTGGTGTGGATGCAACATCAATTGCAGGATTATGGTTTGACATATCTTAACACTACTATTTACTGCGATAATGATGCTGCAATACAAATTGTTAGAAATCCTGTTTTTCACTCCAAAACCAAGCACATTGATATTAAAGTTCATTTCATTCGAGACTGTTTTGACAGAGGTCTGATTACGCTTGAACAAATCGACACAGATGCAAATGCTGCCGATTTGTTCACTAAACCTGTCAGCAGCTCGAAATTCAGAGTGCTTGTGGATTTTCTGAAAATGATCCGTTTTACTGATTGAGCATATTTTGTTTTGTTTTGTTTTCGTAGGTAAATTTGTTCATAAACTTTTCTATTCTTAGGTAGTTTTTATTTATGCACAAATTTAGGGGGAGAAAAATCGAAAAATACAAAAACATTGAAAAAATCGAAAAATACAAAAAGAGTTTCAAAAGGAAGTATGGCTGGACTGGGAAATGAAATGAATTTTCACTTTATGGTCAAGGGCTGACTCATGTAAGACCAGTATCGAAATTGTTTGACTCTAGTATGATGTGTTGGTAGGCTCTATCCTTAAGATTGGAAACAATAGCTGTTTCTGTTCAGAACTAAACCAGTACATGACCTCAGAAAAGAAAATCACTTGGAATTAGCTCATGTCTATTTGAATGTTTGTATGCTTTTCCCGATACACACAATTTCGGTCTGATTCTGAAATCTTATCTGAAAAAGTCGTGTACCTCCTCTGCTGCATCCAGATACATGCTGACCTGGAGGTGCTAGGCAACGTCAGCTTCTGCTGCATCCAGATACATGCTGACCTAGCTGTACGTTGTCGATCTGTAGATCAATTAACACCCGAAAGAGGCCCTCTAGTGCCCAAAAGAAACCCAACAAACCTATATCAAATTGAGAAAACTCATTTGATCTGTATATTATATCATCTCATTCTAAGATCTATTCTGTTCTTTTCTCAACCTATTCCCAGTTAAGATTTCAGAAATTCGGATTGGGCTTGTGAAATATGTGGTAGGGAAACTGCTTGCATGATAGAGTGAGCTGTGTATAATTCCGGGACTTGATTAGTATTTGTTTGGGTGCTCATTATTAAAATATCAAAACATGATAAAAGGAGATACAGGCAGTTATATGGAAAAGATCTAGGGAGATGAGTTTAAGAGGACAAATATACTGGCAATTGTCTAGATCATCCTCTAGTAGATCAGTGTTGATAAGTGAAGTCATGCCCGAGACCCTGTGATTTGATCCCTGAGTATCTATGCAAATTTCCTGTTTTATTTTGTAAATAATTTTTATTATTTAATTTTTTTTGTTTAGGTTTTGTGTTGCAAGATAATGCTCAATGAGTTTGATGGGTTATTTGAAAATCAAATTTTAATTGGGTTTGTTTAAATTACTGTTGAAAAACATTTTATTAAGCCCAAAATTCTGAAAATATTTGCAAAGCCCAAGTCCATGAGGCCTAAGCCCAACAGACTTGGGCCCATGGGAAACAGTGGTCATATAAAAGGCTGATTACGAGTCAAAACTTCATTATTCACTCGCAATCTACTCTGAATTCTCTCTCAACAATTCCGGCCGCAATCAGATTCCGACTCAAATTCCGGTTGCGACTCGCAATCAAGTTAGATCATCAACAGGTAAATATGACGTCATTCTTCAAGATTTTGCAGGATTGTTGAAGATTCCGGCGAATCTATGAAGATGCCGATGAAGATTTGATGTTTCCGATGAGTTTTCCGATGACATGTTGAAGTTTCGGTTGAAGTTTCCAGTCGCAATCAAGAACAACAGGACTCGAAACCAATGATTACGACTCGCAACCTCGAGATTGCGACTCATGGTTGCGACTCATTTTGGCCTGTTGCGACTCATGGTTGCGACTCGCAATCTCATGGTTGCGACTCAGTTATCCTGGTTGCGACTCATGGTTTCGACTCGAAACCTTGGGTTGCGACTCATGGTTACGAGTGAACAGTAACAGTGTTTGTTTTTACTTTTGATTTTTATCACTGTTAAATCTGGAAACTTATATGTTGTTTGTGATGTGCAGAAAATGGACCTAAAGTTTATTGCTTCTCACAATCAAGTTGCGTATTTGGCACCTCCACCTGTAAAGCACAAGCAGTTGTACACGTCTTTGATTAAAGGCTTAAATACTTGCCGTATTGTTCACGCTCTTCGAGACAATCCGGTTGTGTATGAAAGTCTTATACGAGATTTCTGGAAGACTGCAAAGGTGGAAATTGTTGAAGGAAAGGGAGCGATAACTGCTGAGATCGACGGAACGAAGATTATCGTGACAGAGCAGGTTATCAGGGAAGCGTTGCAGTTTAATGATCAAGAAACGGATCCAATCGAGCTTGCTGCTGGAGTAATTGAAGCTATCTTGCCACGTCTAAGCTATGAAGGAAGATTTCCTCCCCTGGTCAAAAAGTTTGTTCATCCATACTGGCGTTTGTTATTGCACATGTTCCTATTGTGCATGACAGAGAACCGAGGGGGAATTGATCAACTAAACACAACGCAGACGGCTGCATTGATTTGCGTGATTACAAATGAGCCGTTCAATTATTCACGATATGTTCTAGAGGCAATGAAAAGGAATGCTATTGGGCTACGAAAGGATAAGTTTTTGATGTATCCTAGATTTGTGCAGATGATTCTGAATGCTCGTTATCCTGAATTGAGGAGATCGGGTAACACGCTGGAGTTAAAGCCCATGGGTCCTTCCTGTTTTGGTACCCTTACAACAAAGAAAGGAACAGAGAAGAAGTTTGAGGGTTTGATTGAGTTAGAGAAGTTCGGTCAGTTTGCAGAGACCGAAAATGTTGTTGAGAATCCAGTCAGGGTACAAGCCGTACCTGCACGTGCCATAGTTGCTGAAGAACATGACATTCAAAGGAGTACTGAAAATGAGCCAGAGCCAGAGCGTATCACTATTAACTCTGACGATGAAGGTGTTGAGATTGCATGTGATTCTGATGATGATGATTTTGAACTTCCTCCTGAAGTCAATGCTGATGCTGTTTCTACTGTTAATCCGGTGATTTCTGCAGAGAACTTGGCTCTGTTGTTAAAGAAAGTGGCTGACACGATGGGTAATCCTCCTACCAATCTGTCAGTGTCTACTGAAGAGCCTGAAGAAAGCCCAAGGGATTCCGATGATATTCCGCTAAAAAGGAAAAGACGGGATCCGAGACCCGGAATGTTTATCGAACAAAGCAAAGATCAATCCGTAACTGTTGCTGATGATGCTGAAGGTTTATATAAGTTTAATTTCGAAACAAATGTTGATGACACCACCACTACTACAGATAGTTTCTTTGAGTCTGATGCTGGAATTCAAGGTGATGATACAGTTATGGCAAATGTTGAAGCTCAAAGTGAAGCTGTGCCTCATGTTGAAGTTCAAACTGAAGCTGTACCTAATGTTGAAGCTCACACTGAAGCTGGGCCTTCTGAAACTGTTAGTGCTGGACCTTCTGGTACTATTCATGAAGAACCGGGCAGTTCAAGTGGTAAACGGCCTATTGAACCACTCAGAATGCCTTTCGACAGTGATTCCAGTGATGATGATGAGTTTATAAGTATGAGAGAAATGAAGAAACGCTTGGTTGTGCTTGAACAAGATTCTATTCATAAAGATGCGAAGATCATACAACTTGAAGACACCATTGTGAAGAAAGATCAACAGATTGAGCAACTGCAGGGAGATGTTGGTCTATTGTTCAATATTGTTTATGATCTGCGAGGCAAGCTTGAAAAGAAATTTGGTCAAGAGTTTTCCGATCCCACTGATGTAGAGAACAGAAAGAAAGCTTTTGAGAAAGATAATGCTGAAAAGGCTGCTGCTATGGAAAAGTACTTTGAAAGGGTTACTGATCCAGAAGCAGAGAAAGCGAAAGCAGAGAGGTTGAAGAAGAAGAGAGAGTTTGTAATTCTGAAGAACAAAAATGCAAATCCTGATGATGAAGATGCACGTGCTACACATCATTTGATGGATGTTGGTGAAACTCTCTACGACAAGAAAGGGAATCGATCTGGTGTTGTTAGCTGGGGTTATGATCATGATCGTAACAGGTGGTGGATTAAGAGAAAAGTTGGACCGGTTGAATGGTACAAGCGTTCAGGGCAATTTCAGTCATTCACTAAGGTAGATTTAACAGATTTGGTCAATAAACCTTATGTGGATGATAAGCTTAATGGACCTGGTCATATGTTCTTCGAGAGATTGAAAAGGGAAGTTGCAAAAGGTTTTCCCTCGATGCGTACAGCAGATACCACTGTTAAACCAGCGAAAGGAATCAGGGATCCATATACAAACAAGCGGATGAAGATAGTGCACTGGCCCGCTACTGACAAAGAAAAGACAATTCCTTTGGTAAGAAAGATTCCGAAAGGGGCGCTGAAGACAATGCACTTTTGGGCGTATAATGAACGTCTTGGTCAAGCTGTGATTGTTTGTGATGGAGATGAAAGCTACTGTTTGGTCGATCAGATTGATTTATTGAATCTTGCAGTTGAAGATATTGAAGTACTGGCAAGCAACCAAATCAGAGCCACTGAAAAGTATGAAGAAATTGCTAAGGGGTGGACGTCTGCAGTAGCCTCTGTTATGCATATTCATAAGCGGGGATTTGGTGGATACAAGGATAATATGAGTGGTGGTCATCAAGGCAGCTGAAGACAGAAGAACCTACATGCATAAACCTAGGGGGAGATTGTTGGAACCTGAAGGTTTATTCATGTAGGTTAACAATGTTTAGGGGTTGATTTTGTAATTAGTTTGTTTATGTTTTGGGTTAAACAATTGTGGGTTGGGCTAGAATGATAGTGACATGGGCCTAGGTTTCGGTTTGCATGTTTAGTATTTAAACACCCTTAATCTATTGATTAAGGGTTGTTGTTCACGTGTAGCAGGCAGGCAACATAAGCAGTCGCAACCGGGGTCCCATCCGATCTTGTATCAGTCATCGTTTAAGTTGAATGCAAGTTTCGGTTTGTTTGATTCATCTTTATTAATTGTTATTTGATCTTTATATAGTTTCTTGAATCGCCTTGTGATTGGTTTCCGCACTCTCACAAGGTTAGATTGATATCATTGTGATCCTCACGGGTTTTACAATAAATCGAACCCCTACGCGAGCATTGGTAGGAGTTACACCATACGAAAAATTTTAAGGTGAGAAACCGGACCTGGAAGATTTAAGAGTATTCGGCTGTGTGGCCTACGAAAGAATAGTTGCAAAGCACTTGAGGAAACTCGATGACAGGTCCAAACCATTGGTTTATCTCGGCAAAGAACCCGGTTCAGGTGGATTTCGTCTCTTCAATCCGCGTGAAAATAAAATTATTATTAGTGCCTATGCTGATTGTGATGAGAAAAGAGGTTGGAACTGAAAAAATGTGCCCGGATATCAAACCCAAGCTGAAAGCGAACCAGGCTCCTTTACGGTCATATGGGGAGATACTCAAGATGCTGAAGTTGAACAGCCAAACTACAATGAAGTGAACCCAGCAGCCGCTGGACAACATCAGCCCGTAAACGGCCAAGAAACAACGCCGCAAGTCAGCAGTCAGGTCCAAAACGAATCAATCGGGGGCCCAGCTCGTGCAAACAGTTCACAAAGAGAAGAAACAGTCTCTGACAGCGATGCTACGCCTGTCCCGGTACGTCGCTCAACCCGTCTGTCTTTGTTACCAAGAAAATTGAATGATTACGAGCTGAATGTTAATGAACTGTTGTTAACATTTGACGAGGAACCGAGGAACTTTAATGAAGCTAAAAATAAACCGAAATAGGTTAAAGCAATGAAAGTTGAGATAGACTCTATTGAAAAGAATAACACATGGAGACTTGTTCCTCTGCCAAAAGGTGTTAAGCCCATCAGGTTAAGGTGGTTATTCAAAATCAAGAGAAATGCGGATGGCACGATCAATAAGTACAAAGCGCGCTTAGTTGCTAAAGGCTATGTACAACAACCTGGTATTGACTTTGATGAAGTGTTTGCGCCGGTAGCTCGACTCGAGACAACACGACTTTTGATTGCTCTCGCAGCCGGGAAAGGATGGAAGATTCATCATCTAGATGTCAAAACGGCCTTCTTGCTTGGTGAGTTAAAGGAAGAAGTGTACGTGACTCAACCTGAGGGTTTTGAAAAACCGGGAGAGGGAGAAAAAGTCTACAAGTTAGCAAAAGCATTATACGGGCTAAGGCAAGCTCCGAGGGCATGGAACCTAAAGCTTGATAGTATTCTAAAGAATATTGGTTTTCAAAGATGCTTGCATGAAAAGGTTGTTTATAAAAAGGTGTCTAATGGTGAATTTATTATTGTGGCAGTTTATGTCGATGACTTATTCGTGACAGGCACAAGTTTAGAGTTCATAAATCAGTTTAAGGCAAAGATGGCATCTCAGTTTGAAATGTCAGATTTATGTGAGCTAACTTATTACTTGGGTATCGAAGTCTCTCAAGAACATGATTGTGTGAAAATCAAGCAAGAGAGTTATGATATGAAAATCCTAAAAGAAGCTGGTCTGGAAGATTGCAATGAGACTTTAATTCCAATGGAATCGGGACTCAAATTGTCGAAAGGCGAAGAGGAGCCAGAAGTTGAAGCTACTCATTATCGAAAATTAGTGGGTTGCTTGCGCTATCTTCTGCATACACGCCTAGACTTGTCATACTCAGTTGGGGTAGTTAGTCGCACATGCAAAGTCCGAGAAAATCACATGCACTTGCCATTAAGCAAATCCTACGTTATCTCCGGGGAACAACCTCATTTGGAATAAAGTATGAGCGGTGTAATGACATGAAATTAGTAGGATATAGCGATAGTGGTCACAACTTTGACAGAGATGATGGTCGAAGCACTACGGGTCATGTTTTCTACCTTGGTACATCGCCTATCACATGGTGCTCACAAAAGCAAGCTACCGTAGCATTATCTTCGTGTGAAGCTGAATTCATGGCAGCTACTGCAGCTGCATGTCAAGCAATTTGGCTAAGGGAGTTATTGGCAGAGTTGACAGGGTCGGAGAAACAAAAGGTGCTGATCGGAGTTGATAATAAATCAGCAATCGAATTGTCAAAGAACCCAGTTTTTCACGGTAGGAGTAAGCATATACATACTCGATATCATTTTATTCGAGAATGTGTAGAAAATGAGCAAGTGGTGGTTGAACACGTATCCGGAGATAAACAGAAAGCGGATCCATTAACAAAAGCCTTAGCGCGTATAAAGTTCATGGAGATGAGGCCGTTACTTGGAGTGCAAGAGTTACACTCCACGACTCAGAAATTCAGAGGGTGATTGTTGGCGAATGTCTGAGTCCGATTGTGGCTTTGGCGTTGATCGGGCTCGGGTATTAACTTGGAGTGGAGTCCAAGTTTAATTTAAATATGAGATAATTATCTATTCCTAAAATAAGGAGTTATTTTAGATAATTATGTGGTTTAAATTAATGCAGAATCCTGGTTATATTCTAACATGTTTTGGTTAGTCTATAAATACCGTGTATAGGGTAAGGATTATGTAATTGAAGTTTTTGAGTTAGATTTCTTCAATAAAATTGCGTGTTTGGCAATCTGTTTTTCTTTTCCTCTGATTACCTTCACCGAGTATTATAAAAAACCCGGTTTGTGCACCTCCAACTGTAGGGGCACTCTAAGATGAGCCAAAGTATTTAAATGGGCCAACTAGTGGAAGGGTGTCTTATTTTTATTCAAATTGAACCTGAAATATCTAAATTAATTATGATAATGTTTTTAAACTATCTCGAATGAACCGATCAATGAGCAAGAGTCACCTTTTCTGCAACCAACCTGTTTCTTCGGTAAATATATCAGGTTCGTTGGCCAACAATTCGATCCCGAATCACAACCCGAAGAATTTGTGGCGGTGTACCCAATGAACCTAGTTCCCAACCCTGGAGGAGCCCCATTTACTGATCGGGGGTTACCCGATGAACTTCAGGTGAAACCTTCTGATCAGTTCAATAAGATATGTCATTCACATAGTCCAATAATTAACACCAAGTATACACTTTTGTATGTCTCATTCACCATGACAATTATAGTTGCGAATCATAGTTCACAAAATAATTAAATGAAAAGAATCAAATGCTCATGGTCAAATCTTGTGGAATTTAAAGCTATCAAGACCAATAATCCAAACACAATGCCATTTTAGTGGACGTTAAGTTCTCAAGGCTTCTCTCTTCACACTTGATAATAATTTGATACGCAACAAGATAACCATCGTGCATATGAGATTGTTTTGCACATATTTGGTACATGCTACTTTTAGTAGACATGGTAAATTACTCAAAATTGTGATATTGAGATATACGACACACCGATCACATATATGTATTTATGGTGTATACTTTCTTAAGAAACCTCAATGTACTCACATTGCCCTAAATTTGCTTTCGAATCACAAGTTTTTCAAGATAGGATGAACTCCTATAATTAGACTATGTGTAACTAATCTAATCTAATCTATAATAAAAAACTACAATTAATGGCATGTGTCATTTTCTCCTTCAATCTTAAATTTTTTAATTATGTTTTATTGTTTATCATTAATCTTTAATCATTAATTCTTATCTTTACTTAAATAAATAATTTCATCTATATCTCCTATTTATCCCTACTTAATTTTTCTAATTTAAAATAAATATTATAATATATATTAATATCATATATCTATCTATACTATATAATAAAAGAAATCACTTTCGGGACACTTGTCATCATATTAGGCGATCCCTTATAGATAATTATTATTTTAATTTAATCTCTTCTAATTAATTATAGATAACACTGCTAATAAATATTATTTAATTTAATATCTTATATTATAGATAACCCTCCTACTAAATATTATTAGTTTAATATCTTAAGGATAATTATTATTTAGTTTAATCTCCTTCTCATTTATAATAGAGTAAATTACGATTTTGACCCCTATGGTTATATCACTTTTACCCTTTTAGCCTAAAAAGAAAATTTTTAACATCTGAGCACCCAACGTTTTTTTTCTAACCCTTTTAGCCCCTAACACTAACCTCATCCATTTACTTTTAGGGGCCAAAAGGGTTAGAAAAAAACGTTGGGGGCTCAGATGTTAAAAGATTCTTTTTTGAGTCAAAATGGTAAAAGTGATATAACCTCAGGGGCCAAAATCGTAATTTACTCTTTATAATACTATTTATTTGAATTAATTATATTTGAACGTTTTGTTTAGTTTGGTATCAAATAGATTTTACGAAACTTAAAATAAAATTAACTAATATTATTTATCATTTATACATTTACGTAGTTTTAAATAAAGAGTCAAATTTATTGAGACTTCGTCAATAAATTTTGCAACAACAGAATAATCTATTTTTATCACGAAAACCAAACTTCATATTAATATATTAACTATTTTTATTTTCACTATACAAAATTACATTTACTCGACCCATGCAATACATGAGGTTTTTTAAGATATCACTTTTTATTATTTGATATATAAAATTAGATTTATTAAATTCGTACAATACATGGGGTTTTTTAAGGAGGTATATTTTTTTTTATTATTTAGTACAGAAAATTATATTTATTCAAACCGTGTAATGCACATATTTTTAAAGATGTAATTTTTTTTTTTATTATTTGGAATATAAAATTACATTTATTCAACCCGTGTAATAAATGGGGTTTTTTATAGATGTATTATTTTATTATTTGGTAGACAATATTACATTTATTCAACCCGTGTAATACACGTGGTTTTAAAGAAATGATGTTTTTAAAGATATATTGTTTTATTATTAGTATATAAAATTTATTTATTCAATCTTGTGTAATACACGGGGTTATAACCTAGTTATATTATATAATATACACGTTACATACTATATAGTAACAATCCCAGTTTACTTTATTTTAACTAACATAATAATTATTTACATAAATTGATTTGATAACAATAAACAATGTTTATTTTTTTCTAAATGAATTTAGTGAATTTCTACAAATTACTAAACACTTGGAAATAAATATGATAATATTTTAATATCTATACTACACAATACTATACTATATCATACCATACCGTAGTTTAGTTTAGTTTACATTATTTTAATTAGAGTAAATTGCCAAAATTGTTTCTGAGGTTTGGGCATGTTTGTCATTTTCATTAAAAAAAACTTTTTTGTACCATATAGTCCTTCACTTTTGGGATTTTTTTGTCATTTTCATCCAAAAGTCTGACTTTTTTTTTATCAAAATCGTCATTGAGATTTGGGATTTTTTTTGCCATTGATAACAAAAATCAATGTTTATTTTTTTTTTTCAAAATTAATTTAGTGAATTTTCCCTCTATAATTTCACAAAAAAAAAAAAAACTTTTGTGAGTTGAAACTGCTATTTAATTTTGTATAAGTTATAATAGCAATGTGTACAACTAACTAATGTACAATTCATTTTTCTTTTTTGTTTATTGGTCCATCGAATCATTAGTTCATATATTCCTGTTTTTACCAATTTTTGGTTTGTAACTAAGAGGTGTAATTCAACATTTTACATTTTCTGACCTATACCTTTTTGTCTTTTTTAATTTTGTCACTAACTTTT
Organism: Helianthus annuus; assembly: GCF_002127325.2. Taxonomy (NCBI): domain Eukaryota; kingdom Viridiplantae; phylum Streptophyta; class Magnoliopsida; order Asterales; family Asteraceae; genus Helianthus; species Helianthus annuus. Next base: position 28,334,994 of record NC_035439.2, on the reverse strand, counting down.
TTTTATCCAGTACTTTTTTATTTTCAACTTTGTTCACTTTTCATCTTTTACAAATTCGTCGTTTTACTTTTAGGTCGAAATTTTACAGGTTAACACCCCCGACGCGCGTGAGTGGTATAAAGTTTTTACCTTATTTTGTTTTGCAGTTTAATGGCTCTATCACAATGCACGGGGTGCTATATCAACTTTGTTTTTCTTTTCTATTTTTTATGTTTCAGTTTAATTTTTGCAAGTTAATACGTTGGAGCGCGCGTGTATGGTTCAACGTTTTTACGTCTGCTATTTGTTCGGTTTAACAATCCCGCCGCAAAGCGCGGGTCGTAAATACTAGTTGGGCAATAAACCACTGCCACAACACACCATGGGATGCCATACACCGTGCTGTTGGATATTTTAGTGTAATCGAGATTGACTTGGTAAACAATTTGAATTATAATACACATCAAGCAAGTTAGGAGGTGCGGTAGTGTACGCTTGTTTGAGTGGTTATAGTTCGGAGTGTTCGGGCGGAGCCCCTAATCAATGGGGGTTCCAAATGGGCAACGCTCCCTTGGCGAGGGTTCAAGGGCAGCGTCCCTGAGAGCAGGGTCCAAGGGGCTGAGCCCCTGGGAAAAAAATTATTTTAATTAAATTGCTTTATTAAAATTGTGTTAGAAAATTAATTTTATGGAAATTACCACTTACTTTCGAGATTAAAAATGGCTTTAAAAAGAAGCAATCTATATATAATAAAAAATAAAGTGAATGAATAGTGATTTATAATTTATTTTTTAAATTAAATTTAGAATGGAATACATCATTAAGAGATCAGTATATAGTATCGGGTATAGGTACCGGTCTCAAATTTACCAAATCGGTGTGTGGTATAGGTACCGGTCTCAAATTTATCAAATAGGTGGATTTTCGGTACCGGTTCTGCACAGTTATTCACCGGTTTTTACCCTCAAATACCGGTGTCGTACCAGTACCAACCGGTACCGAACCGTAGCATACTAGGTAGTATTATGAACAATTCCCTGTAAGACTAACTTGTAATAACTTAAAAATACAACACAGCGGAAAATATGAACCCAAAATTTCGTTCTTTAATAGACATAGTACTTACAGGAAAGTTCGAATACCAAATGTCATACAGTCATTAAAAAGTATTTACCACGTTCCATTATATTAATACTTCGGACCTACATTTGTTAAACTATGTGACCGATCCTTCTCGTACAATCCTTGCTCTTGACTCGATCTTCGTCCGCTCATCTTCGTTAGTAGAAGAAGAAGAAATCCGTATGGTACCTGTGAACATCACATACAACTTAATCATTAGTCATTGACAACCTCATACAACACTATTTTTACACAATTAACTTTCGTATAATATTCGACAATATAGCTTCGATTCATTCGACTATTCTCTCTAAGTCTCTTGTTCCGAGTTCGGCTTCAACTTCATAAGAATCCGACATTCTCATTCCTGCATTACATCCCAAACTCAAGGGCATTGTTAGTAACGTTATTTCTCAAATGCATCCAAATCATGCATTCGCACATACTTGCACACATACATACTTACAATCATACACATCTACATACCTAATATACATTCAATCATACCTACAATCATGTATTCATACCTACGTGTTCCGTACGCATTCTTATATATCATTTACATGTAATACATGTCCAACTTCATTACATACATCTATCATACTCTTATATAAATTACATGAGGCTTAGACTTGGGTTTACAACTTATAATCGTCAAGGGAACACTCGAAATCATGTTTGGGAGGCCCACCGTAGTCCACGGATAATATACCGAAGCCTACGATGCATAAATCACATGAATAATATTTTTGACAGAACCTTCACCCGGCCGTGTCAGCTCACCACCCGGCCGTGTCAGCTCTGCACTTTTCCCTAGCCATTAATTCTTACCGAAACGGACATAACTCTCTCATTTTTCATCCGTTTTGCGTCACGTTTCTTGCTACATGATTGTAAATTAACATTCTATCATGTGAACTTGAAATCCAACACACGGATTAAGGAAATTCTTAACTTATATGCTTTCGACTTAATATTCATTTACTAGTTATTTGACCCGTTCATGTTGTTACCAAACAACTCACTTGTTTATACTCAAAACTCACATGAACATTATAACTATAAAAGGGTTTACACTATCCGGAGTTCCATACATGGGGTTTATGAACCCGATTCCCGGTATGCATTAATTTCATTCATTTCAATCAATTATACGTAATTGAACTTCATTAGTAAAACTTCCTTATTTTGACCCGTTGGTCTACATAGCGAAAACCTTTGCTTCTAAATAACCAAATCTTAATAGGCTTCGATTATCATGCTTAAGTAACTAGCACATAACTTTGCTTAAATAAACTAAGAAGTGATTCGGAAATCACTTACTTAATACCACTTACTTGATATCATCATCAATAACGCATTTCAACATAACTTCTAACAATTATCATACAATTAATCTCTTTTACTACTAGAGAGGGAGTCTAGGAGTTTACTTACCTCATGCGTCCGAATTTGCACATAGCTTCCATGTTTACCTTCAACCCGTGGCACTTCCTCGTTTGTGCTCTTGTTGACATGACTCCTATCCTCACATGTCACCACATTCGTAACACGGTTAGCTTACATACATTCATTCGTTCGGCTATCAAGTCATACAATATTTGACTTTCATTAGTTTATTAGTGCACATATAGGATATGTATCATCATACTTCATTACTAGCGTACATGACACGTAAATTAGCTAGTACATAACACATAAGTTCTTGCATACAAAATTTACCTTCTAACCTTAATCCTATATATAATCCAATCTCATTTTAGATTGCGCCGTTTATTTACATAACAATTACATTCACGCATCATTCCTACTTCATACCATGTTTCACAATTTATGTATATTATGTTATCCTTATGCATCACATCACTTCCCAATCTATTCAAAACTACATGGCTTATCATTGAGGCATTTTGTCAAACACTTGATGGGCGTACAACATTTTAAGCATCATGTACATGAGTTTTATGCATAACCCATTAGTAAACGACAAAAACTCAATCATTCAACCAATTTCACATGATTCATACATCCTACAACATGATTAGCTAACGATACATTAGTACATAATCATTCATTCATCAAAATTACTTAACTTATACAACTACAAGATTACCATGCTACTTGAACAAGTGGGTTTCTCCTCAAATCTTCAATACATTCAAATTCAAGCATAAGACACCTTCTTTATGGTGAATCTAACATATATACATGTTCAATTTCATAAGATTTCACGGATTGACTAAAACCCACTTCATCAACTATCATTAAAACACATAATTTAACTTACTTGATGTTAGGAACACTTAGGGGATCATAGTGCTTAGTTCATGCATTCGTTTAGCCCTCAAATTCCTTTCCAATTTGACTGATTTTGTGTTGTTAGGGTTTGGTTCTCCCCCTTTCTCTCCTGCTCTTCACGTCGCGCGCACACACACACATACACACATATGTGTGTGTTGTGTCTAATTTTTGTTTTTATAAAATCAAGTTCTCCTTTTTACAACTATGGTCCCTTAAGTTTATGACACCATCATAATTGGCTTTAAATTTCATTGCTTTACCTAATTTGCTAGACATCCAACTAGGTTTAGTAACCTAGTTATTATATCTCATTTTGTTAAACATGATAACAAACTAGCAAATTTAATAATTCGGTTTTTGGGGTGTTACAAGTCTACCCTCCTTAATGGGTTTTTGGGGTGTTACAAGTCTACCCTCCTTAATGAAGGTTTCGTCCCCGAAACCTTTCTCTTTCCTATACATATATATATGTTGCTTTCTTGTATTATGAATTTACATCGAGATAGTTGGTAAACGGGCAACAAGCTGCGCCGCTACCCCTTTCTGGACGACTTACATAAGTATGTTGTGAGGAATTGACATTTGTGACACATCCCATAATCCATAATTTGAAACTAACATCCTTTCTAGGTTCCTTCATGTCCCTATGTGAAGTGAGCGTATGATAGTACGCATTACCGTAAACATCCAAGTATCAACATTCTAACATAACTATCATTTTTATATCTCATTATCCGTACTTGTCATGAGGATCAATCATTAATCTACATTTTGTAATCAAATTAGTAACACATAACTCTCATTCTTTTTCTAACGCATAAAAATACATTCGATTAGTGCATCCTTATTCTTCCTTTGGAAACACGACGTTTCCGATGATCATGTTGTATCTTTTAGATCATGATGGACATTTAGTAACATAATGTGTATTTAGTAACATAATGAACATTCTATTAACATAATGAACATTTCTGTAACATGATGAACATTCTAGTAACATAATGAACATTCAGTAAAATAATGAACATTCTATTAACATAATGAACATTTCTGTAACATGATGAACATTCTAGTAACATAATGAACATTCAGTAACATGATGAACATTCTACTAACATAATGAACATTCAGTAACATAATGAACATTCTATTAACATAATGAACATTCCTGTAACATGATGAACATTCTAGTAACATAATGAACATTCTATTAACATAATGAACATTTCTGTAACAAGATGAACATTCTAGTAACATAATGAACATTCAGTAACATAATGAACATTCTATTAACATAATGAACATTCTATTAACATAATGAACATTTCTGTAACATGATGAACATTCTAGTAACATAATGAACATTCAGTAACATAATGAACATTCTATTAACATAATGAACATTCCTGTAACATGATGAACATTCTAGTAACATAATGAACATTCAGTAACATAATGAACACTCTATTAACATAATGAACATTCTATTAACATAATGAACATTCCTGTAACATGATGAACATTCTAGTAACATAATGAACATTCAGTAACATAATGAACATTCTATTAACATAATGAACATTCTATTAACATAATGAACATTTATGTAACATGATGAACATTCTAGTAACATAATGAACATTCAGTAAAATAATGAACATTCTATTAACATAATGAACATTCTATTAACATAATGAACATTCCTGTAACATGATGAACATTCTAGTAAGATAATGAACATTCAGTAACATAATGAACATTCTATTAACATAATGAACATTCTATTAACATAATGAACATTTCTGTAACATGATGACATTCTAGTAACATAATGAACATTTAATAACATAATGAACATTCTATTAACGTAATGAACATTCCTGTAACATGATGAACATTCTAGTAACATAATGAACATTCAGTAACATAATGAACATTCTATTAACATAATGAACATTCCTGTAACATGATGAATATTCTAGTAACATAATGAATATTCAGTAACATAATGAACATTCTATTAACGTAATGAACATTCCTGTAACATGATGAACATTCTAGTAACATAATGAACATTCAGTAACATAATGGACATTCTATTAATCATAATGAACATTTCTGTAACATGATGAACATTCTAGTAACATAATGGACATTCAGTAACATAATGAACATTCTATTAACATAATGAACATTCTATTAACATAATGAACATTTCTGTAACATGATGACATTCTAGTAACATAATGAACATTAAGTAACATAATGAACATGGCCAACAAGCCTAGCATCAAAGTTAGCATTGTCCATTGGTACTTATCATTATTACATTCTTTCCAATTTATTCTGTTTAGTGTTTTAAACACCCACAATTCTTTTGTTTTGTTAACTATTTCACCGACCCATTACAGTTGACTTTCCAAGGTCAAACTGACGTTTCTTAATTATCATGGATGTAATGAAGTACACGATTGTATTTCTTTCCATTCATGCTTACATACAAGTACTTTAATACATCCTTTCCGTTCTTCTTGCAAAACTTACCCTTCCCGTCCATACTTAAGTTATTGTTCGGGTCGTAGCCCGTCATTCATTTTGACCCACAAGAGTCATTTAGTAATATACCTTTCATGTAACTTGCTCACAGCTTATTTCTTTCAACTAAGGTTTCTTACTACGACAATAGCTTACTTCGGTTTTACCTACATAGTAAATTAGATACTTCATGCTAATTTTACTATTACTTGCTTGATAACTATCAGTTGCTTTGTTTAACTGTTCAGAATCCAATTGTAAAATACATTCTGACCATATGTCTACCAACTACCCATTTCTGGCGTATCTTTCTCTAATCGAGCTAAAAGCCCCTTCTTAAAAGAAAACATAACCTTTGTACATACCTTGCACGAATCAAAACCTTTTGACTCGCTATCCATAACTTACAATGGTTATTTCTTTCCAATTGTGACAATACATGCCCATTCATTACACTTATCTATAAGCATAAAACTTGTCAAAATAAACATTAAGTAAATGGTTTAAATGGCGATTACCATTTGACCAGCACGACTCATTCGTCCCTTTAACCATTTTTGCATACAATCATATTTGTATAGGAATATATATATATATATATATATATATATATATATATGTTTAAGACATAACTTAGATAATATCCGTTTTTTTAAAGAATATGTACTTGCTTAGTCTATAATCACTTATACATTCGGACGTTTATTTATTTATCAAATTTTTAATTTTAATCGTTCCTTTCTATGTTTCGAATCCGTCTCGCGGATTCTATCATATCATTCATACTTTCATTCCTTTCATGTTTCGAATCCGTCTCGCGGATTCTATCATATCATTTATACTTTCATTCCTTTCATGTTTCGAATCCGTCTCGCGGATTCTAACATATCATTCATACTTTCAAAGCCATGAATGTCTTACCTTTCTCTTCACCCTCACGTCTACCTACTACCTAATTCTAACAGACACACCTGCAACAATTATCACGGTCTCACGAACATCATATGTTTCTTGTGTACTGGCCAGGTACACAATCCACATACTAGTTTCGTGTCTTCGTGTAACCGTCACCTTATGCCCGAAGAATTAGGTTTCGGCACGTGTAACATTTTCATAACTTCGTTTCCATCTTATTACTATATTTCATTAAAATTTTTCCTTCATTTGATAAATTTTACCATTACATGCACCCATATGCTAAATTTACGTACCTGGGTCAATATGTCTTATTACATGCCATTGGTGCGGTCCTAGACCACCTTCACAGGTCATCCCTTCCAAGCAATTGCGCTTACCCATCACATAACATACTATTAGTTTCCTTCAAATACATAATTTAATACATACTTACATTCGCTTTTAACTTTAGGCCTTGATCGAGTCTTGTATTGTACGGGTTCCTTGTCACAAGAGAACACAGGTTTGAGTTCAAGTATTCACCTCCTTCTACTTGATTTCCCTCAAACCAGGGCTCTGATACCAACTTGAAACGCCCAAGGTTTCACCTTCCTAAATGTGATATTATCATACTATAATTTAACAAAAAATCGGGCATGACCCATTCGTATTATGAACAATTCCCTGTAAGACTAACTTGTAATAACTTAAAAATACAACACAGCGGAAAATATGAACCCAAAATTTCGTTCTTTAATAGACATAGTACTTACAGGAAAGTTCGAATACCAAATGTCATACACTCATTAAAAAGTATTTACCACGTTCCATTATATTAATACTTCGGACCTACATTTGTTAAACTATGTGACCGATTCTTCCCATACAATCCTTGCTCTTGACTCGATCTTCGTCCGCTCATCTTCGTTAGTAGAAGAAGAAGAAATCCGTATGGTACCTGTGAACATCACATACAACGTAATCATTAGTCATTGACAACCTCATACAACACTATTCTTACACAATTAACTTTCGTATAATATTCGACAATATAGCTTCGATTCATTCGACTATTCTCTCTAAGTCTCTTGTTCCGAGTTCGGCTTCAACTTCATAAGAATCCGACATTCTCATTCCTGCATTACATCCCAAACTCAAGGGCATTGTTAGTAGCGTTATTTCTCAAATGCATCCAAATCATGCATTCGCACATACTTGCACACATACATACTTACAATCATACACATCTACATACCTAATATACATTCAATCATACCTACAATCATGTATTCATACCTACGTGTTCCGTACGCATTCTTGTATATCATTTACATGTAATACATGTCCAACTTCATTACATACATCTATCATACTCTTATATAAATTACATGAGGCTTAGACTTGGGTTTACAACTTATAATCGTCAAGGGAACACTCGAAATCATGTTTGGGAGGCCCACCGTAGTCCATGGATAATATACCGAAGCCTACGATGCATAAATCACATAAATAATATTTTTGACAGAACCTTCACCCGGCCGTGTCAGCTCACCACCCGGCCGTGTTAGCTCTGCACTTTTCCCTAGCCATTAATTCTTACCGAAACGGACATAACTCTCTCATTTTTCATCCGTTTTGCGTCACATTTCTTCCTACATGATTGTAAATTAACATTCTATCATGTGAACTTGAAATCCAACACACGGATTAAGGAAATTCTTAACTTATATGCTTTCGACTTAATATTCATTTACTAGTTATTTGACCCGTTCATGTTGTTACCAAACAACTCACTTGTTTATACTCAAAACTCACATGAACATTATAACAATAAAAGGGTTTACACTATCCGGAGTTCCATACATGGGGTTTATGAACCCGATTCCCGGTATGCATTAATTTCATTCATTTCAATCAATTATACGTAATTGAACTTCATTAGTAAAACTTCCTTATTTTGACCCGTTGGTCTACATAGCGAAAACCTTTGCTTCTAAATAACCAAATCTTAATAGGCTTCGATTATCATGCTTAAGTAACTAGCACATAACTTTGCTTAAATAAACTAAGAAGTGATTCGGAAATCACTTACTTAATACTACATACTTGATATCATCATCAATAACGCATTTCAACATAACTTCTAACAATTATCATACAATTAATCTCTTTTACTACTAGAGAGGGAGTCCAGGAGTTTACTTACCTCGTGCGTCCGAATTTGCACATAGCTTCCATGTTTACCTTCGACCCGTGGCACTTCCTCGTTTGTGCTCTTGTTGACATGACTCCTATCCGTACATGTCATCACATTCGTAACACGGTTAGCTTACATACATTCATTCGTTCGGCTATCAAGTCATACAATATTTGACTTTCATTAGTTTATTAGTGCACATATAGGATATGTATCATCATACTTCATTACTAGCGTACATGACACGTAAATTAGCTAGTACATAACACATAAGTTCTTGCATACAAAATTTACCTTCTAACCTTAATCCTATATATAATCCAATCTCATTTTAGATTGCGCCGTTTATTTACATAACAATTACATTCACACATCATTCCTACTTCATACCATGTTTCACAATTTATGTATATTATGTTATCCTTATGCATCACATCACTTCCCAATCTATTCAAAACTACATGGCTTATCAGTGAGGCATTTTGTCAAACACTTGATGGGCGTACAACATTTTAAGCATCATGTACATGAGTTTTATGCATAACCCATTAGTAAACTACAAAAACTCAATCATTCAACCAATTTCACATGATTCATACATCCTACAACATGATTAGCTAACGATACATTAGTACATAATCATTCATTCATCAAAATTACTTAACTTATACAACTACAAGATTACCATGCTACTTGAACAAGTGGGTTTCTCCTCAAATCTTCAATACATTCAAATTCAAGCATAAGACACCTTCTATATGGTGAATCTAACATATATACATGTTCAATTTCATAAGATTTCACGGATTGACTAAAACCCACTTCATCAACTATCATTAAAACACATAATTTAACTTACTTGATGTTAGGAACACTTAGGGGATCATAGTGCTTAGTTCATGCATTCGTTTAGCCCTCAAATTCCTTTCCAATTTGACTGATTTTGTGTTGTTAGGGTTTTGTTCTCCCCCTTTCTCTCCTGCTCTTCACATCGCACACACACACACACACACACACACACACACACACACACACATATGTATGTGTTGTGTCTAATTTTTGTTTTTATAAAATCAAGTTCTCCTTTTTACAACTATGGTCTCTTAAGTTTATGACACCATCATAATTGGCTTTAAATTTCATTGCTTTACCTAATTTGCTAGACATCCAACTAGGTTTACTAACCTAGTTATTATATTTCATTTTGTTAAACATGATAACAAACTAGCAAATTTAATAATTCGGTTTTTGGTATGGCGTTTTTTGAGCAATATGGCTAAAAAAAAATGGTTTGGTATGGCGTTTTTTGAGCAATATGGCTAAAAAAAAATGGTTTTTTTAGCTGTTGTAAATTATAGCTCAGAGCAATAGCTTTTTTTTATGGCGTTTTAATGGGAGCTGGCTCAAAAAAATGGTTTTTTGAGCTGGTGTAAATTATAGCTCAAAAAAATAGTTTGGTATGGTGTTTTTTTGAGCAATATGGCTCAAAAAAATGGTTTTTTTTAGCTGTTGTAAATTATAGCTCAGAGCAATAGCTTTTTTTTTATGGCGTTTTAATGGGAGCTGGCTCAAAAAAAATGGTTTTTTGAGCTATTGTAAATTATAGCTCAAAAAATAGTTTTTTTTGTCGTGGCGTTTTAACCGGAGCTTATGGCGTTTTTTGAGGTATATGGCTCAAAAAATGTTTTTTTTGAGCTGTTGTAAATTATAGCTCAAAAAATAGTTTTTTTTTGTTATGGCGTTTTAATGGGAGCTATAAGGGTTAAAAAATGTTTTTTTAGCTGTTCTAAATTATAGCTCAAAAAAATAGTTTTCTTTGGCATGAGATTTTAACTGGGAGTTTATGCGTTTTTTGAGCTATATGGCTCAAAAAATGGTTTTTTTGAGCTGTTGTAAATTATAGCTCAAAAAAATAGTTTTTTTTGTTATGGCGTTTTATTTGAACACCCAGTAGTTCACGTGAGTGGGTTTTTTTTGACAATATTACCCCTTAGTGTAATTTAACATCAATGCCACATGTCACCACCAAAATTGTTCTCACTGTTCTCACATTTTCACTGTTCTCTCTAAATCCTGACCCTATATATATATATATATATATATATATATATATATATATATATATATATATATATATATATATATATATATATATATATATATATATATATATATATATAGGGGAGCGCTAAAATCAAAACCACCTCCAGTTCGTACGAAATGACAATTGACCATTTCGCACGAAATGGTCCATAGTCATTCCATGCGAAATGCATTCCCTATATATAGTTGAGCTTATTCTTTCATTTGTAAGGTTTTCTGATTCCGCTACCAAGGTGTTGCCGAAGTGTCTCCAGGCTGTAAAACGTTTGTTATAGCAATAAACAAGACAATTAGAGTGTATATCAAGCTGATTTAAAGTCGATACGTTTGTTTCCGCCTCTCGTATTGATTAGAACTCTTCTGAACGACTCGTTTGGTCGTGCAAACGATCCTACAAGTGGTATCAGAGCTCAGGAGGAAGAGTTCATACCGATTTCAGCTTGTTTTCTCCAAAATTTCTGACTTCTACTCATTCTACTTCACATTTTTCAAAATTAACGGAGATTTCATGGTTAAAATGAATTGATTTTCACATATAACGTGCGAAACACAGTTTTAATCAATCCTTGAAAGAATTAGACCTAAAATTGACCTAAATCGTGATCAATTTGACAAAATTCTGGCCGATTGGATGACATCAGCACCATTTCGCACGGAATGAATTTCCATTTCGCTTGAGATAGCCCATTTCGTGTGAAACAGACCTCCAATTCGCATCAAAGTGTCATTTCGCTTGAAAAGAACTTCCATTTCGCACGAAATGGTCCATTAGACTTCCATTTCGTACGAATTGACCCATAGCTCCATTTCGCACCAAAAGTTCATTTCGCACCAAAAGTCAATCCGCACCAAAGTCCATTTCGCATCAAAAGTTCATTTCGCACCAAAAGTCAATCCGCACCAAAGTCCATTTTGCATCAAAAGTCCATTTCGCTTCAAGGGTGTCTAGTTCGCTTGAATCGTCAATCCACGTGAACCTTGTGAACTTGTGAACCGAAACATGGAAGAAGAGTTTTATAACGCGTTTGCTACTACTCCAGCTGCTCCAGTTACAGCTGCCAAAACAATTGAAATAAACAATGAAACAGGAATATTTCAAAAGCCTCCGAAGCTTATGTACATTGAGGATTTTAAAGGGTGGCAAAACCGTTTTGAAAACTGGGTGCAAGCTTATAAGTTTGATGCATGGGTTTCATTAGACAAAGATTATGTTAAACCGACAGATGACCGTGGGAATGAAAAACCTTTAAGTGAATATTCAGCGATTGAGAAATTAAAATACACCAGTGAAAAAATGATGATTAGCATTCTCCAACAAGCGGTGAAAGAAGATATTTTTGTTTTACTTCAACATGAGGAAACTGCTAGATCAATTTGGTTACCGTTGATTCAGAAGTTTAAGGGAAGTGCTGATAGATAAAAAATAAACGTGCATTATTAAAGAAATCTTTTGATATGTTTACAGCTTGGAAATGTGAAACGACTAAGAAGACTATCGATAGATATTGTCATCTTGTTCAGGAAATGAAAAGATTGGACATCAAAAAGGAAGATGATGAATGGGTTGATAAGCTTTCTGATGCGTTACCACAAGATAAATGGGGAACATATCTGTTGATTTTAAAGCATATGAGAAAATCTGAAAGTATGAATTTGTGTAAGTTCATTCAGAAGCTTGAAGAACATGAATTAGATGTTCAGAAAACTGCTATCATGAATAATCCGAGTGCTCAACAAGATGTTAGTTTATACTACAGATGAAGCAAGTTTGAGATTACTCCGAGCCCGAAGATTCAGACTGCTTTCAGTGCTGATGGTACTTCCGGATCAAATGTTAGCACTACAACTCAGAGTAGTGGATATTCTTCGTCATATTCAAGTTTTGATCCAAATTTTTCAACACCAAGTCCTCAACAACAGAATTCAAAGAATTTGCAATGTAATGTGACAATCAACATTCAAAGTGGTCAAAATTTCTCTCCAGAAGCTACTAAACAACACATGGCATCTCTTGTTACTATGTTAGAATCTGTAGGACCGATTTGACGATCTAGTGAGTCACTCAAAGTCAATATACCACTGTTTGAGTGGCGGAAACAAACAAACAGTGTTGAATCAGAGAGAAATGAGTAGAAAACAGAAGAATATCACTTTAACACTTGTTTCTCATTAAAAATTCACTTGGAAATCCGGCAGCAGTTCGGCTACAACTTTCTGATTCCGTGCCAAATGAGAAACATACAAACCTATATATAGGCTACTGATTTCGCTTGAAATGACACATGTCATTTCGAGCGGAATCACATTAATTCTGATTTCCCTTGAAATGACCATGTGTCATTTCAAGCGGAATTACATTAATTCTGATTTCCCTTGAAATGACCATGTGTCATTTCAAGTGGAATCACATTAATTCTGATTTCCCTTGAAATGACCATGTGTCATTTCAAGCGGAATTACATCAAAATAACATAAATTTACATTTAGACCCCTATACAAGCTACCGACATGATCTAAGACAAAGTCAACAGACATATGCACCAACAGTCTCCCCCTTGGATGTTGACGGAGTCTTCAGTACGAGACTTTAGTACATCAGAACTTCAGTCTTGATCAGTCTACTCTCTCTTTCTCTTCAATCACCATCATCAGCTATTCTTCAGACTCTGAGTCTGGCTTTTTCACTCTTCAATCTCCCCTTTGCTAACAGACTCCCCCTTAAGTTGTTCCGAGATCGCAATCTGATATAGCACTCTCTATCTTCTCAGCATTAGCAGCTTTCACAGATTTAGGACCATTTCTTGGCTTTCCGTAGCAACAAGATCAGGAACCTGGCTTTTACGTCTACATACTCCCCCTTTCGACAAGCTGGGATCGCAGTCTGGAATTCACTAGCTGTATACCTGCATACACTCTAACCAACAGTAAGATTTGACTTTATGTTTACAACTTGAATTTAAAATGATTAAAATTGGATTCAAATTAATGAGCCATTTAGACATTTCAAAAACATTTCTCGTTTTAACAAACTCTCCCAACCCACTGTCATTCATCATGTTTAGCACTTAGAATTTTGAAAATTAGCTTTTCAACATCAGTTGTCGAAAATAAAATGAATTAAAATCTTTTTGATTTTTATTTTCAAAATTTTATGCTAAAACACACTAAAATCTTTTTGGATTTTGGGAAATAAACTATACACATACATATTTTTGTGAGTTTGCGTAAGAGGATCATATCAGTTGTTGAGACAAATCACTAGCACCGTTAAGCTTTAAACATATTAAGTTCTAAACGATTCATGTTGATTGACGATATATTTGTCCTCTTAAGCTCAATCTAAAAACTTTCGAAAATGCTTACCGATACGTTAAGGTATATTAATTTTGCACTAAATTCTTATGGACCCCACGATCTCAGCATATCCCCTCATCATGCAATACACTAACTCAAGTAATGCTTTTAAACTTTCATCAACTGTGATATGTGCGAAAACAAAGCAGAATGTTTAAACATTAACAATCAGGTCGATCTTTCGATACGCAGAGAAAGTCCAATGTTTAAACAAAATAAGAAATAAAAACAAGTTGAAGTTGTTTAGGCTTTAACCACCAGGTCGATACTCCCGTATACGCAGAGGTGATCCAAAGCTTAAACGAAACACCAAAGAAAATAAAGCAAAACGTTTAGGCAATAACATCCAGTTCGATACTCACGTATACGCAGAGGATGTCCAATGCTTAAACAAAATAAAGAAATAAAACAAGTTTAAATCTTTGCAAAAGAAATACACAATCACAGTGATTTTTCAGCAAATTTGTGAAAATTCACTAATTTAACCAGTTTTTATGCTCTTTGCATTCAGCGATTACTAAGTAGGTACACAATCAAGAAGGACAAAACTAAGTACTATGCTTTCAACCGCGTTTCCCACTAGAACTAGGTTTTTTCATTTAAGTTTGTATCGTTATCGCACTTCTACTAGTCTAGCTGAGCCTATCGTCACATCTTTAGTGAGACCGTTTATCACATTTGACATTTCATTTCTTTAGCATGCTGTGATAGTCCACTGATTTACTATCATTTCCTCTTGTCTCAACAAAACTCATTTTTGATTTTTCCAATGATTTTGACATTTTCAAATTTTCTAATTTTTTTTTTTAAAAAAATTTCTCCCCCTAAAATCCAAATATGTTTCAATTTTGATTTTCCGATAAAATTTGAAAACAAACTATACAGATAAAGTGACAACATGATATCTAATCGCTTCAATTCGCCATCCACTTGGCATAAACAATCAGAACTCCCCCTGACAACAAACTATTTTCCCATTATGATTTCAAAATACATAAGTTTGTTTTAATCAAAATGGTTTTTCCGGAAAATTAGTTTTGTTGAAATTACAAACCATTTGTAGGTTAGGGGATTACTTCATCACTTTGTTCTTCAAATTACCACTTGTAGGAAAGATGAATCAAGTACAACTTAATGTCCTTAATTAAGAAGTGAGTTTCTCAAGAAAGATGCCGAGTCCTACTCCCCAATTACCAACCTGGGAGTTCCGGCAAGTCAGGTTTTTTTATTTAAACAGTTTCACCCAAGCCTGACGGTCCTTGGGTGCTTTTGAAATTCCTTTTGACAATGATGGAAAATTTTCATCATTCATTGTCAAACCGAAATCACCACTTTTTACCTCAACCAATGGCTCCTCTGGTTTTGACAAACCAGATTCATTACCTGAACATGGCTCCTTTGACTTTGATGAGTCAAGATCATTGCCAACAACTGGCTCTTTTGTTTCAGAAAAAAAACAAATTCATCACCAGGAATTTTTCCTTTCTTCACACTCCGTTCTGTCCTCAGATTTGCATCTGATGAATTCGTTTTGCTTGATTTGTCATTCTTTGGAGAGCAAGACAATTTATCAGAACTCTTCTCTGATTTTCTTGTTGTATCCGAGGACAAAATCCTTTCGAGATACTCTCATGCTTTCTTCCTTTTCTTTCTCAGTCTGTCTTTTTGCCCTTGTGAAAGCTTCACTTTCTGTTCTTTCACTTTCTGTTCTGAAACTTTCAGTTCCTTGGGCTTTTCTTTGACTTTGACTGATTCCATCACCCTTTTCTGAGATGCAGCCCTCGATCTTTCATTTGATCTCATTGGGCAATCTCTGGCAATATGTCCTTTGATTTGGCAGTTATAGCATCTCCTCATCTCAAACCACTGATTCTGGCAGTTAACAACAATGTGTCCTTGAACACCACAAGTGTAACACACTCTGTTATCGTACCATTCACCACTTTCACACCAAACGCTCAGATCATAACATTGTCTGGCTTTGTGGTAATCAGCACTCCTCCTGAAAGCTGGATTTGGCTTTGAAGCACTGTGGTCAAACCTACACCACTCATTACCAATTTTCTGTGAGTTTTGATTTTTCAATTTTTGTGGTTTTTTATCACGATTGGATGATTGAACTGATGAGCTTTTATATTTGTTTTGAACATTTTATGAATTTTTAACTTTTTGTTTCTGTTCCACTTTCTTCTTCAAAGGTTTTTGCATAAAGCATTCACCCTTTTCAGTTGATTGCAGAACAGTTTCTTGAAATTTTTCTTTTAATTTCAAAAAGATTTTCTTTTTCTCATTTTTTTCATTTTCATCATCAGTTTTCTCATCACAATCTGAATTGATCGGTTTTGGACATAATTGATCAATCATTGCTGCAGTGGTCACAAAACCTTTCAATTTCTTCTCAAGCTCATTAATTTGGGGAGTAGGACTCGGCTCTGATACCAATTGTAGGACCGATTTGATGATCTAGTGAGTCAATCAAAGTCAATATACCATTGTTTGAGTGGCGGAAACAAACAAACAGTGTTGAATCAGAGAGAAATGAGTAGAAAACAGAAGAATATCACTTTAACACTTGTTTCTCATTAAAAATTCACTTGGAAATCCGGCAGCAGTTCGGCTACAACTTTCTGATTCCGTGCCAAATGAGAAACATACAAACCTATATATAGGCTATTGATTTCGCTTGAAATGACACATGTCATTTCGAGCGGAATCACATTAATTCTAATTTCCCTTTAAATGACCATGTGTCATTTCAAGCGGAATCACATTAATTCTGATTTCCCTTGAAATGACCATGTGTCATTTCAAGCGGAATTACATCAAAATAACATAAATTTAGATTTAGACCCCTATACAAGCTACCGACATGATCTAAGATGAAGTCAATAGACATATGCACCAACAGAATCATATGAAAGTTTAGTTGCTGGAAGAATCGGGAATCAGATGCTCACCAAAGAGGATTATGATCAGATTGATTCTGAAGAACTTGAGTTGATGGACATCAAGTGGTGTTTAGCGAGTGTGTTAAGAAGAGCAGAGAAATTCAAACAAATCACCGGTAGAGATGATCTTCGTGATGCTGCTACATCTCAGTTAGGGTTTGACAAATCAAAGGTTACTTGTTTTCGCTGCCGAGAAAAAGGACATTTTAAACGAGAATGCATAAACAGAGAAGCAACCGGAAGATAAGATCCGTTTGGAAACAACGACTATCATCGAAAAGCAATTTATCATCAGGTTGCTCAACAACCATATCAACAACAATCTTCAAGCTCAAAAACTATTTGTTAGGATCTGAGTTTGGATTGATTGTGATTTGTGTTTGAATTAAGATGAATTGATGAATGAGTTGTGCAGCGGAAAATAAATGGAAGCAAACTTTTCACAATCAAACAGAAGTAATGCTTTCAAACATACATTTTCAACAAAGAATCAAATGCTTAAATTCATTTCAAACTTTGATTACAATTGCATGTATGCTTTGCAAACTCCCCCTCAGCCCGAGCTCAGTATTTGTTCGTGCAGGAAGAAGACGGTGAAAGAGCTAAACAGAACAATACAGAGCACTGTTCTATTTATAGGCACTAGCAAACCACTGAGCATCTAAGCTGACGTCACCATGAAAGTGACATCTAACCTCCTAACAAACTCTTAACATCTGACCTATACAAACAATGGTATACTAACTACTGATGTTGCAATTCATTACATAAAGTAAACATAAACAGCTGCTGCATCCTTCCACTGCTGTGAACCCAGCAGTACTTGTCATGATCAGCAGTGCTTGAAACAAGGCAGTAGATTGAGTAGCAGAGCTTTAGTTCATCAACAGTCTTTGACTTGATCAGCAGTTGTAGGTCAGCAGTTTGCATGATCAGCAGATAGGAGGTCAGCAGATGTTGAAACCACTTTCAAGGGGAGAGACTTGCATGCAAACATCTGCTTATTCTGGATCCACTGCTCTGATCCAGTTTTGGCTTTTATTATCTGTTCCTTTGGCAGGGTTCAATCCCAACAATCTCCCCCTGGAACAGATAATGCCAAAACTCTCGATTATTGTAGATCTTTATTGCCTCATCAGCAGTTCCTTTATTTTCCCTTTGAGTTGTAATTCAAAGGTTAAGGCATCTGTATCATCTTCATCCCTGCTAAGTGGAAGATCAAGGAGATCCTACAAATCTTCAAAACTCTGGCCAAGAGCTTGTTCCCTTGTTAATTTCCTCACTTCTCCACTAGACTTGAACACAGTCAGTACGTGGGTCTGTTTATCAGATTTCCACTTTAGTACTTTTGAGCCTGGTGGGTTTCTTGGGAGATTTTTATTAGATGAGGTATTTGCTGATGCAGGCCTATTCATGACTGGCTGAGCAGTACTTGCAGATTGTTCCAATTCAGATTCTTCTTTCATCATTGTCACACCCCGATAATTCCACATATCACCGGTGGGCCCGGTGGGGAGTATCGTGACGTAGTTGATATCATCATAGTCAAACATACACAGAATAGCACAACGGAAGTCTAGGAATATAAAAATATTATTACAAACTCAATGTCTGAAAATATCAAAATATTTATTAAAGACGAGTCTGTAATATCAAATCCATAGGAGGATCATTTCAGAATGTTTAAAATGAAGCTTAGCAGACTTTATGGCATCTTTAAGGATTTGCAAGATCCTCTTTTTCGACACCGAGCAACTCCCAGCCTATTACGAGTAGTACCTGCCACTTAGCCTTTTGAAAATACGTCAGTTTTCACTGGTAAATACAATTTAACCGACTCATTTTGAAAAGAGTTTATGAAATTGATTTAAGTGCACAAGGCACAAAACCTTTCATAACTTGGGGCAATTATTTAAAGATAATCTTGTATACTGAATTACATGTTTACCGTACATCTGGGGCCCAGTTCAGAGACTGAGACATGATTAAACGACACACCACTTTTTAAACCCATAACGGAGTTATCCCCAACTTGTGGGTAATAATTTATTATTGGCATCTTTTCGGTGTATGCCTACACCCTGCGCATTTATTGTGGCCATTTACAAATGAATGAGCCAAGGATATATCCAGGACACGGTCGTTAACCCCCAATGTTTAAGTCATCAACAGAACAGTATCAAAACAGGTTTTGTGGATTTACTAGCCACAATCCGGCATTTGATTGATCTACACCCGACCAAGCGGTATTAATTTACCGTATCCCAAGCCCGTATAAGGGAAAATAAGTTAAAAGTATTTACCTGAGCTAATACTTGATTCACAGCAAAATAACTCAGTTGTATCCAATCTATCTAAATGCAGGTAGCTTTTACCGGGTGGCTCTAGTCTGGAGTGATGGTAATATATAACCAATTCAGAATGCTAACGGTCTTTATTTAAGTCGTAGACTTAAACCGGCTAGCTTAAAGTATCTTAACGCGGTACGACACGCTAGATTAAGCGATGACCGGAATAGAATGTTATTTAGACCCAACAAGTTTAGATACTTGTATAATATGGGTAAACTAAACACATTCCGGATTTTGAGACAAAAACGATAAGGTTAAACCTGTTTCGGCAAACATACGTAAACTAGTTACATAAACCGATCCGAACGCGTAAAATGCGTAACAGGTAACCAAATGAATCATATACAAGTTCCATATGTTATTATGCTTAGAATATGTCAATACATCAGTAGGATATCAACATATATGCCCAAAAAGTATTTAAAACCAATTTAAGTCCCATAAGGGCATTTTGGTAATTTTAATACTTATAAAAGAGATTTTATAACAAACTGAAGTTCTGGTCCTTTCTAATCAGTAAAAATATTTATTTTATCTCATTACATCAGTAAGATATCATACATATGTGAGGTTTACCATTTATGGCCAAACTATGTCCCGAAAGGGTATTTTGGTCATTTCACATATGCTTTTATGGCATTTTTTGGAAGTATGAGTTCACGACTTATACCTACTGTAATAATATTAAAATTTGTTTAAAAATTCAGTAGGTAATAAGTCTTAGGTGTTAATTATGGTTTAAAACCATACTATGCACCTAAATAGCGTAAAAATTGCTAATTGACGATAATTAAGGGGTTTTATGGAAATCTGAGATTTTGATCAGTTTTGAATACTCAAAATAATTTACTTAATATATGAAATCAGTAGGAAAAGGTTTGGCATTCAAATCATTTGTAAATCTTATTTTATGCATGAAGAGGGTATTATCGTCATTTACCGAAATAATACAAGAACTCTATGGTATGATCAGTTTATAATCTGATCAATAACTCCAACAATCCCTAAAAATAATATCTTAACAGTAGGTAATGAGTTTTGGGTTAAAATCCAAGTTTAAACATGCTTTATGCAAGATATCGCAATTTACTTAGTTACAAGCTTCTAATTACGATATCGAGCATAACTCCTATTTGGGACCAAGAACTGATGTCAAATTTTCGGGACAAGCTTATATATCAGTAACAAAGGTTTTTGTCCTCTCACATCTCTAAAAACCTCATTCTTATGTCAAAAGGGCAAAATGGGCGTTTATAAGCATAATAGCGGAAACTAGCGTATAATTCAAACCACAAGGAACCATGCTATATAACTCCAGAGGGTTATACTACTGAATAATATGGTCCTAATGGAAGCTTAAAACATGGAAGAATCAAGATTAATCGGGTCAGAACTGAAAAGTCAAAGCAAAGTCAAGCTTTTGCGATTTTCGGTTGTGAACCGACCTTAAACTTAGAATTGTCGTGTTGGGCCAGCTTAGACATGTTCTAATAGTAATTACCAAGCTATTAGAGTGCTAAAATATCATTTATAACATCTGCATCTATGGTTTTCATTAATATGCACAAGGCTGCCAAGTTTGACTTTTTACCTAAACGGTTTGACCCGACAATTAACTAAGCAAACGAAGGAATTAGGAGGTGTCCTTTCAGGGGTTAATCACCTACCTAACTATGGTCTCATATCCACTTTTAATTTGGTTAGTGGTTGGACCATGAGAGTATAAACCGAAAGTAAAAGCTATTATATGATAACTTGACTTTTCGGTTATAAAAACATAAAACTGAACTATAAGTTGGGCTAGGACACTTACAATGGGTCCAGGCTATCTTTTCTACAAGAATATAAGTTCCATTCAGCTTAGGAAGGTCCAGGTTTGAGAGATGAGGAGGAATGAGTGAAAATGAGCAAATGACTAGTTGGGTTTTTCCTCCTATTTATAGTTTTTGGTGGATCTTAGGATGTTGACAAGTGTTTAGGAAACTTATGAGATCATCACAGGTGGTATACCAGCTGTAATATATGAATTTGAGGCCAAGAAAACGAATTGGATTGGTTTAGATTGATTAGAGTAGTCACCAAGTAAAACAGGAAAAGAAAAAAAAACAGACAGCTGCAGGTCTGGGCCTCATGGTCCGCGTAAATGTCTGGCCCAGACTTTCGCGGCCCGCATGGACTTCTGGTTCAGCAAATAAGTTTGGCAGCTTGGCAGTTTCAGTCCCTGCACTTACATAATGCCATTTTCAACACCTCTGAGGCCTGCCAAGCCATGTTTAAGGCTCTACAAGGTCAATAATGTTTAGAGGACTCAAAATATGCTCGGAACACTCTCGGATGTCGGTTCGTTTGGCCGTACGGTCACGTCATGCGTTTAATTACGACGAAACTCAAACGGACGCTAAAAATGGCCCAAATCACGCGACGAGTGGAATTTTATCATGCCGCACACTAAAATAAAATATTTTAGTGCTTACATAAATTTTTGGGTGTCCGGGGATATTCAGAATGCGAGATATGCGCGAAAGTGCAAACTTGTGCACTTTTTGACACTTTTAGTCCCTGCATGACATAAAAGTTTATTTTTTGCGCACCAAACACCTCTAAGCCTATATCTAAGCTATATAAAGGATAAATAGGGTATGTTTAACTCATGGATATAATCCGGAAGGTCCGTTATCAAACGATTCGACCTACTTTTGTAGTTTGACGTAATTAGTCCTTTAATTGCGTAAAGTAGCGCGAAATGCCGTTTAATGATATCCAAGCCTTCCATAGCCCATAATGGGCATTCCCAAGCATATATCTAAATATTACTACGCTCCCGTTTGCTTAAATGTTCACCGAAAGGCGTAGATTCAAAAGTTGACGCTATTGGTCCCTCTAATGCGCAAACTTGCGCACATCATCGTTTAATATCATCGAAGCCTTATGTTACCATGTTAGGCATTCTTGAGAGTATTATAATACATCACGATGCTTCGGGTTCGTTAAAAGGTCATTCAGAGGTATAATTAAACATGTTGACGTTTTTAACCCCTCTAACTTTCAAACTTGCACATAACTTCACTTATTGGCATAAAAGCCTTGCATAGCCAATATTAGGCATTCCCGAGAATATGATGAAACATAATGAAGCTATCGGTTTGTTAAAAGGTCACTCAGAGGTAAGAATTAACATGTTGACACTTTTAACCCTTCATTGCGCAACTTTCAAATAATTACGCAACCGGCTCCTTTCGTCCAATAATTGGCTCGTCTGAGAATACGGACATCATATAAGGTCACTCAGAGGCCTAGTTTAGGCATGTTGACACTTTCAGTCCTTCTATATTCATAGTTTTCGATTTTGACGAAATTAGTCCCTCATAGTCAACGTTTGACTTTATTAGGGTTCATTACACGTGTCACCACATCATTGGACACGATTTTACGAGGTGTTACAATCATTAACCTAATGCCCTCTTTTACAAGGTCATTACCAGCAGTTAGATCTTGAATTGTTTCAGCACCTGACTGGTTTTTACTCCTTCTTTTGTAGATGGCAGCACCAGCTGGAGCAGTGTTTCTTTTAACTTGCAGCTTTGGTGGTCTTTTTGAGAACTCTGCTTTGGAGTAGTCAGGCTTTTGTGGAGCTGTTGGATCTTTCTTCCTAAGTTCCTCCAACCTTTTGTAGGTGGCCCTGACCCTAGCTTCTCCCCACTTTGACACAGAATTCTTTGACCCATAATCAGCTGCTACCAGCTCCTCTTTCATTCTCTTCAACTCTAAGGCCTTGTCAGCTTCAAACTGTTTGAATTTTTCAGGAGGAGTTTGCTGGACCTTATCTTTGATCATTTCATGAATCCTGGCTACTTCTTTTTCAAGCTCAGGAATGGTCCAGTTTTTGTACATGTGTTTCTCCCCCTTGTATTTCTTGTAGGTCATGATGTTTTCAATGTAGTCTTTTCTCAAGGACTCATCTGCCCTTTCAGAGATTTGCTGACATACATTTTTGGCAAATTGCTCCATAGATCTGACCTGTGTGAGTAGAAATTGATAGTTTTGCTGAAATTCTCTATCAGATTTCCCTTGTTTATTTTTTATTGAGATATCCTCTGCTTGCTTGGCCTTGATTTTCAAATATTCTTCAATATTATTTGGCCTGGGATATCCTTCAATTGATAGCAAACTCCTTTTGGCAGGGTCATCCTCATAATAGAAAGATTTGATTTCTTCCCTAACTGCTGGTCGGAGTGTCGCGCTCCGGTCAAAGATAATATTTATAAGCCCAAATTACCCTTAACAATGTGTTAGTGGTAGTAAGGGGTCGATCCATGAAGAGTATGTGGTTTGTGTGTGGATTTGAATGAATTAAACAATTGTGTCACGATTATGAAGCTTACTAGAATAATTTTGTGTTTTTGTTTATTTGGAAGATATGATTTTAAACTAGATGATATGATGAAAATGAGTAACAACTACTAATTAACAATTGTAAGAAAAGTGATTACTAGAACAATAATGATAAAAAGGAATCACACCCGGTTTCGGTAATTATTAATCTAGGATTTCTACAAGTTTTAGTTTCAACTCAAATGAATTCGATTAACGGATTTAGTGTACCGTGACTTAGGTGCTACTAGCTATCAACGTCCCGAAGAACGGACAAAAAGACACTTAGTAATCAACACAAGTAAATTCTAACAACGACAACGTACAATTACATATCACCGTTTCGCAAAGTCATAACTTTTAACATCGTTCGACAATTCATGAATTCGTAACAAATGTAATACTATTGTCAAAAGTTTCAAAAACCAAATATAAATTGTCACTAAGATGAAACAAGAACAAATTGAAACCCTAAAATTAACAACTACCTACACCCGGGTGAAACCGAGATGATTAGCCGCTCATGGTTGATGCAACTTGATCACCGGATGTTTGGAATGCGGATGGAGTCATCTTGAAGCTTCTGGGATGAAGGAATGGTGGAGAATTAGGGTTTAAGGAATGATTGATGATGGTGAAGTGGTGAATGGATGAAGAACTAGGGTTATGGGGATGAATTGGGGATGATGAAGAATGGTAATTGATGATGATTCGGGTCTTGAGGATGAAGAGAGTTGAATCGTAGGTGATGGATGGATAGTAGATGGCTCCAAGAACAAGATTCCAAACTCTAAGAAGTGTAACTCCCGAGTTAATGCTCCTCCAAGCCAATAGAAATCGAGATTAGCCACTAGAGACCAAAATTCGCGTTTTGCAAAAGTCTAGCCCGTCGCCGACGGGTTCCCAAGAACTCGTTTCCTGCCGACGGGTTAACTTGCTGGTTACGGGAAAATGTGGCCTACGGGCTTAACTGAAGGCGTCGCCGACGGTTTGGGACCCGTCGGCGACGGGCTCTCAAAATCCCAACTTCTGATTTTTCTTGGCTCCCGTGTGATCCGTAATGCATTCCGGTGCTCCGGTTTTCGACCCGGTGACTCGTAAAGCTCCCGAAAAGCTCCTTAAACTTCGTTAAACATACATAAACACAAATCTAATTAAAAGTAGGCCATTCAAGATTGAAACTAGTGTAAAAACACAATGTTACACAATAACGAACACCGGTTTTCAACCACGTATCACATCCCCACACTTGTCTTTTGCTTGCCCTCAAGCAAATCTGTTTTTCACTTTCACGTGGGTCGAACAACGAATATACATCCCATCCCCGAGACAAAGGTGAAGGCTATTGTCATACAAAAGTTCACATTCTTTACAATCTCCACATATTTACCGGCAAAGTGACAAATCACATATAATAATGGTTATCCAAGATTAACCCGCCCGTAAAACCAACAAGTCATGCATATCCCTCACAATGTTCTCTCCACTCGGCTTAAAATTTGGCTAATATGTATAATGTATTAGCACTACAATCAATTAATCGCTCAAAACCGCTTAGAACACGTACCCGCATAGGCTTGCCACTCAATCATTCTCCACCACCGATCACGAATACTAAGCACAAGTCAAAAGGTCTTTGAAAGGTTGTAACGGGGCTAGGCTAAGGGTAGGGAATAGGATATTTTAAAGTGGCTAAGGTGATGAAAAATTCGATTTTTATTACAAACCACTGAACTAAACAAAACTAAATATAAACATCAACTATGAGGCAACAACTTTCGCCTTTTATTCAACAAACTACTAGCACATCTTTTTGTGTTTTTCTCAATGCCTTTTCATGTTTTTTCGCAACATTTTCTGAATCTTTTTTATACAAATGAATCACAACTATACAAACTTAAGTTCCTATAATCGAATTTTCATCACACGGGTTTAAAAAGAAAAGGCTTATGGTTATGGGCTAAGTGGGTTGTCAAACGAAAGGTTTAGGCTCAAAGTTGGCTACTAGGGATAATTTTTGGGTAAGGATATAAAAATGGTGTAAAAGGAAAAGGTTTACCTAATGCCTTAATCATTCTCGTGCTTGTATTCGGTCTATGGTCTCGAACGTATCAAAAGTTGCAAGTTCTACAATACGCGACTAATGGTCCACTCAACAAAGAAACATGTAAATGCAATTCTATGATATAAAAGTGGCTCAAACCTCACGTATAAGGGTATGGTATGTGATATGCATGATATACTAGTTTCTTAGGCGGATTATTCCCAAATAACCATCCGCTAAATACGCGTCATGCTATTAATTTGAACTTGACCATGACAAAAGACCAAATGGGTTGTGCCATTCCTCGTTGACTTGGTTACTTGTGCTTTTAAGATTGCTTTTGAAACAAGAAATTTTTGAAAATTTTTTGAAATTTTCCCCCATCCCCACACTTGAGGCAAACATTGTCCTCAATGTGTAGTGTTTAAATGAACGGGTCAAAATCGAAAAAATTTTTTACTACTCCCCCATCCCCACACTTGAAGTACATATTGTCCTCAATGTGTAGGAACTAGAGTTTTAAAAATGCACAAGGGATGTGACACGACTAACCTTCCCAACTTTTCACCCCGGAAATTAAAATACAAATTACAATCCACTTATTCCTAACTAACAATCAAAGTAAAAAGAAACACATACACCTGATTTTTGTCGGTTGATGCTCATATCTTCTTCGTCTCTTCATAAAAGTGTTTGTCCCGCGAACATGTTGTACCTACAAATTCTAATCCTTGTGTAGAAGCATGCTTCTCACAACCATCAAAATTTATTAGTTACTTAGTTCTACCCTTTTTACGAATACATTACCAAGCCATGCGTTATTTTACTTTGATTTATGTGGAAAATATTTTACAACAACAACAAACCTAACTCACTTTCGTAGGAATCACAGTTGCATTTAGCGTATGCAACAAGCCCTTTTAAACCCCCCAATAGCTTGGGAGGACGAGTAGGTCTCGTGAGGGTTATATAGGGAACACACCCACAACGTTCATTTAACTAGGCAGAAATTTAAATAAAAACGACAAGAAATAAAGGAACAAAATATACAACAACAACAACATAAAATATACCATACCTCTACCGCTGATATCGCTCGTTTGGATCCACTGGCGGGTTGGGTTGGTATGGATAACCAGTGAGGGCCTCGAACATCTCCCTATAGTTATCGAGGGGACTTTGCTCCCCTTGAGGCGGCGGTTGGTACGGGATCAGGATAAAGCTAGATCCTACCGCTTCGGGCCAATGCGGAGTCGGGTCGGATGGGCCTTGTGGGTGAGGAAGGTCGGGGTAATTTGTCCACCCCGAGTGCTCGGCATATGGGAGGCCGTCTTGGTAGTCTCTTTGGTGCCGCTCCTGATCGTGGAGCACTTTGGCGTTATTAACCGCCATTTGTTGAGAGACGTACAAGGCACTCAAACGGCGTCGGTTCAATTCTCTTTCTTCATTTCGACGCGTTGCCTCTGCTTCTTCCCATGCCCGTCTTCGGGCTGCCTCATCCTCTTGCATCTTTGCCAACTGTTCCATGTATGATCTTTGCATTGCTTGAAACAGTTCTTGCTCCTCCACAAACTTGTTCATTCTCTCCCGATGGGCTTCTTGAGCTGCCCAATACTCCTGCATTGAGGGTCCATGGGACCCTTCCCAAGCTTCCCTCCTTCGTTTATACTCCCTACCTTCACATATGCAAGCAGAGACATTGTCATATATCTCCTGCTGTCCCCGATCAAATTTTTTGTAGGAGGGCACCCGTCTCATGGTCACAAAACCCGCCACATCTGCATTGATTTCCCTATGTGGCCGCATGTATCTCTGTCTGGATCTTTGTGGACCAGAGGGTGCGGCTTCCTCCTCTTCATCCCCCATTTCCTCATCCTCTTCCGACGCTGGTGGTGCCCCTGAAGTAAGAAACTCATACTTGTTACCCATATTATCGGTCACAACGTACTTGTTCCCCGAGAAATTAATCTCTATCTTCCAATTCTTCCTCATGTAAGCCTTGTTAAATTCCTCCAACGGTTTAGAGACCCATAGTGATTCCGGGGGTAAGCAATTTTGTTGCACAACCATGGCGCTAATGAGGCGTGCGTACGGAATAAAACGCCTCTGGGACGACTCTCTGGTAGCCCATGTGTTCATCATCACTATGTGTCTCCAAGACAATGTTGGGGTTCCATAAAGCAAAGAGTGCACCACCCTACAGTCACTCGCTCTAACACCTCCACGATAACCAAACCTCGCCAAGATGTTCTCAACAGAAATCCCTTGGAGAATCTTTCCCTCAAGCGACAATTGCTTTCTTTTTGCTTCTCCCCCTTTGTTGAACGGTAAAATAACTTCTATCAGTTGCGCGGGATCATCATTGTTCATATGGTTGTCCAAGAAACGCTCGATGGGTGGGTAATCATATGCTTGTACTCCCAAGGAGTCGAAACGCACAATACAATTCATTGTCTCGAAGGACATTGTCATGTTCCCTCGAGTAGTCTTTCCCACCAACTTCCACTGTGATGGAGGTTCATTCTTGTTCATGAGCTTCAAGGTAGATAACCATTCACATACCTCCGCTAAATACACCCTGGAGGTATTATCTTCACACCAGTCAAGGACACTTTCCCTTCCTAGACGTTCGGACATTTGCACAATCCCAATCTGACGAAATTCTTCTACGTTCACAACCCGTTCACATATCACCCTTTCTGGAACTGAAGTGTTCACACCGTTCACCATCTTCCACTTCCATAACTTAGCCTCTAACTTCCTGTCTTGATAACCCGATAACGGTTTGTTTTTCTCATCATCCCAAATTCTAGCGTTTTGGCTATCCCTAAACTTCGCCCACTCCCAATCCTGCCTATACAATCTTGCATCATTCTCCTCTACGGAGCTTAGTTGCTCCCACTTCTTCGGTATTAAACCGGAAGAAGAACGACCCCTGATGATGACGCTTGGCCTGTAGTCTTTTGTCTCTTACCTCCCGCCATAACTACAATCACAAACAAGCAAACATCAATGTAAACTCAACCTTCATTAGACTCTCAAACTTTGAACATGACATGTGATGTTGAAAAATTAACAGGTGAAAGTAAAATTGCATTTTTGAACTTCCAAAGTCACCAATTTTTTTATCTCCTTATCAATTTCATTGTTGCACTTACAATTTCTTATAATTTCGGCAATGTATTCAACATCACCTTCATGTTCAATCATGTGTATAACAAGTGTAATTACTTCACTATAGTTATAACATGCTCAAATTCCATTCATAACAACTAATCATACTTAAAATCATGCTAGATCAACACACATTGTCTAAACAACCTACTCTTAAACTAAAAAGTTCAAAATTGCGGAAGAAAACACTAACTATATGAAAATCAAGCATAAATTTAAGGAGAATCCATACCTTTGTGTTGTTGGAACAAGAAAAACTGTGAAAAGATGTAAAACAAGTAGATTGATAAACACCCTTTCAAAAACCCTAACTCACACGCCCAGAAATCTTACAAAATAGCAAGAATTGATGAAAACCGTGTTGGGGGTTTTGTTCCTCTTGAAAAATTACCCAAGATGGACTCAAAAATCAATTGATTTGGTGAAGATTTGAGAAAGTTATGAAAGCTTGAAGGTTTTAGGGTTTTGTAGAATTTTGTGAAGAAGATGAAGGGGAAAGGTGATGTTGGGAGAGAGAAAACAGAGATTTTGAGGGTTTTGAATGATGTAGGAGAGTTATGGACCGAATTTGTGGTTCATGTTGAGTTTTGTTGGTGTTTGGTTAGGTGAAATAAGGTTTGAAGTCGGATTTAACACCTAAACACGAACTGGCATCGGAAGAAAATTGGTAACCCGTCGCCGACGGGTCCCGCCCCGTCGCCGACGGGCAAGGAAAATGATGCGGGGTGCCGACGGGTTAAATACCTGGATACGGGAAACATGCACCCGACGGGTTAATTGAGAGCCCGTCCGGGACGGGCACCACCCCGTCGCCGACGGGTTGTGATTTGCCAATTTTTTTAATTTTTTTTTTGAAAAATATGATGAATTTTAAGGGACTTTTATAAAAGAACTATGTACATTAAAAATTCCTAAAAATTATTAAAAATCTTTTTGTAATTTTTTATAAGTTAACATTTAAAAATGCGATAATCGTCAACGGCCCTACCACCCCCCAAAAAATCGTGTATTGTCCTCAATGCACATAACAAAGTCTAAACACGTACCTTGTGTCTTCATGACCCGTTCGGCATGTCCGGACTTCACACAATCAAGAGAAATTAATACTAAACGAAAACGATTATATCTAGAACACACAAACAATTAAATAATTATACATAACTTTACAAAAAATGTTACCGGTCCTTTTCATTTGACCTCATAAACCGGGATGCTTACCACGAAGCTCACCGATTCTTTGTTTTCATCTACCTTTTCGTTACCGTCGAGAAACGGTTTTAGTCGATAACCATTTACCGTTTGCCGTACCCCATCCTTCGGGTCCTCGATAGTAACATCACCCAATTGTCCGACTCGGGTGATAACATAGGGTCCCATCCATTTGCTCCGGAGCTTCCCGGGAAAGAACTTGAGCTTCGAATTGTAGAGCCACACCTTTTGACCCACTTCAAACTCTTTCTTTCTCAACTTGGAATCATGTGCTCGTTTCATCCCATCCTTATACTTAGACGCGCATTCATATGCCATCTCCCTTAGCTCCTCCAACTCACATAACTTGAGCTTCCGTTCCTTACCTGCATCATCATATTGCACATTAACCTCTTTAATAGCCCATAACGACTTGTGCACAAGTTCAACCGGTAAATGGCAGTTTTTACCGTAAACCAACCGGTAAGGTGTGGTGCCTATGGGTGTCTTATGTGCCGTGCGGTAGGCCCATAAAGCATCGTTCAATTTAATTGACCAATCCTTACGGTCCGCCCGCACGGTCTTTTGCAAAATCTCTTTGATTTGCTTATTTGACACCTCAACTTGCCCGCTTGTTTGCGGGTGATAGGGGGTAGCAATCCTATGGTCAACACCAAACCGTTTTAGAAGTTTCCCAAACCGAAAATTTTTAAAATGAGATCCTCCATCACTTATTATGACACGAGGAATCCCAAACCTTGAAAAAATATTAGTTTGGACAAAATTACAAACCATGGAATGGTCATTTGTCTTGGTGGCTATTGCTTCGACCCATTTTGACACATAGTCAACGGCCACCAAGATATACAAATTACCATAGGAATTGGGGAATGGGCCCATGAAATCAATACCCCATACATCGAAAACATCGACTACAAGGATTGGTTGCATGGGCATCTCATCCCTTTTTGAAATACCCCCTATTTTCTGGCAATCTATGCAATTCTTTGAAAACTCGTTAGCATCTTTAAAGATAGTTGGCCAATAAAGGCCACTATTCAACACTTTGTGACCCGTTTTGTGGCCACTAAAGTGACCACCACATGCAAACGAGTGTAGATGCTGCAGCACGCTTAGAATCTCTTCGTCATCAATACATCTTCGTATCACTTGATCCGCACACTCCTTCCACAAATGCGGTTCTTCCAACCGATAGTATTTGATTTGAGACATGAAGTGTTGCCTCTTCCGTCTATCCCAATGTGCTGGCATATCACCTGTAACAAGATAATTAACAATGTTAGCATACCATGGCAATTTATCTAATTTCATTATATGCTCATCTGGGAAAGACTCGTTGATTTCTAAGGCCTTCGGATCATCTTCAACCATCAATCGGGACAAGTGGTCCGCCACCACATTCTCAATACCCTTCTTGTCCCGTATCTCCAAATCAAACTCTTGGAGCAACAACACCCATCGAATCAACCTCGGTTTTGCATCCTTCTTCTCCATGAGGTACCTAACTGCAGTGTGATCAGAATAGATAATCACTTTACTACCCCATATGTAAGACCGAAATTTATCCAATGCATATACCACCGCAAGTAGCTCTTTTTCGGTGGTTGTGTAATTCAGTTGTGCATCCGAAAGAGTCTTACTTGCGTAGTATATGGCAACGGGTTTCTTGTCAACCCGTTGTCCCAACACGGCCCCCACCGCATAATCACTTGCATCGCACATAATTTCAAAAGGTAAAGACCAATTTGGCGATTGCAAGATTGGGGCCTCCACTAACTTCTCTTTCAAATTGTTAAAAGCATTTTGGCAATTTTCATTAAAATCAAACGGTTGGTCTTTTAACAACAAATTACATAAAGGCTTTGTTATATCACTAAAACCCTTAATAAACCGCCTATAAAACCCCGCATGACCTAAAAACGACCTAACACCTTTAACAGTCGTGGGATATGGTAAAGTAGATATGACTTGTACCTTAGCACGATCAACCTCTATCCCATGACTTGACACCACATGTCCCAACACAATTCCCTCTTGAACCATAAAATGGCTCTTTTCCCAACTTAGGACCAAACTAGTCTCAACACATCTTTTTAACACTTTATCTAGTTGGTCCAAACAAGCCTCAAAAAACGATCCAAAAATTGAGAAATAATCCATGAAGATTTCCAAAGACTTTCCCACCATATCTGAGAAGATACTCATCATGCACCTTTGAAAGGTGGCGGGAGCGTTACATAATCCAAACGGCATTCGCCTAAATGCGAATGTACCGTAGGGACATGTGAACGTAATCTTTGATTGATCTTCCGGATGGATGGCAATTTGGTTATAACCGGAATAGCCATCTAAGAAGCAATAAAATTTTTGCCCCGACAATTTCTCAACTATTTGATCTATAAACGGTAAAGGAAAGTAATCTTTGGAAGTTGCGGTATTCAACTTCCTATAATCAACACAAATTCGCCACCCGGTTACCGGCTGGGTGGCTACCTCTTCACCTGCGTCATTTTTGATGACTTGTATACCAGCTTTCTTGGGAACCGTCTGTGTTGGGCTCACCCATTGGCTATCCGAGATCGGGTAAATGATACCCGCATCAAGACACTTCAGCACTTCCTTCTTCACAACCTCCCGCATGTTCGGATTTAGTCTCCGTTGTGCGTCTCGAACGGGGGTCACATTTTCTTCCGTTATGATTTTGTGCATCACCACCGAGGGACTAATGCCCTTCAAATCCGCAATGGTCCATCCAATCGCCGCCCGATTGGTGACCAACACCTCCATCAGTTTTTCCTCTTGCTCCACGGTTAAATTCGATGCAATAATAACCGGGAGTGTATTGCCTTCTCCAACATAAGCATACTTGAGATGCTTCGGCAATGCTTTCAACTCAACTTCCGGAGGCTCTACTAAAGACGGCTTCAATTTAGTATCAATGCTCTCCGGTAAGCTTTCAACTTGGTGCGTCCATGTCGGTTTTCCTTCTCGAACCGCAAGCACCTCCAAACTTCTTACTTCTTCGTCCATGCTTCTCTCCACCTCCACCAGTGACCTGTCAAACAAATAACAATCCTCCATTGTGTTTTCCTCATATACGACTGTGTCGCAAAGAGGTATACACATGTCAACAAATCTACCATATAGCATTCATTATCAACTGGAGGGTTCATAAGTCCGGAAAAAACATGCAACCGCAACCTTCGGTTTCCAAATGTCATGTTAACCGTTCCCGTTCTACAGTCAATTTGAGCATTTGCAGTTGCTAAGAACGGTTGACCCAAAATCACCGTAGGTTGTTTGGTTGGGTCCTTGGCCACATAATCAAGTACTAGAAAATCCACCGGGTAGTAAAAATCCTCGATTTTTACTATCACATCTGAAACAACTCCACGGGGTAGTTTGGGTGTCAAATCGGCTAACACCACGGTGGTGTTTGACGACTGAAGTGGACCAAACTCATATTGGTCATATAAACTACCCGGTAGTATGCTTACACTAGCACCAAGATCTAGAAGCGCCCTGTTGATTTTAAAATCACCTACTTGAATTGAAATGATAGGCGCAGCTGGAGCTTGGAGCTTAGGTGGAAGTGCACCCGAGAGAATCGAACTCACATTTTCAGTTAAGTCTAATTTTTTTGGAAATTTGTGAGTTCGTTTCTGCGTGCACAAGTCTTTCAAATATTTAGCATAAGACGGTACTTGTTTAATTGCATCCAAAAGAGGTAAATTTATTTTTACTTGTTTAAAAAATTCCAACAACTCTTCTTGTTGTGGACCTCTTTTGTTTACAATTTTCTTTGTGGGTCCCTTCAATGCTTCGGGATAAGGTGCGGTATTAGCCTCCACACCATTTTCCTTAGCTTTGGGGACGGGAATGGCCACAACGGGGGAGTTGTTTTTCTTTTTCAAATCATTTTTATTTTGACCCGTTTGACCATCATCACGCTCGTCTTCACTCGCATCTTCCACCACCCCTTCAACAAACTGGGGTGATGGTGGTTTGACACCATTATCTATGACTCGACCACTATGTAAAGAAATTTCATTTAAATGTACCTCACGTGTGTTTCTCGAGCTCGACCCTTGATGCTTAGGGTTTACTGTGGTGTCACTGGGAAGCTTCCCCATGCTTCCTTTTATCTAAGCCACTTCTTCCGCTAATTGGCCCACTTGTTTCGCCAATGCCTCATGTGCTTTATCTCGAATCTCGTTTGTCTTCTTCATCTCTTTGATGTCATTGTGCGAATATTTTATGTTGCTTTGAGATTCTTTGTGCATGTTCAACAAGGCATCTATCTTTGCACTCAAGTCATCACCACCGGTTTGATTGTTCGACCCACTTCCGTTACCGCCTTGATTATTATAATTCCTTTGGTATCCACCTTGGTACCCTTGGTTGTAATTTCGTTGATAACCTCCTTGGTTACCACCTTGACGGTTTTGATATGATGACCCACTTCCTCCTTGATTGCCCGATTGGAAATTCGGGTTCATTTGATTTGAAGCGTTGCCATACCGAAAGTTGGGGTGATTTCTCAAACCCGGATGGTAAGTGTTGGAGTTCATGTCATACTGCTTCCGGTCCCCATACACTTGGTTAACTTCTTCAGCGTAGTCACTCGACCCCGTTGGACATTGTTCCGCTCTATGTCCAATATCACCACACTCTTCACATACCGCAAACTGCACTGCGTTCACTTCCTTCTTTTTCATGCGAGCCATTTCCCGCTCTAAGGTAGAAATCAGATCTTTAGAGTCAAGATCGGGAAGTGTCCGGGAAACGGGGTGCTTTTTGGCTTGATCAGCTGATTCCTTCTCTTTCGAACGCTTGCTCATTCTTTCCAAAAACTCCCAATCATCGTCTTCATGGTTGCTTAGAAGGGTCCCATTACTTGTTGATTCAAGCCGGTTCCATATGTTGTCATCTAAGCCCCGTACAAAGCACTTAACCAACTCCCACTTCTCGATTTGATGGTGAGGGCATCTTCGCATCATTTCCCTAAATCTTGTAAAGGCTTCATGCAACGGTTCGCCCGATAATTGGCGAAAAGACCGAATTTCATCACGAGCATCATCGGTCTTTGCCATAGAATAGTACTCGTCTAAAAACGCCTGTTGCATTTCCCCCCATGTGCGGATGCTATTGGCCGGGAGTGTAAGAAACCACTGCTTCGCTTTGTCCTTTAGTGAAAACTGGAATAAGCGAAGTTTGACTTCTTCTAAAGCAAAGTTATGTCCCCCAATAGTATTATAAACTGAAGAAAATTCCGCAAGATGTGTGTAGGGCTCATCGTTAGACCTCCCATTGAAATGAGGAAGTATGTTGATGTAATGTAGTTTACAATCAAACATCCTTCGCTCACAAACAATGGGTGAATCGTTCTCGGTGACGATCGGCCTGAAGTGGTCATTCACTCCCCGTGGAGGTTGTTGATGACGATAAGGACCATTAACTTCTTGATCATCCATTCTTCGGTTATCCCTCCTGTCATCTCGTCAATCATTCCTTCTTTCATCTCGCCTCTCATCTCTTCGATCATCTCTTCGATTTCCACCTCGGTTACCCCCTTGATGACCACCTCCCACGAAACGAGGAATCCGGTTAGGATTAGCATTGTTGTTGTTGTAAAACCCATCATTCCGGTTCCGTTGGTGATTGTTTCGTGGTTGGCGGTTATTTTCATAACCGTCATTCCGTCTATTCCCATAACCATAATCGTCCTCCCCAACGTAGTTGGCATTTTGATAGCCAAACTCTTCATCTTCGTACCCTCTCGCACGGTAGTTATTACCCCGGTTGATGTATCCCCAATCTTCATCATCATCCACTCGATCATCGTAATAACCCCCGTCGTTAGAATTTTCGGTATGCACACTTACATGTTCCGACGATTGATAACCGGGAACACTATAAGGTTCATCATCGGGGATTGCATCTCTCAAGTCGTCGATGTTGAAAAATGGGTCTTCATCCGTGGGATTTCCGCGATCACGATTACCTCTACGATCTGAATTGACATATCCATCATCAAGGTTGACGGGTAAAGAAGTTTGTCTGTTACGGTTTTGTTGTTGGGGTGTTCGTTGGTTGTTGTTGGGATGTTGGTTTCTTAAAGGTGCTGTGGGTGGTCTAGAGTTGTCGTTACCACCCGGTTGATCTTGAGGTAGAGGTTGGGCGTTTTGAGCGGGATTAAAGTTGCTCCGGTATTGGAATTGGTTCTGGTTTTGATTGGAGTTTTGGTTTGCCATTGAATCGGTTTCAATGGTTGGTGTGAGTTGTGGTGTTTGGTGGGTTTGATTAGAAGCGAGGGTTGCTTCTAACCGGTTTGTTCGGTTCCTTCTTGCTACTCTTTCGATTTCCGGTTCGTAGACTAGAGGTGAAGTCCTCCCGGAATTGCGCG
Source organism: Helianthus annuus (assembly GCF_002127325.2). NCBI lineage: Eukaryota > Viridiplantae > Streptophyta > Magnoliopsida > Asterales > Asteraceae > Helianthus > Helianthus annuus. Next base: position 28,298,003 of record NC_035439.2, on the reverse strand, counting down.
TATGCATGCACTACCTGTAACCTACACAAGTAACACACCCCGCGTAACAAGGAAAAAGACAAGTGCAAACAAGAAAGCTAACCAAATTAAACAGTTAATCACAAATGAATTCGATTAACGGATTTAGTGTACTGTAACTTAGGTGCTACTAGCTATCAACGTCCTGAAGAACGGACAAAAAGACACTTAGTAATCAACACAAGTAAATCCTAACAACGACAACGTACAATTACATATCACCGTTTCGCAAAGTCATAACTTTTAACATCGTTCGACAATTCACGAATTCGTAACAAATGTAATACTATTGTCAAAAGTTTCAAAAACCAAATACAAATTGTCACTAAGATGAAACAAGAACAAATTGAAACCCTAAAATTAACAACTACCTACACCGGGGTGAAACCGAGATGATTAGCCGCTCATGGTTGATGCAACTTGATCACCGGATGTATGGAATGCGGATGGAGTCATCTTGAAGCTTCTGGGATGAAGGAATGGTGGAGAATTAGGGTTTAAGGAATGATTGATAATGGTGAAGTGGTGAATGGATGAAGAACTAGGGTTATGGGGATGAATTGGGGATGATGAAGAATGGTAATTGATGATGATTCGGGTCTTGAGGATGAAGAGAGTTGAATCGTAGGTGATGGATGGATAGTAGATGGCTCCAAGAACAAGATTCCAAACTCTAAGAAGTGTAACTCCCGAGTTAATGCTCCTCCAAGCAAATAGAAATCGAGATTAGCCACTAGAGACCAAAATTCGCGTTTTGCAAAAGTCTAGCACGTCGCCGACGGTCCTTATCCCGTCGCCGACGAGTTCCCAAGAACTCCTTTCCTGCCGACGGGTTAACTTGCTGGTTACGGGAAAATGTGGCCTACGGGCTTAACTGAAGGGCGTCGCCGACGGTTTGGGACCCGTCGGCGACGGGCTCTCAAAATCCCAACTTCTGATTTTTCTTGGTTCGCTCCCGTGTGATCCGTAATGCATTCCGGTGCTCCGGTTTTCGACCCGGTGACTCATAAAGCTCCCGAAAAGCTCCTTAAACTTCGTTAAACCTGCATAAACACAAATCTAATTAAAAGTAGGCCATTCAAGATTGAAACTAGTGTAAAAACACAACGTTACACAATAACGAACACCGGTTTTCAACCACGTATCAACTGCTATGAGTTCCAAAGGAAATACAACACCTGCAGGAGGTAATGGCTTTTGGATTTGAGCTGAAGAGAGAGGAATGGGTTTTGGAATTGTGACAAGTGCTTGGAATTTTGAAGCTGTTGGTGGTGGTGATGGAGAGTCATCATCTGATATGATAATCCTTCTCCTTTTTATTTTAGGAGAGGCAGATAATGTTTTGAGTGGAACAGTGGAGGTGATTTGAGTGGCAGTGGTTTGTGACTGACTAACAGTTGTTGAAACAACTGGTGTTTCAACCACTGTTGTCATTACAACAGATGTTTTAACATCTGCTGTCTTCTGCTTTACGGCAGGAAGTGATGATGGAGATGTTGTTTTTGGTGGTGATAAGGCAGTGGTAGTGGTGTGTGTTGAAGTAGTGTGTGTTGAAATGAGAGCAGTTGTTGAAACAACTGAAGTACCGGCTGATGGTGATACAGCAGGAGTCTCAGCAACTGTTTGGGTGGAGGTTTGATGTTGTTGGCTTTTGGATGGCGGTTTGAAGTATGCTTTGGAAGACTGGATGGTGTGGACTTGGGTTTCCTTACTTTTCTAGTAAGATTTCTTTTTGGAACAGGATTTTGAACATTCTTTTCACCAGAACAACCCTGCGCATTCAGCTTCATGAAAGCTCTCTTCTCCTCATTCCACCTTGACAAATCCTTTGCCGCTCTATCCCTTTTTACACTTATGACACCATCATCAAGTGCATTCTGGGTAACATCAACCTTCTTGCTACCATCTGGCAAGGGAATGTTTCTGAGCATTGCATCCTTTCCGGGATCAAGATACAACCCATTATCAATCTCTTTCTTTATCCACTCCTTAATTTTCTCCCCCCTTTTTGGCATTATCTGGGGGGAGTTCATCAATAAAAAGAACTGTTGGAGGAGCAGTGCCAGTGGTTGTCAACAGATGTGCTTTTAGAGCGTTGATGTCTGCTTGTGTGGTCTTGAAACTAGACTCCATTGCTTTTCTGAGCTCTTGAACATGTTTTTCATGCTGCTGCTCAGCCATGTGTTTTTGTTGTTGGAGAAATGGTTGAAAAAGGTTCCAGAGCTCATTTGTAGCATCTGCTGGTGGTAGAGCAGGTGCTTGAGATAGAACAGCAGTGGATTGTACCTGTTGTACTGTCAACAACTGATGCAGCATTTCTTTGATTTCTGTAACAGAGGTATCAAGTTTTTCAACATGATTCGTCAATTCCTGGTACCTTAAACCATCACCCAATTTAATGGGATCATCTGATTTCCCACTAGCAGTGGTTTTATCAGAGGTTGAGGTAGGGAGTGTACTCCAAACATCAACAACTGATGCCCCTTTTTCTTGGTACTAGGGTCTTCTTCCTTCAACACTTGATAATCTTTTGATGGAACCAGTGGTTAATACAAACTCACTAGCAGATAACAGAGGTGTTATAGAAGGAATTGCCTCCAAGGAAGTCTTATTGATGTAACCATTGTCCAAGTGTAAACATGTAGGTTCAACACTTGTAGTGGCTGCTTCACTTGGATTACCACCAAGAGTTACTTGTAACTCAAGGGGTGTAACCTCCTCAGGTTGTGTTGGTGGGTTAGCAAAGATCGATACATCAGGCCCAGTCTTTTGTTGAGGCATATTCTCATGAACAGGTGATTGAGAAGGACTGGTTTGTGCCAGGTTCAAATCAATTGCATCCAACAAAATTTTTGTATTTGGTGGGATTTTGGATGTGAGGGTAGGTGTAGAAAGTGGATGTGCCCCGGGCATTGGGCTGTGGATGATGGAAACAAGTGCTTCCAGAGCATCATGATGTGGTGACCCTGTTTGTACAACCTGTTCTTTTTGTGAAGAAGCAGGAGGAGTTTCAGGTATGGTTTGAGATATTTTTACCAACTGCTGTGAGGAAGTAGTAGTAGTGGTTTCTTGTGACTTTTGTGCTGTCACCGGCAGTTGCTCTGGTATCTCATCCTCCAGAGTTGCCTTTTTGGTAGGTTTGGGGGGTTTTTGAGTTTTCTTTTTCTGTGGCTTTTTGGTGATTTTAGGTGTGGGTTTCAAGGCAGTTGTTTTGCTACCTTGATCACCTTCAGTAGTGGGCTCAGCAGCAAATACCTGAGGAGCAGTGTTTGCTGCTAAATTCTGCTCAGGCACCTCTGCTTGTGTTTTGCAAGGTGTTGACATTCTTGTAAAAGTTTCAGCAGTTAAGCTGTGCATTTGTAGAGATTCACCTTGGTTTATTACAGCAATATCATACTTACTGAATTTTTTCTCAAAATAATAACTTAGAAATCTTGGAAACAGTAAGAATGATTTTGTTTCAACATTTTTAACCAAATCATTGAAGATTACCTTGGAATAGTTAAAATTTTCTTCTTGTAAAATAGCATATCCCAAGTTTTGAATCTTCATTGGTATTTCATTAAAAGAAGTGGTTTTATTTGAAACATACATAAGGAGGGTATGGAATAAAAACCGTGTTGCAGGAGGGAAGAAACCTTTTTGTAAGGTATCCCTCTTCATCATTGTGTCTGCGTACCCTCTTTCAATGAAGTCAAGTTTCAACTCGTGTTTAGGGAAAGAATCTGTACCTTTCTAGTCATCGACCTGAAAGACCTCTGATATGGATTGTGGTGTTATTTGAACTGCTTTTTCCTGTAGAGTAGAGTAAATGGCTATGACATCTACACCTTGTTTGTCAAGGGTACAATTTTTCTATAACTCTCTCTGTGTTTGCAGGTAGATGGGAGCATCTGCTGTAAGCAAAGTTTTGTACTTTGACGCAGTGATCATATCGAGGATGGAATCAAATGTATCGATGGTGCCGGGTTTTGTGAGAAGACCCAGAAGATTGTGAGAGGTTTTGTGTGGGATTTCTGTGGGTTTTGCCTTTTGAGAGGCCCCTTTTGAAGATGATTTTGCGGAAGGATTTGATTTAGTCATTTTTAAGAGGACGATCGAAGAAATTAGTGAAGGAATTTGATGAAATGTGAAGAAACTTCTTTGAGAAGAGAATTTTTGAGAATTCAATTCGACAGTAAGACCCTGTTTGGGGTTTTGAAGGGGGTTTTGTAGAAGAAAAAGTGAATGCTGACGTGGCAGCGGTTACAAAAGGTCTGACCACTATGTACTGTCCACATACCATCCCCTGATGAAGCGAAGGACAATAATTTTGTGAAAACTACTGGTGAAGGCAGTGGTTGCAACGGTAATGGAGGCAGTGAATGATTTTCACTATCAGTGGATAGCATATCAGTGGATACAACACTGATTTTGAACATCAGTGCTTATCAGAGGAAAATGAGAACAGGGGATGATTTTCAGTAGTGGACAGACTTTTGAAGTAGAGCAGAGTTTTGAACCCATCAGTGGTTATGGCAGACTTTTAGGATTTTAATGAAAAATTCATTTTTAGCTATTTTTAAGGATGGATTTTGATTTTCTGAAAACATTTTAATGCTTTTATTCATAGAAAAACAGGATTTTGCTTGTTATTCCATGTTTAGCATGCCAATCCTAGAGATCAAGCTTTCAAAGGTGGATGTGTCTAATGCTTTGGTTAGCACATCTGCCAGCTGATCCTTAGTTGGAACATGATGCAGAGAAATCAAACCTTTTTCATAGCAATCCCTCACAAAGTGATGTCTGATGTCGATGTGTTTGGTGGTTGAGTGAGAAACTGGATTTTTGATGATATTTTCTGCTGCCTGGCTATCCAACATGAGTGGTGTCTTCAAGGCAGTGATACCAAAATCCAGCAACTGATTTTGAAGCCAGAGCAGTTGGGCTATACAGCTTGCAACAGCTATATATTCTGCCTCAGCAGTGGATGTGGAAACAGCTGCTTGCTTTTTGCTTTGCCAAGACACTAAGCAATTGCCTAGGAATTGGCACCCTCCTGAAGTGGACTTCCTTGTCTTGTCACGTCCAGCAAAGTCACTATCTGAGAAACCTGAAAGCTCAATTTTACCATCAGCTGGATACCAGATACCAAGTGTGGGGGCACCTTTTAGGTATCTGAATATCCTTTTTACAGCAATAAGGTTTGACTTTCTAGGGGCTGACTGGGATCTTGCACAGACACATGTTGCAAACATGATATCTGGTCTGGATGCAGTTAGGTACAATAAAGACCCAATCATGCTTCTATATAAGGCTGATCAACCAAATCATCCTTTTCATCAGACATGACCAGTTTATTGGTTGCAATGGGTGTACTGCATGGCTTACAATCATCCATATCAAATATCTTTAGAAGTTCTTTGGCATATTTGCCTTGATGGATGAAAGTGCCATTTTGCAGCTGCTTTACTTGGAGACCAAGAAAGCACTAGAGTTCACCCATTGCACTCATTTCAAACTCAGCTGTCATGAGTTGCCTGAACTCTTCACACATTTTATTACATGTGCTTCCAAAAATGATGTCATCCACATAAATTTGGACAATCATCAAATCCTTCCCTCTCCATTGTAAAAACAGTGTTTTGTCAATTCTGCCTCTGGTGAAACCAATGGAAAGTAGAAAGGTGGAAAGAGTTTCATACCAGGCTCTTGGTGCTTGTTTCAAGCAGAACAAAACTTTATTTAGCTTGTAGACATGATCTGGATTAAAAGGATCCTCAAAACCTGGAGGTTGACAAACATATACCTCTTCTTGAATCTTACCATAGAGGAATGCACATTTTATATCCATTTGGTACACCTTGATGTTGTGGTTGACAGCAAGGGCCAGAAAGAGTCTGATTGCTTCAAGTCTTGCAACAGGGGCAAAAGTTTCATCATAGTCAATGCCCTCTTCTTGTCTGTAACCTTGAACCACAAGCCTGGCTTTATTCTTGACAACAATACCCCTTTCATCAGTTTTATTTTTGAAGACCCATTTTGTGCAATAGGACTTACACCTTCTGGCAATGGAACAAGCACCCATACTTGTTGTCTTCTAAACTGTTGGAGCTCCTCTTGCATGGCTTCTACCCAGCTGCTGTCTTTCAGTGCCTCTTGGTACTTGACTGGCTGATGAAGTGATAGAAAGCCAGAAAAAAGACAAATGTTTTGGGATTGACTTCTTGTGAGCACCCCTTCATTGATGTTGCCAATAATTTAATCAGGTGGATGAGATTTCAAGAAGATGAGCTCTCCTTGGTATAGAACAATGGCATTGAGTGGTGAGGGCTGCAGATGTGTATCATCTGAGCTAACCACTGCTGGTGACTTTGATGACCCAGCAGTGGCTTCAAAAGGTGGTGGCATAGGGGGTAAGGGAGTGGACACATGCTGACTTTGATCCACTGTTTGAGGATTTTTATCAGCAGTGTTTGATGATGTGGAAGTAGTGGTTGATGGGCTACTTTGGTCAACAACTGTTGAGATAGCAGTGGTTCAGCTTTGACAGCTGTTTTGGACATCTGCTGCTCTTCCCATTGTGGCAGACTTTTGTTGAGGAATGATGATCTCATACCCATAGTCTGGTGATGAATTTTCTGATGGACCTGCACTGTTAGTCTTGACAGCAGTTTTTTCAAAAGTGAATTTTTCAAGATCAAACAATTCTGCAGGATTTGCAGGGATTTTCATTGATAAAAGTTCATTGAACTTTACATTCAAAGTCTCTTCCACTGCTTTGGTCCTTGTATTGAACACTTTGTAGGCCTTAGCAGTGGTTGAGTATCCCAGGTGGTATCCCATATCAATTTTGGATGCAAACTTTGAGATAGAATCTTTTAAGTTTAGAATGAAACATCGGCAACCAAAAACTTTGAAGTATGAGATTAATGGCTTTATTTTATACAGAATTTCATAAGCAGTCTTTTTGTGCTTGGGGTTGATTAAGACTCTGTTTTGGACATAGCAAGCAGTGTTTACTGCCTCTGCCCAAAAAGTTAATGGCAAACCTGAATCTGCAAGCATGGTTCTGGCAGCCTCAATCAAAGTTTTGTTCTTCCTTTCAACAACCCCATTTTGTTCTGGTGTTCTTGGAATGCTATACTGCCTCACAATTCCTTTTGACACACAGAAATCATCCAACTCCTTATTCCTGAACTCTGTGCCATTGTCAATTTTGAAGATTTTTACTGGAAGGTCAAACTGCTTTTCAACCTGTTTCACAAAGTCTTGCAGAATGCCTGCAGTCTCATCTTTTGAGTGTAAAAAGTAAGTCCATGTAAACCTAGAAAAGTCATCAACTATAACCAAACAATATCTCTTTTTCTTGAGACTCATGACTTTAACTGGGCCAAACAAATCCATATGAATCATTTGCAAACATTTGGTTGTTTTGGACTCATCAATGGATTTGTGTGAGCTTTTATGTTGTTTTCCTTTTAGGCAGGAAACACAATGCTCAGTACAGGTGAACAGTTTTTGAGGTAAACCTCTTACTAACCCCTGTTTTGAAATGGTAGTGATTGTCTTTAGATTTGTGTGCCTCAGTCTTCTATGCCATAGTTCTGTCTCTTTGTTTGAAGCAGCTGAGAACAGACAGGCATCAGCTCTGGGGCACTCTTTTGACATATCAACAACATAAACATTGCCACTTCTTTGAGCAACAAATTTAGTTTTACCACTTTTGATTAATGCTTCAATCTTTTCAACCATTTCTGGTCCAACAATCCTACAACACTCCTTTGTGAAGAATGTCCCATACCCCTTGTCACTCATTTGTGAGACACTCAGTAGGTTGAATTTCAGATTGTCTATCAGATTGACATTTTCAAATTTTATATTTCCAGACTGAACTGTACCAGACCCCATAACTTTCCCTTTACTATTATTCCCAAAGGATATATCACCCCCTCCATGGATTTTGAAAGCTTTGAGTAGGGCTTTACATCCTGTCATGTTCCTGGAGCCTCCACTATCTACATACCAAAGACTATCTAAGCAAGCAGAAGCTCCCTGCACATGAAGTAAAAGGATTAGTTCATTAAGGTCTCCAAAGCCAATAAGGCTTTGGATGGGGTCTCAACAGTGTCTGGGATGATGACAGATGCATGGACAGTGGGTAGCTCAGAGGTTTGAACATTTTTGGGAATGTTTTTCTCTAACCCCTGTTGGGGGTCTTGGCCAATCACCTGTTGATAACCAAAAGGATGCCTGTTCACTCTTGGTTTAGAGGGCTTTTTGTAAGCCTCATAAACATGTGGAAGCCTTTGGTATGATGGTTGTCCTTTGCCTCTCCTGAATTGATTTGCACGGGGTGCATCAGTCACTTGAACATCCCTTTGAACAGATGTTTGGTTCAGCTATTTTGTAAGAGCTGTTTGGACTGGGACAAACAGTGGTTGTTTCTTGGTGAATTTGACAGATGATGCTGATGAACTTAAGGATGTTTTTGCTGTGTACTCCTTCTTTTTCTCATCAAAGTTTTTGAGATACACACATTCCTTAGTTTTATGGTTATCTTTACCACAGATGGTGTAGCTCTCAGCAGGTACAATGATACTTGTTTTGTTTAGATCATGTGCTTTTAGATGAAAACAGTCTTTTGTTAGATGATTCCTTTTTTTCACAAAAATCACAAAACAAGTTTTTCATCTTTTCTCTTTTCTTCCTTTTCTCAGATTCCTTTGCAATAGAGTTTTGAACCACTGTTTGGATATCTTTGATTGGAATGATCTTTGCTTTTGGAGTTTTACACCATTAGTGGTTGTGAAATCCATTGGTTTGAAGTTTTCCAGGATATCACACTCATCAGACAATGTGGGTTTAAATTGATATTTCTCAATCTCCTCAAAAGTTGAGGATCCCATAGATATTTCCAGAGTAATTTTGTTACCAAGTTTGTCGGTTATTTTAACCTCTTGGCCATTTTTGTTGGTTGGTATTATCTCAGTTGAACCAGCTTGTTTTTCAGCAGTGTTTACAAGTTCATCATATTTTCTATGTCCTATTCCAAACTTGACATTGCTTTCAAGCTGTTTTGCAAGCATAACCTCATACCCTTTACAAGACTCCACCCATCTTTCACAGGTGATCTGGGTAGACTCCAACTCCTTTTTGCAAACTTGGTATTTTTCTACCATAGTTTGGAGTTGAGTTTTGGTTATGCTCTGCTCTTCTTTTAAACTGCTGATCTCTTTATCTTTTTTCAGCCAATTTGTTTCTAAGTTCTTTTAATGACTTTTCAAATTGACTTCATCAGACAAGACTTTATCCCTAAGGTTTTCATTTACCTCTTTGATGTTAGCAAATGCAATGATACATTTGCCTGAACACAGTTTTTCAAGAACTTGAGGAGTTACCTTGGCAGCAGCCATCATGGCACAATTACATTGATGATTATCTTCTTCATCAGCTCTCCCTTCTCCCTCACCAGCTTTCTTCAACTCTTTTTTCTCTTTGTCATCTTTGGACCAAGGGTTGGACAGTGGTTCAATCAGGGTTTCTGAATTTTCTCCCAGTAGTAGTTCACCAGCAACTGCAGTAACCACTGCTTCAGCAACTTCATCCACTGTTTCAGCACTTAGCTGTTCACCTTCAGTTTCAACCCCTTCTGGTATTGACTCTAATGCCATCAAACAAAATTCATCATCAAAAGTATCATTAGAAGCATAGAGAGCAAAATTTTCATCACCAAGTTCATCAGGCATGCTGCTCCAATCAACAAAGCCTTGTGTGAAAAAGCTTTGCTGATCTGGTTGTGTCACTGTTGGAGCGGCTTATTGAGGTGCAACAGGTTGCACTTGTGCCTGAGGAACAGGGGCTTGAACATACTGAATTTGTGGAACAGTGGTTTGAACATAATGCACAGGCATATGGGTTGCAGCATAATGAGCAGTGTTAACATGTGCTACATGGGCATATTAGGTATAGTGCACAGTGTTTTGCTGTTGTGGTCTAGGGTTTGAACTAGGATGAGTAATTATTGGACCAGTGGTTTGACTCCTACATTCCCTAGCAAAATGACCTAGCCTATTACACTTGTAACACTTGATTTTCGACTTATCCAACCCCACCCTTAAATTCCCATGAAGCCCTGGGAATTTTCTCCCTGTTCTTTTGTAGAATTTGCTTGTTCTAACACTAAGCAAAGCCAATTGATGCAATATGTCCATCTCTTCTAAGTCAGTGGGATCAAAATGTTGCAAATCACTGAGTTCAAAGCACAAGTTATCTGACATCTGGTTTTCATTATTTGTAGTGAAAGCATAATTTGCAGAGTGAGAATCAGAGTTGTTAAAATTACCACCAGCAGTTATGTCAATAAAATGATCATAACTCTGATCCTTACTGCTGCTACCAGATTCTTCTTGACCAAACAGAGTTGTGCTGCCAAATGAATAATCATCAGCAACTTTACCAGACTCTTGCAATTTCCTTTTCTGGTTTAACTCCCTTTCATAGGTCAGGAGTCTACCATGGAGTTGGGTCAGGGTCAGATCTTTGAACTCAGCTGAATTCCTGGTGACAAAAGCAATTGTGTCCCATTCTTTGGGCAATGATCTAAGGAACCTGCTATTTTGAGTTGCATTTGGAAATGTAACTTTAACAAGCCTTAGTTCACTGATGAGAGAGCTGAAACGTTCAAATTGTTGGGTTAGTGATTCCCTTTGATATGACAAAATGTTTCATACTGCTGATTCAGAATTTCCCTGTTGTTTTCAATAACCTCTTCCGTTCCCCGAAATTGTTCCTTCAATGCATCCCACAACTCTATGGCACTGTTACAGTGTAACAGCCCAGCATAGATTTCGTTGGGTAATGCAGAAGCTATGATGCTAAATGCTTTTGCATCGAGTTCGAACTTTTGAAAATCAGTTTCAGTATAGTTTTCAGTTGGTTTTGGAACGAACTTCTTTGCATCCTCAGCACTTGGCACCATAGGAACATGAGGATCAAAAACAACAGACCTCCAACATCCAGTGTTCTGTTGAGCAAGGATGTGACCCATCCTTCTCTCCCAGATGTTGTACTCATTACATTTAAGCATGGGTGGTTTGAAAAGAGAACCGATGTTATTCTTATAATCTTGTGATTGTGACGTCATCCTGGTTGTTTTACAGGCACTGATTAATCAACTTTAATGGTGATTAAACCTTGCTCTGTTTTTCAACAAAACGAACAAACTATCAGTATTAACGATTGTGAGCTGAACTATTTATGTCAAAATGATTGTTAAATCAAATTTGACTGTCCAAGCTCTGATACCAATTATTAGGATCTGAGTTTGGATTGATTGTGATTTTTGTTTGAATTAAGATGAATTGATGAATGAGTTGTGCAGCGGAAAATAAATGGAAGCAAACTTTTCACAATCAAACAGAAGTAATGCTTTCAAACATACATTTTCAACAAAGAATCAAATGCTTAAATTTATTTCAAACTTTGATTACAATTGCATGTATGCTTTGCAAACTCCCCCTCAGCCCGAGCTCAGTATTTGTTCGTGCAGGAAGAAGATGGTGAAAGAGCTAAACAGAACAGTACAGAGCACTGTTCTATTTATAGGCACTAGCAAACCACTGAGCATCTAAGATGAATTGATGAATGAGTTGTGCGTGTATCCGATGCTTGACAAACCACTGGCTCTGATACCAATTGTAGGACCGATTTGACGATCTAGTGAGTCAGTCAAAGTCAATATACCACTGTTTGAGTGGCGGAAACAAACAAACAGTGTTGAATCAGATCGAAATGAGTAGAAAACAGAAGAATATCACTTTAACACTTGTTTCTCATTAAAAATTCACTTGGAAATCCGGCAGCAGTTCGGCTACAACTTTCTGATTCCGTGCCAAATGAGAAACATACAAACCTATATATAGGCTACTGATTTCGCTTGAAATGACACATGTCATTTCGAGCGGAATCACATTAATTCTAATTTCCCTTGAAATGACCATGTGTCATTTCAAGCGGAATCACATTAATTCTGAATTACCTTGAAATGACCATGTGTCATTTCAAGCGAAATCACATTAGTTCTGATTTCCCTTGAAATGACCATGTGTCATTTCAAGCGGAATTACATCAAAATAACATAAATTTACATTTAGACCCCTATACAAGCTACCGACATGATCTAAGATGAAGTCAACAGACATATGCACCAACAGAATCGTATGAAAGTTTAGTTGCTGGAAGAATCGGGAATCCGATGCTCACCAAAGAGGATTATGATCAGAGTGATTCTGAAGAACTTGAGTTGATGGACATCAAGTGGTGTTTAGCGAGTGTGTTAAGAAGAGCAGAGAAATTCAAACAAATCACCGGTAGAGATGATCTTCGTGATGCTGCTACATCTCAGTTAGGGTTTGACAAATCAAAGGTTACTTGTTTTCGGTGCCGAGAAAAAGGACATTTTAAACGAGAATGCACAAACAGAGAAGCAACCGGAAGATAAGATCCGTTTGGAAACAACGACTATCATTGAAAAGCAATTTATCATTAGGTTGCTCAACAACCATATCAACAACAATCTTCAAGCTCAAAAACTATTTGTTAGGATCTGAGTTTGGATTGATTGTGATTTGTGTTTGAATTAAGATGAATTGATGAATGAGTTGTGCAGCAGAAAATAAATAGAAGCAAACTTTTCACAATCAAACAGAAGTAATGCTTTCAAACATACATTTTCAACAAAGAATCAAATGCTTAAATTTATTTCAAACTTTGATTACAATTGCATGTATGCTTTGCAAACTCCCCCTAAGCCCGAGCTCAGTATTTGTTCGTGCAGGAAGAAGATGGTGAAAGAGCTAAACAGAACAGTACAGAGCACTGTTCTTGTCACATCCCGACCGCGTATAACATGCAACCGCGGCGGAAACGTCGGGGAGTGTTGGGACAGAATTAATTGTTTCACAACTATGGCATACAAAGTTATATTTTATTTATTAAACACGAGTGTTACATCGTTTCAAAACAGGAAATAAAGTGTTCAGAACATATTCAAACTAAGTCTATCTTCGTTTTATGTCTCTAAGGCACAGGTCCGCCCTAGTGTCATAGTCGTCATCCTAAGCGATAGCTCCTGAAAACACATGTGAAAGTAGGTACGTCAGCATAAAAATGCCTGTGAGATACATAGGTTTTGTGAAAATGGAATTCATGACTTAAGTTTAAAGAAAACGTTTAATAACAGTCAGTCATGAACCTTGTAAATTGTTTTGTTTTGTAAATCATAAGAAAAACGATAAGATCAGATGATATATATAAATAAAATGTAAGGTTAAATGAGTAACCTAGTAAAATGAGTTTGTATAAGATAAGTTGTTTGTAAAAATAATGTCTTGTTAAGAATATGTTATTTGTGTAAAACGTAATAGGTCTAAATTGAAATGATTTAAATAATGCTATGATAGGTAATATTATACAAACATTTATATATAGGAAGTACCAGCGGCGTATCCACCATGTTTGTATCATATTACATACGCCACGATACTCAAACCATTTACCCAAACCAACCACCATGTAAATTGTTCGTGTATAAATCAATTGTCAAGTGTTGTTGTGTAAACCATATCAAAATGTTCATGTCTAATGTAAACCACCAAATGTGTATATCAATGTCAAATTGTTTATGTTTAATGTAAATCATTGTAACGTGTATCCAAAATATCATGTATGGCATGTGAAAATATATCAATTGGGCCATAGGCAAAATGCACAATAACAGGGCATTGAATTAAACATAGTTTAAGTCGAAGTTATGTTTTGTGGAACAATTGCATGCTATACTGATACGAACATCTATGCGGTATTGTGAAAATGCATACATTCAAGCCTTTGTGAATGTAGTGATCGACTTTTAAACAAATTAAAGGTCTATATGTGTTATGTTTATCGTATTCGGTCATTCCTTCCAATCCAAACAAACCCGAGATTTCAGGAATGGGAGTTGTCAAGTCCTATGGTACCATTACCTACTAACGGGCGGCATGATCGGTGTTAATGAATGTAAATTGTATAATTTGAACAAACCAAATGTCATACCAAAATGTGAGCATGTGATGAATAAATGTACTAAGTACGCACACAATGGGCATACATAGCATAAAATGTAGTGTAAAATGATGTACTAAGTACGCACACAATGGGCATACATAGCATAAAATGTAGTGTAAAATGATGTACTAAGTACGCACACAATGGGCATACATAGCATAAAAGTCATGTAAATCAATGTGCTAGCATGCTATCAGTCAACATACATAGCAGAAATGTAACGTAAATCAATGTACTAAGTATGCTAAGTAAACATACATAGCGAAACAATGTAATGTAAATCATGTACTAATAGTGTACTAATGAGCATAGCAAGTATATGATGTGAAAACAGGAAAGCACGAAAGTAACAAGTAGGCACATGTGTTTCACCCCAAAACAGTTTAGAAAACAGTAAAATATGGGGTTCAATGTACTCACCTGAGATTGCTTTGAAGTTCTTGTATAACAACCAAATAACGCTAGAGATCACGGATATCAAACGGCACCTAATATAGGTAACTATGTTAATATACCAGACCTAAATCGAAGGATTTGGATAGAATGAGGGCTTGTAAACCAAACGAGTATGGAGACTCGTGTAATATGGTTTAGCAAAGCCTACATACTAAAATGAAACCTAACCTAAGTGCTTACGACCCATTACGACCCGTTTAGGTAGCTTATGCTACTTTAACGCGTCGTTCGCGTGAAACGCGTTTAGAACGCCTAATATCGTGACCATAAGGTATAACCTCGGAAGGTTATTCCCTATACAACTATGGTCACCTAGTGTGTTTGGTCGGATCCTAATGATCGACCAAATGGGTCGGGTGCGAAAGTATAAGCGATTGTTTAGATCGCCTACCCTTACGACCCTATACAAGCACTAAACTAAAAGTGACGAGCTAAGCATGTTAGAACATGCTTAACTAAGTTTAGAAAACAGGTTTGGTATCAAAACAAACGGTTTTGATACCCATGAGTAGTTTGGTTACAAAATATGCAAGAATGCGCATTTTGGCCGAAACTACGACTCGTCACTGAGCCTAGATAACGTGGTAATCAGTAGGTATAGTCACTACGGACTATAGCCATCGTGATCACGCTCACGTTATGAAGTTCCAACGAACTTCGTGTTGACCATAGGCTGGTCAACGCAGAAAGTCAAACAAAACTTTGACTTTCGGACTCGAAAAGCGAATAAAAGAACGAAAGAACACTTACGAAGGGTCCCCGAAAGCTAATCTTGATCCAGGAGCTCAGGTATGAAGCAAAGGCCTCAACTTAGAGCTTTAGATCAGATTTAGTGGGTTTTTAACCAAAAGTGGGGGTATTTATAGGAAAAGCAAGACCGTCAGGATTGTTTCTTGAATATCGTGCCACGATCCAATCCGTACACTTGTCGCAAAGTTGTGGTGGCTTATTTTGCCCCCACCATAGGGATTTGACACGTGTCGTTGCCCTTTGGGTGATCGAAAGGTTGCTGCAAGTGGATCAAAACATTGAATCTGGTCTGTATGTGTGACGCGGCCCGCGTAAGGATTTATTCAGGGCTTACGCGCCCCGCCTGGGAGTCCAGACCAGAATATAAGTTTCAGAATTTACAATTTAGGTCCCTGTTGTGGTTTAAGGCCATTTCTGACACATTCAAGGCCCGTTAAGCCATCTTTAAGGCCCTAAAATGATGCCTAAACATTGAGGACATGAAACATACTCAAAAATATGTCGAATGTTGGTTCGTTTGGTCGTACGATCGCGATGTTCGCTTAATTACGACGGAATGCGCATAAGCGCGAAAAACGATCCAAATGACGCAACGAATGGATTTTTCCTATGCCAAACACTAAGGCATAATATTAAGATGCTTACATATATTTTTGGATGTCCGGATGTATTCAGAACGTAAGTTATGCGCGAAAGTGCAAACTTGTGCACTTTTTGACACTTTTAGTCCCTGAATGACCCAAAAGTTTATTTTAGCACACCGAACCTCTCAAAGCCTATTTCTAAGCTATGTAAAGGATATTTAAGGTGTGTTTAACTTATGGTCATGTTCCGGAATGTTCGTTACAGTTCAAATTGGCATACTTTTGCAGTTTGTCAAGTTTAGTCCCTGTAAGCGAATTAACTTGTTTTTGCCATACCAAGGCCTTCAAAACTTATTTCTAAGTTATGTAAAGGTTATTTAGGGTATGTTGAGTATATGTTGATGTTCCGGAGTATTTGTCGCAGTAAACTGAGTACGTTTACGCACCAGTTTGCGTATAATTCTCCAGAAAGCGATGTAGAGTTTGAAATTGAACAAAAGTCAAAACATGAAAAATGTAAAACACAACCAAACATACATTGGGATCGAATAACATTGTTTTATTGATAATTGAACTGTTCATAATGATTTCGAGCACAAATGTTACAGTCTCCCCTACTTGTGGAAATTTCATCCCGAAATTTATTTAGAGGAAACTCGTGGAAAAAGATGCGGATACTTTGCCTTCATTTGATCTTCGCGTTCCCAAGTAAACTCGGGTCCACGTTTAGATTCCCAGCGAACCTTGACCAAAGGAATGCGCTTGCGTTTAAGCCACTGGACTTCACGTTCCATGATTTCCACCGGTTTCTCGACAAATTTCAGTGTTTTATCAACACGAATTTCGTCAAGCGGTATGTGGAGGTTCTCATCAGCTAAACACCTCTTGAGATTGGACACGTGAAAGGTTGGATGAACATTTCCAAGTTCAGGAGTAACTCAAGTCTGTAGGCTACCTTACCGATTCTTTCGACGATCTTGAATGGTCCAACGTATCTAGGTGCAAGTTTTCCTTTCATTCCAAATCTAATCACACCTTTCCAAGGTGAGACCTTAAGTAATACACGATCACCGACTTGAAAATCTAAGGGCTTGCGTTTTAGGTCCGCGTAACTCTTTTGACGGCTTCTAGCTGTCTGAAGGTTATCACGAACTTTCTTAACCTGTCCAGTAAGCTGAGCCTCGCCGATCTCATTCCAGCAGACTGGTGAACGACATTTTCGACCATAGAGAGCCTCGAAAGGAGCCATGTTGATGCTGGAGTGATAACTGTTGTTGTAGGAGAATTCAATCAATGGAAGATGTGAATCCCAACTACCACCAAAATCGATCACACAAGCTCTAAGCATATCCTCTAGTGTCTGGATTGTTCTTTCAGATTGACCATCCGTTTGCGGATGATAAGCTGTGCTCAGATTAAGTTGGGACCCCATAGCAGATTGCATGGTTCTCCAAAAATGAGAAGTGAAACGAGCATCTCTGTCAGAAATGATGTTCAAAGGAACACCATGTCGAGCTACAATTTCATCCACGTAGATTTGAGCAAGTTTGTCAGCCGAAAAATCCACACGGATTGGCAAGAAGTGCGCTGATTTAGTAAGACGATCAACGACTACCCAGATGGCATCGTGACCTTTCTTTGTGCGTGGGAGTTTGGTAATGAGATCCATAATAATGTTTTCCCATTTCCAAACTGGGATCTCTGGTTGCTCCAATAAACCAGAAGGACGCTGATGTTTAGCCTTAACCTTAAGATAAGTAAGACATTTTGATACATATAAGGCGATGTCTTTCTTCATACCAGGCCACCAATACTGAATACGAAGATCATACATCTTATCTGAGCCAGGATGAATAGAATAACGAGATTTATGGGCTTCATCCATAAGCAAGGTACGAAGATTATCTTGGCTTGGGACCCACAAACGGTCCATGAAGTAATACGATCCATTGTCCTTTAGTTCAAGAGCAGGTGTTATGTGATAAGGAAATTCCTTATCCATCAAACCTTGTGAAACACAAGATTGTTGAGCCTGAGAAATACGGGTTCGGATATCGGATTGAGCTTGAATAACAGATTGGACACGAACACAATGAAGCTTAGTACGTTCCTTGCGACTCAAAGCATCGGCCACGACATTCGCCTTACCAGGATGGTAGCGAATTTCGCAGTCATAGTCGTTTAGAAGTTCAACCCAACGTCGCTGCCTCATGTTGAGTTCTTTCTGATTGAAGATATGTTGAAGACTTTTGTGGTCTGTGAAAACCACGCATTTTGTACCGTACAAATAGTGTCTCCAAATCTTAAGAGCGAAGACAACTGCACCCAACTCAAGATCATGAGTGGTGTAGTTTCTCTCATGTACCTTCAACTGCCTTGATGCGTATGCTATGACTTTGTTTCTTTGCATCAGGACGCAGCCAAGACCTAATTTAGATGCATCGCAATAAATGACGAAATCATCATTACCCTCGGGCAAAGTTAGGACAGGCGCGCCGCAAAGTTTCTGTTTCAAAGTCAGAAACGCTTCCTCTTGTTTGAATCCCCAATCAAATGGCTTGTTCTTCTGAGTTAGAGCAGTTAGAGGAACTGCAATCTTCGAGAAATTCTCTATGAAGCGGCGGTAATAACCCGCAAGACCAAGAAAAGAACGAACCTCAGTAGGAGTAGTAGGCGTATCCCAGTCCCTAATCGCACTGATCTTGGAGGGATCTACATGAATACCTTGTTCGTTGACAATATGTCCTAAGAATTGAACCTCTTTAAACCAGAATTCACACTTGGAGAATTTGGCGAAAAGTTGCTCTTTCTTTAGGAGTTCCAACGTAAGACGAAGATGTTGCTTATGATCAGCTCGCGTCTTAGAATAAATCAAGATGTCATCAATGAAAACGATGATGAACTTATCCAAATAAGGCTTGCAGACCCTATTCATCAAGTCCATGAAAACAGCAGGAGCATTAGTCAAACTGAATGGCATGACTGTGAACTCATAATGCCCATAGCGAGTGCGGAAAGCTGTCTTGGGAATATCTTCTTCATGCACATGAAGTTGATGATATCCAGATCGCAGATCAATCTTTGAAAAATAAGAAGCGCCTTGCAATTGATCAAAGAGATCATCAATGCGAGGTAGGGGATATCGATTCTTGATGGTGAGCTTGTTAAGCTCACGATAATCGATACACATCCTAAAAGATCCATCCTTCTTTTTGACAAAAAGAACGGGAGCACCCCAAGGTGAAAAGCTAAGACGGATAAAACCTTTGTCAGAGAGCTCCTGCAGCTGCTTAGACAACTCTTGCATCTCGGACGGTGCAAGACGATATGGAGCTCTGGCAATGGGATTTGCACCTGGTACGAGGTCAATACGGAACTCGACTTGGCGTGCTGGGGGTAGACCAGGTAAATCTTCAGGAAATACCTCAGAATAATCCCGAACAACAGGAATATCTTGAATAGACTTACCTTTTCCCTTATCTGCTACAACATGTGCCAAAAATGCCACATAGTTCTTTCGCAGATACTTCCGAGCTTTAAAACAAGACATGAGTTTGAGACCACCAGCAGGTTTCTCACCACGAACCTGTAGGATCTCACCTGACGAAAGCGGCATGCGAATGATCTTCTCAAAACAAACTATCTCTGCGTGATGCTTGGCTAACCAATCCATGGCCACAATAACGTCGAAGCTTCCAAGTTGCATAGGCGTGAGGTCAATAGGAAAAAGATGGTTGTTAAGGTTCAACTAGCAGTTGCGGAGAACAGAATCAAGAACAATGGGTTCACCACTAGCCACTTCTACTGTCAATGGTTTACCTAGTTTCGTTCTAGACACGCGAAGTAATGGTTCA
This sequence comes from Helianthus annuus, assembly GCF_002127325.2. Lineage (NCBI taxonomy): Eukaryota > Viridiplantae > Streptophyta > Magnoliopsida > Asterales > Asteraceae > Helianthus > Helianthus annuus. The sequence continues at coordinate 28,278,253 of NC_035439.2, read as the reverse complement.
AAAGATAACGACACAAAACTCTTATCGGCACCCGAATCAAAAAGAACAGATGCTGGCTGATTATTAATAAAGAACGTACTGTTCACCACATTATCATCTGCTTGTGTCTCTTGTGCGTTCATGTTGAAGACTCGACCTTGAGCCTGAGCCTGATTCTGATTGGCATTCTGATTCTGGTTGGCTAGCCTTAGGCACCGATTTCTGTAGTGGGTCAGATCCCCACAATTGTAGCATGAACCAGGAGGAAAATAAGGTCGTGCAGCTTGACCTTGTTGCTGAGCAAGAGGTTGAGCTTGGTTTTGGTTAGCAGGAATGCGGCAGGTGGCAGCAAGATGACCATTTCTTCCACAGTTGGTGCATTGACAACACTGAACCTGTGGTGGGTGATGGCTGTTACACCTGTTGCACAAAGGTGCATTGCCAAGATAAGGCTTCTTGGCTGGAGGCTGTGCGGGTTGGTTGGGAGCTGCCTGGTTAACCTGGGCAGTGACAGCAAAGTTTTGGGAAGCCTTACGCTTCCTTGACCCCCTAGTAGAACCATAATCCTTTCCCTTCTTGTTTTGACCTTTCTTGCTATCCTCGTTGTCAGACGCCTGCTTCTTTCCCTTGTCACCCTTCTTGTGCAGCTTTCCCTTTCGGATCTGCGACTCAGTCAGTGTCGCTGATAACTCGATTGCCTGACGGAGTGTGGTAGGGTTGCTACCAGTAATAATGTCTTGTACCGAGTCAGGTAGGCCGTCGGTGTACCTTTCGATGGCCTTGTCGAGTGGGGCAACCATTTTCGGGCAAAGCAGACTCAACTCCTCAAACCTATCAGTATATGCCCGGTGCTCGCCACTGTATTGCTTTAAGTCGTCAAACTCTTTCTCCAACGCTCGCTGCTCATGACGAGGACAGAACTCCCTCATCATTAGTGCCCTAAGTTCAGCCCATGTCTGAGCTAGAGCAACTTCTGCACCGCGATCCCTCATAACCCCGTTCCACCACGTAAGAGCCCTCTTCTGAAACACACTTGAAGAAAACTCGACCTTGCGATTGTCAGGACACTGCACGTGACGGAAAGTATTCTCAATGCTCTCGAACCATTGAAGAAGCCCAGTTGCTCCCTCAGAACCACTAAACTTGAGTGGTTTAGCCGAGTTAAAATTCTTGAAATTGCATGGGGCATTGTTGTTGTTGTTGGCTTGGTTCCATTGAGCAAAGAGGTTTGGAAGTGCAGCAGCCATTTGTTGTGCAATAATTTCTGCCAGTTCGGCATTTGCTACTTGATTGTCGTGTCGAGGAGGCATTCTAGAAGAGGAAAACATGAAAGGAAACGAGTGAGATGATTGGATGAAGAGAATGAGATGAAACAAAATCAACAAAAGCAAAGATGATGGTTATGTATCGCTAAGCAAACAAGCGACACATAATGTCTAATCAAAGTAAATGGGTCGAAAATAATGCATTGCGAAGACATGCTCACCTATAAGTGAACACTCACCCCAAGAGTTCCCAGGTAAGAGTGACTGGTCCGATTATGTGGATTTGTACGAACACTCTAGCCTTAGACAGAAAATCCGGGGTACAGGCATTCACTCTTCCAGTTTGCACGTGTTCACACTATTAAAACCCAAAACTTTGACGAGATTTTGAAAATTCAAAGGGGTTCAAAACCATATAACAGAGGGTTCAAAACCTAGTAATCAATCATCCTAGAACAGATGATTAATTTTTCAAAGCGGGTTCGGAATCGATGTTCTCGTTGTGGTTATCACCTAAGGATAGGTGAAGTGCATGTTTTAAAATCTAAACACAAGATAACTTGTGTTAGGGTCCTAGAAAGTTATAGTCTAGGTCAAAGCATTACTAATAACCTAATTCCCTACAACCATTTGCTCTGATACCAACTCTTCTGTCACACCCTGACCGCGTATAACGTGCAACCGCGGCGGAAACGTCGGGGAGTGTTGGGAAAAAATTAATTGTTTCACAACTATGGCATACAAAGTTATATTTTATTTATTAAACACGAGTGTTACATCGTTTCAAAACAGGAAATAAAGTGTTCAGAACATATTCAAACTATGTCTATCTTCGTTTTATGTCTCTAAGGCACAGGTCCGCCCTAGTATCACAATCGTCATCCTAAGCGATAGCTCCTGAAAACACATGTGAAAGTAGGTACGTCAGCATAAAAATGCCTGTGAGATACATAGGTTTTGTGAAAATGGAATTCATGACTTAAGTTTAAAGAAAACGTTTAATAACAGTCAGTCATGAACCTTGTAAATTGTTTTGTTTTGTAAATCATAAGAAAAACGATAAGATCAGATGATATATATAAATAAAATGTAAGGTTAAATGAGTAACCTAGTAAAATGAGTTTGTATAAGATAAGTTGTTTGTAAAAATAATGTCTTGTTAAGAATATGTTATTTGTGTAAAACGTAATAGGTCTAAACTGAAATGATTTAAATAATGCTATGATAGGTAATATTATACAAACATTTATATATAGGAAGTACCAGCGGCGTATCCACCATGTTTGTATCATATTACATACGCCACGATACTCAAACCATTTACCCAAACCAACCACCATGTAAATTGTTCGTGTATAAATCAATTGTCAAGTGTTGTTGTGTAAACCATATCAAAATGTTCATGTCTAATGTAAACCACCAAATGTGTATATCAATGTCAAATTGTTTATGTTTAATGTAAATCATTGTAACGTGTATCCAAAATATCATGTATGGCATGTGAAAATATATCATTGGGCCATAGGTAAAATGCACAATAACAGGGCATTGAATTAAACATAGTTTAAGTCAAAGTTATGTTTTGTGGAACAATTGCATGCTATACTGATACGAACATCTATGCGGTATTGTGAAAATGCATACATTCAAGCCTTTGTGACTGTAGTGATAGACTTTTAAACAAATTAAAGGTCTATATGTGTTATGTTTATCGTATTCGGCCATTCCTTCCAATCCAAACAAACCTGAGATTTCAGGAATGGGAGTTGTCAAGTCCTATGGTACCATTACCTACTAACGGGCGGCATGATCGGTGTTAATGAATGTACATTGTATAATTTGAAGAAACCAAATGTCATACCAAAATGTGAGCATGTGATGAATAAATGTACTAAGTACGCACACAATGGGCATACATAGCAAAAAATGTAGTGTAAAATGATGTACTAAGTACGCACACAATGGGCATACATAGCACAAAATGTAGTGTAAAATGATGTACTAAGTACGCACACAATGGGCATACATAGCATAAAATGTAGTGTAAAATGATGTACTAAGTACGCACATAATGGGCATACATAGCATAAAAGTCATGTAAATCAATGTGCTAGCATGCTATCAGTCAACATACATAGCAGAAATGTAACGTAAATCAATGTACTAAGTATGCTAAGTAAACATACATAGCGAAACAATGTAATGTAAATCATGTACAAATAGTGTACTAATGAGCATAGCAAGTATATGATGTGAAAACAGGAAAGCACGAAAGTAACAAGTAGGCACATGTGTTTCACCCCAAAACAGTTTAGAAAACAGTAAAAGATGGGGTTCAATGTACTCACCTGAGATTGCTTTGAAGTTATTGTATAACAACCAAATAACGCTAGAGATCACGGATATCAAACGGCACCTAATATAGGTAACTATGTTAATATACCGGACCTAAATCGAAGGATTTGGATAGAATGAGGGCTTGTAAACCAAACGAGTATGGAGACTCGTGTAATATGGTTTAGCAAAGCCTACATACTAAAATGAAACCTAACCTAAGTGCTTACGACCCATTACGACCCGTTTAGGTAGCTTATGCTACTTTAACGCGTCGTTCGCGTGAAACGCGTTTGGAACGCCTAATATCGTGACCATAAGGTATAACCTCGGAAGGTTATTCCCTATACAACTATGGTTACCTAATGTGTTTGGTCGGATCCTAATGATCGACCAAATGGGTCGGGTGCGAAAGTATAAGCGATTGTTTAGATCGCCTACCCTTACGACCCTATATAAGCACTAAACTACAAGTGACGAGCTAAGCATGTTAGAACATGCTTAACTAAGTTTAGAAAACAGGTTTGGTATCAAAACAAACGGTTTTGATACCCGCGAGTAGTTTGGTTACAAAATACGAAGAATGCGCATTTTGGCCGAAACTACGACTCGTCACTGAGCCTAGATAACGTGGTAATCAGTAGGTATAGTCACTACGGACTATAGCCATCGTGATCACGCTCACGTTATGAAGTTCCAACGAACTTCGTGTTGACCATAGGCTGGTCAACACAGAAAGTCAAACAAAACTTTGACTTTCGGACTCGAAAAGCGAATAAAAGAACGAAAGAACACTTACGAAGGGTCCCCGAAAGCTAATCTCGATCCAGGAGCTCAGGTATGCAGCAAAGGCCTCAAGTTAGAGCTTTAGATCAGATTTTGTGGGTTTTTAACCAAAAGGGGGGGTATTTATAGGAAAAGCAAGACCGTTAGGATCGTTTCTTGAATATCGTGCCATGATCCAATCCGTACACTTGTCGCAAAGTTGTGGTGGCTTATTTTGCCCCCACCATAGGGATTTGACACGTGTCGTTGCCCTTTGGGTGATCGAAAGGTTGCTGCAAGTGGATCAAAACATTGAATCTGGTCTGTATGTGTGACGCGGCCCGTGTAAGGATTTAGTCAGGGCTTACGCGCCCCGCCTGGGAGTCCAGATCAGAATATAAGTTTCAGAATTTACAGTTTAGGTCCATGTTGTGGTTTAAGGCCATTTCCGACACGTTCAAGGCCCGTTAAGCCATATTTAAGTCCCTAAAATGATGCCTAAACATTGAGGACATGAAACATGCTCAAAAATATGTCGGATGTTGGTTCGTTTGGTCGTACGATCGCGATGTTCGCTTAATTACGACGGAATGCGCATAAGCGCGAAAAACGATCCAAATGACGGAACGAATGGATTTTTCCTATGCCAAACACTAAGGCAAAATATTAAGATGCTTACATAAATTTTTGGATGTCCGGATGTATTCAGAATGTAAGTTATGCGCGAAAGTGCAAACTTGTGCACTTTTTGACACTTTTAGTCCCTGAATGACCCAAAAGTTTATTTTAGCACACCGAACCTCTCAAAGCCTATTTCTAAGCTATGTAAAGGATATTTAAGGTGTGTTTAACTTATGGTCATATTCCGGAATGTTTGTTACAGTTCAAATTGGCATACTTTTGCAGTTTGTCAAGTTTAGTCCCTGTAAGCGAATTAACTTGTTTTTGCCATACCAAGGCCTTCAAAACTTATTTCTTAGTTATGTAAAGGTTATTTAGGGTATGTTGAGTATATGTTGATGTTCCGGAGTATTTTTCGCATTAAACTGAGTACGTTTACGCACCAGTTTGCGTATAATTCTCCAGAAAGCGATGTAGAGTTTGAAATTGAACAAAAGTCAAAACATGAAAAATGTAAAACACAACCAAACATACATTGGGATCAAATAACATTGTTTTATTGATAATTGAACTATTCATAATGATTTCGAGCACAAATGTTACAGTTCTATTTATAGGCACTAGCAAACCACTAAGCATCTAAGCTGACGTCACCATGAAAGTGACATCTAACCTCCTAACAAACTCTTAACAACTGACCTATACAAACACTGCTATACTAACTACTGATGTTACAGTTCATTACATAAATTAAACATAAACAGCTACTGCATCCTTCCACTGCTGTGAACCCAACAGTACTTGTCATGATCAGCAGTGCTTGAAACAAGGCAGTAGATTGAGCAACAGAGCTTTAGTTCTTCAACAGTCTTTGACTTGATCAGCAGTTGTAGGTCAGCAGTTTGCATGATCAGCAGATAGGAGGTTAGCAGATGTTGAAACCACTTTCAAGGGGAGAGACTTGCATGCAAACATCTGCTTATTCTGGATCCACTGCTCTGATCCAGTTTTGGCTTTTATTATCTGTTCCTTTGGCAGGGTTCAATCCCAACACTATTCAAATTGAAGACGAAAAGAAGAAGAGAGCTCGTTTTGGTATAATAGACCAAGACGATGAAAGGCTTCCAGAAGGTTTCTCTTGGGAAAAGTTTAATTGGGATAATTATGATCCTAATAGAACTTCAGATAAAGTAGCATTGGTTGCTCAAATCTTGGAAGAAGAATCAGTCAAATCTAAGCCAAAAAGAAAGAAGATTTTCAAGTTATCAGAAAGTGATGAAGATACAGATGATGAGGAAGAGTATGTTAATACAGCTAGAAAAAATTTGGACTCATTTAGTTTTAATTTGTTTTTTGCAGATAAAATCGAGATGTTGAAAGAGAAAAGGGCTGCTCGACTGAAGAGAGAATTGGAAGAAATTGAAGCAAAAGGGGTTGCTGAAGAACAAACTAAAGTTCAGATGGAAGCTACAAAGGTAAACGCTGATGAAAAACCAACAGAGAAGGTCGAAATTGATAATAATGAAGTGATGATAGAAGTTGAAACAGAACCAAAAGTGAGTGAGAAGGTGGTGGAGAAAATAGTCGAAGTTGAATAGATAATTGAAGTTGAGAAAGTTGTTGAAAAGATTGTAGAGGTTGTAAAACCTTGTGCAAAATGTTTAGCTCCGTGCAAAGATTGTGAAGTTAATGATAAGAGGTATACTGAGCTAGACATGATGAAGGAAAAACTGTTGTTTGATGTTAAATACATAAAAGAATCGTATGATGTGCTGAACAGAACGGTTGATAGTTTGAACAAGACAAACTTAGAAGTAGAAGCTGCCTCAATGATGATGAGTTCAATATTAACGACTAAGCAGAAAATCATCAATGAGTATATTGAAGATTTGCAAAGCTGAAGCAGGATTTGGAACTCGAAAAGATTGAAAATGAAAGAATCAAACGATTGCTGCTGCGTTATACAACTTGTGATTATTTGATTGACAGAGTTTATCCTACTGTTGCAGATCTTGAAGCTTTTCAAGATAAAAAGTCGGATGATACGGATACTGGTAAGAAACAAAGTGTCAAATATAATAAGTGTCCGCCTCCGATTTGGGAAAGTTATTCTCCCATAAAACCAAATGAGGAACAATTAAAAAAAACAGTCAATATAAAGTTAAAGTCTGAAACCACTGATGAGTTACCAGACAACATTAACGTCACATTCACAGCGTCTGACACTGATCATGAGTCTGAGTTATTAAAGAAAGTGGTTGATCAGGTGTTGGATATGGATGAAGAATCAAAGTCAGAGTCTAAATCTGAAAGTTCGAGTTCATCAGACAAGAGTCCGAGTTCACCGGTCAAACGGGTTTACAATAAAGAATTTCTGATGTCGAAAATAAATTGAATGACGAAACATTCAAAGTAGCATATACTTTGAATGATTCTGACAAATTATTTTCTGATGAAGAATTTCCAATAAGAGGTGTGAAAACTGAACAGATCAAACAGGTTTTCAAATTAACAGAAATTAATATTTCTGAAATAAAAGATATAAATCTTACTGAAAAACCTAAAAAATACACTTCAAGAGTTCAACAAAGATTGAACAAGAAAAAAGGTTACAATTCTGGTTCTGGTTTTCAAAAGAAACCAAACCATAACAGTAATTTCAAAAAGAAAGGTTTAGGGTTTATTCCATCAGAAAATCACAAATATGAGAAAACTTATAAACCAAAAACTAAATTTGTTTCAGGGACAAGTTCAGAAGAAGAACAGAAGAAACCATTTTGGAGACAGACAAACAAAGAGTTTCTTGTTGAAAGAAAGAAGAATATGTTGAAAGAATCTGAACGAAGAGTTGAAAGAAAAACATGTTATAAATGTCAAGAAGTTAGACACATCGCTTGGAATTGCCCAAATCCCAACATGTAACACCTCGTAAAACCATACTCAATAAAATAAGGACACGTGTCATGTAAGACAAACGTGTCAGGAACCCGGATCAAATAAAGGATGTATGGTAGGATTTAAAAAGGGCGTCATGTTATTAAAATACCTCTGAACGACCCAAGGGCGACATGTTATTAAAACACCTCTGAGCGACCCGAGTTATAAATCCCAAGATCCTTAAATCGTTTTGATAAACATCTGATATATTAGCCGGTTGTTTCTAAGTAAATAAAATTCCATTTTTATATGGAAATTGGATTCTTAAAATATTACTACAATGATTAGAAATTTACAATACTTGTTTAAAAGAATTTAACTTGAGCTAATACATGTCCAAAACATGTATTCTTGAGAATTCCGTCATTTCAAAGCTTGCCATAAAAATCCAAAATGTGAAAGTTCATGCAAGGCATGCAAAAGCCTGCCCATATGATCCCCTACTGTAGAGAAAACGTGAGAATTCGGACACTACAAATTTGCATGGTCAAAATTTGGAAGTTTGCAAGATTTTTGACTTCTGGACATCGGTTACGGACCGTATGGCTTTAAGCTTACGATCCACAAGAAGCATATCTGGGCGCATCAGACCAGGGTCGGTTACGGACCGTATCCGCTTAGGCTTACGGTCCGCAAGGGCTTCAGCTTACAGTCCGTAAGACTGTCGCTGGCAGCAGGTTTTGGACAGCTGCCTGTTCAGCCTGTTGCACCGCCTTATTAGTGTGGTTTTCGAAATCAGGGGCTTGGTAACTGGTATATAGCCACATAGGGGCACCTGGGATCATCTCACAACATTTGTAGAGTTACTTGGCAAGATCTTGTGACATTTGGTGCACTATATAAGAACTTGAGGTTGCCACTTTGAGACTTGCTTATTCAAACACAATTTCAAGCATCTCTGGAGCTTCTCTAGACAACAATCAAGTTTCTCTTAAGTCCCTAACCATACTTAGGACCATTGTAAGTGTTCCTAATCCTCTATAATTTAGTTTAGCTTAGTTAATTAGCTAAAAGTCAAACCGTCGTAATTAAGGTTTGACTTCGAGATTAAGCAATAATTATCCAGTCAATCTCGAATTAAAAATACCTATAAGTAGGTAATTACGTTGGTAATAAACCCTTAAAAGGGTATTCTCAGATCCCCACTCTAACTAGGTCAATTGTCGTGTCAAAGCTTACTTTAAAAAGTCAACAGAATGCTTATTTTCAAATTAATGCATAATTAGCAATGTAGGATCCATGCAACCTGTTTTATCATTAATATAACTTGGTAATTAATGTAAGAACATGTCTAAATATGTTCAACCCGACAATTTTCAGTTTGGGCTCGGTTTGGAACCGAAAGTCACATAGTTTGACTTACGCTTTGACTTTTAGTTCTGACCCGTTTAAGCCTAGTTTAGGATTGCCTTAGAGCTTCTTTTGGACATATTTACATGTTAGTATACCCTCTATGATTATACAACTTGGTTCATTAGATATCTAATTCATATGCATGTTTCCGTTAATTGCTTAATTGTTGACTATTATGTCCTTTTCACCTTAAAATGTGATTTTTGAAAATGTAAAAGAGTAGACACCTTAGTTACTGAGTTATAAACTTGTACCTAAAATTTGATATCAGTTTGAGGTCTAGATTTAGAGTTATGCTCATTAGCGTAATTAGAAGTCTTTTTAGTAAATAAATAGCATAGTTAGCATATAACATATCTAAACCCAAATTTTTGCACAAAACTTTATACCTACTGTTAAAAAATAATATTTTGGGATTTTTAGAGATTTTTATTCAATTTTAGGCTGAGCATAACTTAGTGTTCTAAGCTTAATTCGGTTAATGCCGGTTTTGCCCTTTTGGGCTATAAAATGAGTTTTATAAATTCTTTTGACCTCAAACCTTTTTCTACTGATTCCATATGTTAAATAAATTATTTTGAGCCTTCTGGAATTTTAAAAATATCAGCTTTCTATACCAAATCCGGAAATGGCTCCAAATCGTCTTTTTAAGCGTTTTTAACGCATAATATGTAATAAAACTATTTTTAAACATATGGGGTTGATACCTACTGATGTATTCAGTAAATTTTTATATTCTAACAGTAGGAAAATGTTTTAAACTCAGAATTTCAGTTTTGACCTTTTAGGCATATGTGAAATTACCAAAATGCCCCTACGATGCATAAGTATGGTTATAAGTAATAAATTTCACATATATATGATACCCTACTGTTATAACTTATTAAATTAAGTATATTTACTGATTTAATCAGACCTGTAACTCAGGTTATTATTTAAACTCTTTTATAACCTTTAAAATGACCAAAATGCCCTTATGAGGCATAGTTTGGATTTAAAACCATTTTGGGCATAATAGAAGATATCTTACTAATATCATAACATATATAAGGCATATTAACTTAGGAAACTTGTATATGACTCCTATGGCTACTCGTTACGCACTTTTCACGTTCGGATCGGCTTATGTAATTAGTTTACACATATTAGCCGAAACGGGTCAAACCATATCATTTTGTCTCAAAATCCAGAATGTGATTAAGTTACCCATATTAAACAAGTGTACAAACTTGTCGGGTCAAAACCACATTCTAAAACGGTCTTCGCCTATTTATGCGATTAAACCGTATTCCTTCTTTAAAACTAACCAGTTTAAGCTTAGGCTAAATTAAAGACCCGTTAGGATTCTAATAGGTTATTATAAACCTTCGTTCCAGAATAGGAGATCCAGTAAAAGATACGTGCACTTGCTTGGTGTGAATTATACTTGCAAAGGTAAATACTTTTAACTTATTTTCCCTTATACGGGCTTGGGGTACGGTATATAAAAAACCGCTTGGTCGGGCATTTGACCTAAATCGATTAGTGGTTAAGTATTATCAAGATGACCCGTTTGAAAATTTGTTTTGTTTATTTTACGCCTTTGGGGGTTTAATGACCATGTCCCGGATATCCTTGGCATCATTCATGAAATGGCCACGACTTTAGCACGCGGGTGTAGGCGTACACCCGTCAGTGTGTTTACATTTATTAAGGTATAATCGTTGGTTTCCCACCGCGGGACTATACTATGTGGTGTGTCTATTAATCTTTAACCCGGCACGAACCGGGCGACTGAACGCATAACAAACATGTAATTCTTTTACAAGTTTAAATTTAATTAATTATCCCAAGTTATAAAAAGTTTTGTGCCATGTGCATTCAAATAAGTTTTTAAACATTTTCAAAATGAGTCAGTTAAATTGTATTTACCAGTGTAAACTGACGTATTTTCCCCAAAAAGACTAACTGCAAGTACTACACGTAATAGGCTGGCCTCTCCTTAGCATCATTTAGAGTCTCGCAAGCTTGGATGCAAATAAATCTGTTGAACAAGTTTCCTTTTCTTTTGATCCGCCTATGGATCTGTTTCAACTTCTTTGTGATACTTGAATATTACAAATTTATTTGGTTGAAATAAATCTATCTTTTGCTTCCGGTGTGCATTTATATCTTTGTGTTGTTTGACTATGACGATATCAACTATGTCACTATAACCCCATCGGGCTCACCGGTGACACGTGGAAAATAGGGGTGTGACAGGTTGGTATCAGAGCCAGCACTGAGTGAATTAAACACTAGCCTTTTGTGTGTAATCTCAATTATACAAATGCACATTCCTCGAGTTCCGAGTCTAGACAAAGAACATAGGACAAATTCTGTTTTGTTTTATTTTTGTCGCTTATTTTATATATTTTGTTGTTATCTTAAATTATGCTTACAGGTTTTGAATGCCGCCCAGAATGAGACGAGGACGAGGTAAGGCTCCATTTACTAGCCACGACCATGAAGCCGGGCCTTCTCACCGGCGTACAGCCTCGATTACTATGAGCACAAGTCCTCAGGAGCCATGGAAGACGTATGTTGAACCCGGGAGGCAATCTGTCTCCCTAAGCTCCTCACCTTCCTACCTACACTCTTTTGGGCCATAGTCTGAGAACGAGCCCAACAACCCTCAATCATCCTTCATACCTTTGCAGCGATCAAACTCGCATCATTCGTTTGGCGACCCCACTCCCGCCTTCCAGAGCCGGTTCAACCCGGCTAATTATATTCAAGAACCCGTGGGTTTTAACTCACAAGGACCCGAGGATCACTTCTCGGGTGAAAACGACATGGATGAGGATACGGATCCCGTGGAGCCTGCAACCGGGACCCTGAACCATCCCATCGAGATCTCGGATGGGTCCTCATTTCACGGATCGACTTACCGCGGTCCGGATAGCTACGAGGCGAGGTTCAAGCAGATCGATTGGTATTTCACACCCTCTCACCACTCGTCTCCGTACCAGCAGCAGCAGCAACAGCAGCAGCAACAGCAGCAGGATCCTTCGGTGGATTCTAGATTTGTGGCAGTCACTCCGCCACCACCACCACCAGTGGAACAACCACCTCCGGAGCCACCGAGGCGGTGAAGATCGAATGCACAGATGTCCGTGCGAGGAGGAGTCCGCATCAGCACTCCTCAGCCCTCGAGTGGCAGCCATTATCCGCCACTCCAAGAAGAAGACCCGCAGATGGGGGGACCATCAAACCCCGTCTCGGAGGTACACTCAGCGCCTGTGGCGCCACCATTGGGCTTTGACAACCCAATCCCTGCTTATGCCGATTCAGCGGCATATAACTCGTTTGAGCTGCCGGGCCACAACAGCTTCAACTATGCTAATGTGGACCCGTACCAGGAGGCGTGGGACTACATTGCTCGTCACCCTGAAGGGCCCTATGGTGGTCCTTGGACCACTGGGTACCCACCTTACGTGTACCAGCAACCACCACCTCCTCAACCTCTGTATCAGCAGCCGCCGCAGCCACAGCTGATCCCGCCGGAACGTCAACAAGAGGTCCTCGATAGATTGGGCCAATGTGAACGGGATATTCAAATAGAGCGCGAGAGTAACCGAGGCTTCTTCAAGGGTTTGACGGACATACTAAAGGGGAAGTCCAAGAGAAGGGGTCATTGAAGACCTTTGTTTATTTATTTTATTGGTTGTAATCAAGTCCCTGCGTGGACTTTTTGTTTCTGTACTCAGCCCCTGTGTGGGCTTGTCTTTTTGTACTCTGCCCCTACGTGGGCATGTCTTTTGTTAACCCCTGCGTGGGTATGTCGTTTGTTTCGCCCCTGCGTGGGCATGTTATTTTGTAGAAGTCCCGTTTAGGGCAAAAGTTGTACTTGTTTAATTTATTAATGAGATGGTTTAATTTAAACTTTAATTTTGTATGTTAATTATTATGTGCATAAACATAAAATATAAAATAAATGAAAATAACCTCCCTATTAAAAAGATCTACCATTATATTAAAATGGCAAAATCTAAAAAGGACAAGACCTAGCCATGTGTCATCTTAAGACAAGGCCAAGATGGTAGTTCCATAATTAGATTCAGATCCAATTTAACATCTCAATTTAGGATTGTTCTGCATTAATTATTAAAGGAATCTTAAAGGTAAAACCTAGTCTATATGTCATTGTAGACATGATCAAAATGGTAAAACCTATCCAAAAGGTTCCAATCCTTGTTAGCATCTGTAAGCATGTTAACATTTCTGGCAAATTGTGAATCGCTAAAGTCACACAGGCCATCTTTAAAAAGGGTTAATCTAAATTCCCTTATTTGAAATAATCATCCCTTAAGTATGAAGTGCCTACGGGCTATAACTAATGTCCTTGGACAAAAAGACAATGGTAGCTTATGACTCCCTGTCTAGAGAAGGCAATGAATTTTGATTCAAGCCTTAATGCCTTGACTTCATAAAAGTCTTGGTTTATAAATTTAAATTTGTCTATGTGACTAGGCCTTATGTGCTATTATTAATTTATAATCTAGGATGGTAATAAAGATCCTACATTTACAGCAAATTAGCCTAAAATGGCTATTAAAACCATGGTTAATAGAATATAAAATACTGTAAAAATCTTCTAAATAAACCTTGTCTATTATTTCTTTTATGTAGCAATTAAAGCTACATGACGAGGTTAGAGGAGGTAAACAGTCATCCGGTAGAAAACCATGATAACCCAAAAATACATGTGATCGGAGCAGAATTGCAGGCATTAATAGATAATGTCGTTGCCAAGGCAATGGAGCGGCAGTATAGTGAATATAGTGGGACTCACAGTAGGACCCTATCTACACCATATTCCAAGCCTAAAACTCATTCTGAGGCTCACAACAAGCCACCATCTACCCCACCTAAATCTAAGAAAAATGAGTCTAAGAAAGATGATGACAGACATTCCTCCAACCAAAACAGTGTTCCCTTCAAGAAGATTGTGTTTGATGATGCACCACGTGCCAAGTCCTGTACATATAAATACTTTGTGTCTTGTAAACCCCGAGATTTTACTGGGGAAAAAGGGGCAGTGGATTGCATGACCTGGTTGGATGAGATGGACACGGTGGTAGATATTAGTGGGTGTGCTGAAAGAGATGTTGTGAAGTTTGTATCCAGTCCTTTAAGGGTGAAGCCCTAGCATGGTGGAGATCGTTGATTCAAGCCACCGGGAAGGTCCCATTGTACAACATGTCTTGGGAACAATTTGTTACCCTCATCAAAGAAAACTATTGCCCTCAGCATGAGGTTGAAAAAATAGAGTCTGATTTTCTATCTCTGGTTATGAAGAACCTGGATTGCCAGGCTTATCTTACAAGCTTTAATACCATGTCAAGATTGGTTCCTTATCTCGTGACCCAGAACCCAAAAGAATCGCTCGTTTCATTGGGGGTTTGGCCCCAGAAATAAAGGCAAGCGTGAAGGCCTCTCGGCTCGCTACATTCAGATCCGCAGTTGATATATCTCTGTCCCTCACGTTGGACGCGGTTAGACAGGGATCGCTGAGAAACACGGATGCCGAGAAAAGGAAACGTGAAGATGACAATTCACAACGCTCAGACAAGAAGCGTAAGGGAAACAACGACCACAAGAAGGGGTCGGGATCTAAGAAAGGTGATCAACAATCGGGTGATAGACCCAAGTGCAAGATTTGCAAGAAGCACCATTTTGGGAGGTGCAGGTATGAGCAGAAATCCCAATCCCAGCCAAAGGTATGTGGGATTTGCAAGTCCTCTGAGCACAGGACCCTCGACTGCAAAAAGCTAAAGGATGCAACTTGCTACAGTTGCAATGAAAAGGGGCATATCAAGACAAATTGCCCAAAACTGGCAAAGAAAGCCGAGGAAGGGAAGAAGACCAATGCCAGGGTCTTCCAAATGAACGCACAGGAGGCGATCCAGGATGATAATGTTATAACAGGTACATTTCTCATTAATGATATCTATGCAAGAGTGTTGTTCGATTCAGGAGCAGATAAATCTTTTGTAGATAATAAGTTTTGTGAATTGTTGAAATTGCCTGTTAAAGCCCTAAGTGTAAAGTACGAAGTTGAATTAGCCGATGGAACCATAGAAATAGCTTCGACTGTATTAGATGGATATGTCATATCCATTAGGAACCAGTCTTTTCCTTTGTCCTTATTACCTTTTAAGGTAGCCGGATTTGATATAGTAATAGGCATGGATTGGTTATCGCATAACCAAGCCCAGATTGTGTGCAACAAGAAACAAGTGGTGATCAAGACGCCGTCTGGTGAACCACTTACCATTCAGGGAGATACTCAACATGGATTGCCTGAGCAAGTGGCTATGCTCAAGGCATCCAGATGTCTGAAGAAGGGTTGTGTCATCTATATGGCACAGGTTACCATTGATGAGAAGAAGCCTAAGATTGAAGATATACCAGTCATTTCTGACTACCCTGAAGTTTTCCCGGAAGAACTACCTGGTTTGCCACCAGATAGGCAAGTGGAATTCAGGATTGACATCATCCCCGGAGCTGCGCCTGTTGCGAGAGCACCTTATAGGTTAGCACCAACAGAGATGAAGGAATTGAGGACGCAGCTAGATGATTTGCTAGCCAAAGGTTTTATTAGACCTAGTTCGTCTCCATGGGGAGCACCAATCTTGTTCGTCAAGAAGAAAGATGGTTCGATGCGCTTATGCATCGATTACCGTGAGCTTAACAAGGTCACTATCAAGAATATGTATCCTTTGCCCAGGATCGACGATCTGTTCGATCAGCTACAAGGAGCAAGCTGTTTTTCCAAGATTGATCTAAGGTCAACCTATCATCAATTGAAGGTCAAGGATGAAGATGTACACAAAACTGCATTTAGGACTCGTTATGGTCATTACGAGTTCCTAGTGATGCCTTTTGGGCTCACTAATGCACCTGCCGCGTTCATGGATCTCATGAATCGCGTCTGCAAGGCTTATCTAAATAAATTTTTCATCGTCTTCATTCATGACATTCTCATCTACTCGAAGAGCCAAGCTGACCACGAGAAGCATCTCCGTTGCATTCTGAAGCTGCTTCATCAAGAACAGCTCTATGCCAAATTTTCTAAGTGTGAATTTTAGCTTCGTGAAGTCCTGCTTCTTGGACATGTTGTAAGTGAGCGTGGTATCCAAGTGGATCCCACGAAAATTGAAGCTATTATGAATTGGCAAGAGCCAAAGACGCCTACGGAGATTCGCAGTTTCCTAGGATTGGCAGGATATTACAGACGCTTTATTGAAAACTTCTCAAGAATTGCAGCACCCCTGACTCTACTCACTCGCAAGAATAGCAAGTTTGATTGGGGGCCTAAGCAGCAAGAATCTTTTGATATTCTGAAGCAGAAGTTGAGCAACGCTCCAGTGCTGACTTTACCTGAAGGTATTGATGAATTTGTAGTTTATTGTGATGCATCACACACCGGGATGGGGTGTGTGTTAATGCAGAAAGGCAAGGTCATTGCCTATGCTTCATGCCAGTTAAAAGTGCATGAAAAGAACTACACCACCCATGATTTGGAGTTGGGTGCCGTTGTATTTGCACTAAAACTTTGGAGGCACTATCTGTATGGAACCAAGTGTGTGATCTATTCTGATCATAAAAGCCTTCAACACTTGTTCAATCAGAAGGATCTGAATATGAGGCAGCGACTTTGGATGGAAACTTTGAACGATTATGACTGTGAAATAAGATACCATCCAGGCAAGGCCAATGTAGTCGAAGATGCATTGAGTACAAAGGAAAGAGTGAAGGCAATAAGAATCAATGCCAAGAGCATTGAAATCAAGAATAGCTTAAATGAAAGGTTGTTAGCTGCACAGAAGGAAGCTGTGTTGGAAGCTAATTATCCCGATGAAAAGCTAGGAGTAACTGAAGAACAGTTATCCTATGGCAAGGACGGAATCTTAAGATTAAATGGATGAATATGGGTTCCTGTCTACGGAGGACTTCGGGATGTCATCCTTCAGGAAGCCCACAGTTCCAAATATTCCGTGCATCCTGGAGCTGATAAGATGTACAACGATTTAAAGGCAAATTATTGGTGGATAGGCTTGAAGAAGTCTATAGCCGCTTATGTAGCTAAATGCTTGACATGTGCTCAAGTCAAAGCTGAACATCAGAAGCCGTCAGGTTTGCTACAATAGCCTGAAATTCCCACTTGGAAATGGGAAATGGTGACGATGGATTTCATCACCAAGCTGCCAAGGACGAGGAAAGGAAATGATACTATATGGGTGATAGTAGATAGACTGACTAAGTCAGCACATTTCCTACCCATTAAGGAAACTTACAGTTCTGACATGTTAGCCCAATTGTATGTTGATAAGATTGTATCTCTGCATGGAGTACCAATGGCTATTATCTCTGACAGAGATACCAGATACATGTCACATTTTTGGAAAAGTTTCCAACAGTCCTTGGGCACGCGCTTAAATTTCAGTACGGCTTACCATCCTCAGACGGATGGGCAGAGTGAGCGTACAGTCCAGACTCTGGAAGACATGCTGCGTGCATGTGTGATGGACTTAGGTGGTAGTTGGGATAAACATATGCCATTGGTCGAGTTCTCCTATAACAATAGCTTCTATACCAGCATCCAAGCTACGCCTTTTGAGGCATTATATGGTAGGAAATGCAGAACGCCTATTTGTTGGGCAGAAGTAGGAGAAACTCAACTATTAGGTCCTGAAGTAGTCTTCGAGACAACGGACAAGATTGTCCAAATTCGCGACCGCCTGAAAGCTGCCAGGGATAGGCAGAAAAGCTATGCTGATAAAAGGCGAAAACCCCTCAAGTTCGAGGTTGGTGATAAAGTTCTGCTTAAAGTGTCGCCTTGGAAAGGGATGATGCGATTCGGCAAGAAAGGTAAGTTAAGCCCGAGATATATAGGACCATTCGAGATCATCGAATGTGTAGGAACAGTGGCTTATAAGTTAAACTTACCTGAAGAGCTCAGTGGTATTCACAATGTATTCCACGTCTGCAATCTAAAGACATGTCTAGCTGATGAATCGCTAGTCATACCACACACAGATGTGCACATAGATGAGAGCTTAAAATTTATGGATAAACCTTTGTCGATTGAGGATCGACAGGTAAAGAAGCTTCGAAGGAAGCTTGTGCCTATTGTTAAGGTAAAAGGGGATGCCCGTAGAGGTCCCGAATATACGTGGGAGTTAGAGTCCACAATGAAAGAAAAATACCCTCAATTGTTTCCGTAAATCTCGAGGTCGAGATTTCTTTTAAGGGGTGAGGATGTAACACCTCGTAAAACCATACCCAATAAGACAATCGTGTCAGGAACCCGGATCAAATAAAGGATGTATGGTAGGATTTAAAAAAGGCGTCATGTTATTAAAATACATATCTAAACCCAAATTTTTGCTCAAAACTTTATACCTACTATTGTAAAATAATATTTTGGGATTTTTGGAGATTTTTATTAAATTTTAGGCTGAGCATAACTTAGTGTTCTAAGCTTAATTCGGTTAATGCCGGTTTTGCCCTTTTGGGCTATAAAATGAGTTTTATAAATTCTTTTGACCTCAAACCTTTTTCTACTGATTCCATATGTTAAAGAAATTATTTTGAGCCTTCTGAAATTTTAAAAATATCAGCTTTCTATACCAAACCCGGAAATGGCTCCAAATCGCCTTTTTAAGCGTTTTTAACGCATAATATGTAATAAAACAATTTTTAAACATATGGGGTTGATAGCTACTGATGTATTCAGTAAATTTTTATATTCCAACAGTAGGCAAATGTTTTAAACTCAGAATTCCAGTTTTGACCTTTTAGGCATATGTGAAATTACCAAAATGCCCCTACGGTGCATAAGTATGGTTATAAGTAATAAATTTCACATATATATGATACCCTACTGTTATAACTTATTAAATTAAGTATATTTACTGATTTAATCAGACCTATAACTCAGGTTACTATTTAAACTCTTTTATAACCTTTAAATTACCAAAATGCCCTTATGAGGCATAGTTTGGATTTAAAACCATTTTGGGCATAATATAGGATATCTTACTGATATCATAACATATATAAGGCATATTAACTTAGGAAACTTGTATATGACTCCTATGGTTACTCGTTACGCACTTTTCGCGTTCGGATCGACTTATGTAACTAGTTTACACATATAAGCCGAAACGGGTCAAACCATATCATTTTGTCTCAAAATCTAGAATGTGATTAAGTTACCCATATTAAACAAGTGTACAAACTTGTCGGGTCAAAACCACATTCTAAAACGGTCTTCTCCTATTTATGCGATTAAACCGTATTCCTTCTTTAAAACTAACCGGTCTAAGCTTAGGCTAAATTAAAGACCCGTTAGGATTCTAATAGGTTATTATAAACTTTCGTTCCAGAATAGGAGATCCAGTAAAAGATACGTGCACTTGCTTGTTGTGAATTATACTTGCAAAGGTAAATACTTTTAACTTATTTTCCCTTATACGGGCTTGGGGTACGGTATATAAAAAACCGCTTGGTCTGGCATTTGACCTTAATCGATTAGTGGTTAAGTATTATCAAGATGACCCGTTTGAAAATTTGTTTTGTTTGTTTTACGCCTTTGGGGTTTTAATGACCATGTCCCGGATATCCTTGGCATCATTCATGAAATGGCCACGACTTTAGCACGCGGGTGTAGGCGTACACCCGTCAGTGTGTTTACATTTATTAAGGTATAACCGCTGGTTTCCCACCGCGGGACTATACTATGTGGTGTGTCTATTAATCTTTAACCCGGCATGAACCGGGCGACTGAACGCATAACAAACATGTAATTCTTTTACAAGTTTAAATTTAATTAATTATCCCAAGTTATAAAAAGTTTTGTGCCATGTGCATTCAAATCAATTTTTAAACATTTTCAAAATGAGTCAGTTAAATTGTATTTACCAGTGTAAAGTGACGTATTTTCCCCAAAAAGATTAAGTGCAGGTACTACACGTAATAGGCTGGCCTCTCCTTAGCATCATTTAGAGTCTCGCAAGCTTGGATGCAAATAAATCTGTTGAACAAGTTTCCTTTTCTTTTGATCCGTTGTGGATCTGTTTCAACTACTTTGTGATACTTGAATATTAAAAATTTATTTGGTTGAAATAAATCTATCTTTTGCTTCCGCTGTGCATTTATATCTTTGTGTTGTTTGACTATGACGATATCAACTACGTCACTATACCTCCACCGGTGACACGTGGAAAATAGGGGTGTGACACAACAACACAAACCAGGGAGTTTCTTCTAACTCATGGATGAAAGAAAAATGGGTTGTTAAATCAGAGAGTAGTGTGGACAATGAATCTGACTCGTCAAAGTCAGAGGAGTCATTTGTTGTGAAAAATGATAAGAATTCCGTTCCAGAAATGAACGATGAAAACTTTCCACCGTTGTCAGAAGAAAACTTGAAATTAAAAGTTGGAAAGATCGAGATTTCAGATCAATTCTTCCCTGGTAAGGAAGAATTTGATGCTGAAAAGGTTTTTAACGGAAATGTGAAACATATTTTTGGGAAAATGGTCGACGGGAAGGTTAAAGGAGCAAAAGAATTTTATAAATCAAAAAGATGGTGGATTAAAGATGATTCACAATCACCCAAGACTGGTCAGGCTTGGGTGACAGCATTTTCTACTTAAAATCCTGACTTACCGGAGCTCCCAAGTTGGTAATCATGGAGCAGGAATCGGCATCATTCTTGGAAAATGTTGGTTTGAAAAACCTACAAGTGGTAAAACTCAAATTGTCATATTTCATTTTACAAGTGGTATGGTTGATAAGTGTTTGTTCCTACAAGTGGTTAATCAAGGTCATTAAGTTGAACTTGATTTAACTTTCATTCAAGTGGTGGAAGAAAAGTGAACCTACAAGTGATTAAAAAAGAACAATGTGATGAATTAACCCCGATCTTACAAGTGGTTTCAACAAAACTAATTTTCCAGAAAAACCATTTTGATTAAAACAAACTTAAGTGTTTTGAAATCATAATGGAAAAATAGTTTGTTGACAGGGGGAGTTCTGATTGTTTATGCCAAGTGAATGGAGAATTGAAATAATTCTCATCGGGTTGTCAAATTTTCTTTAAATGATTTTGCATTTTAGGGGGAGTAAGAAATTTCAGAAAATCCAAAAACATTAGAAAATTTGAAAAAGCCAAAAACATGATAAAAATGAAAAAAAGAGTTTCGTTGTGAAAAAAGAGGAAATGATAGTACATCAGTGGACTATCACTGCACGCTAAAGAATTGTAAAGTCAAATGTGATAAACGATCTCACTGAGGATGTGCCAGTAGGTTTTTATACATTCAGTAGATTGTTTTCGAGATATAAACCTAAATATCAAATACTTACTTATCTCGTGGGGAACATCTCTCGGATATATGGGTAACCCCCGAAATCTTGTTTGAAAGGCTTTCTATTTCTGACATACTAGGTCTTTGTGCGTGATGATATCTGGGGTATTATACCTGGACTTCTGATTTTGCGGGAGCAATAGCCTAGTCCTCGTATAATGCTCTGCACTGCTTTAATCTTAGAGCCCACCCTCAGCATAAAAAATGATGAAACATTGCAAAATGCTAATCATGTGCTGTTGAAAAAAAGATCCCCAAACGGGACACACCGAAAGACGAGCTATCATCTCTTTGTCTGAATGAAAGTTCTAACCTGAGCTCTCATGGTCTCGCATTTACCCGTTTACAGATATCATTAGTGTACATTCACCTGTAAGACTGAATATAGAAGTCTGGATACGGGAGTATATTTTGAGGTGGGACACGCGAATAAGTTTAAGTCCATTAAAACATTAATCTCATATCTCGAAACAGTTGAACTTTGTGTGAAAATTTAAGTGGATCAGTATACTGACAATCTACGTGAATCGTTTAGAACTTAAAATGTTTATAGCTTAACGGTGTTAGTGATTTGTCTCAAAAACTGATATGATCCTCTTACACAAACTCACAAAAAAATTTTGTCTGTAAATATTTCTTTACTGCTTTCCATTATAAAAAATACAAAAAGATTTTATTTCCTCTTATTTTCGACAACTGATGTTGAAAAGCTGATTTTCAAAATTCCAAGTGCTAAACATGATGAACAAACAGGGTTGGAAGAGTTTGTTTGAGAGGAGAATGAATTTGAAAAGATTAAATGGTTTCAAATTTATGAATATGTCAAACTTAAATGTTATTCTTACAAGTGATCTTCAAAGATTATAAATGTTAAATCATTTTGATCGATACCTGCAAGATGTTTACAAATTTGTCAAATTGTTAAATTTGTGAAATTTATTTTGAGGTAGAGAACTGTGCAGGTTAGCCAGGTTTCGATTCCTGAAGACTTTTCGCATAAAGCCTGAGCAGAGTTTGAGCCAGGATTCGATCCTAAAACGAGAGCTATGTCAGACTACGATCCCAGCACAATTTAAGGGGGAGTTTGTTAGAAAGGAAGGAGTTTGAAGAATTTAAAGAATCAAGAGACCTGATCAAGAGAATTAAAAAGCTCAAAGAGCCAGGTTGCGATTCTGGAATTGTGTTCAAGATTTGAAGATGCAAGAGCCAGTTTCTAATCCTGAAAGTTTGTTGAAGATAGAAGCTGATGAAAGAGGATAGAGCCAGGATTAAGATTCTGGAAAGTACAAGAGAAAAAGGAGATTGAAGTTTGATAGATCAACATCCAAGGAAGAGATTAGTTGTTGCTGCTGATAAAGAGAAGTGAGAAGATTAAGGATGCATATAGTGTCAGATACTTTAGAAAAGCATGAAGACTGATCAAGATTGAAGACACGTCATACTGAAGACTCTACACCGAAGACTTCGTCAACATCCAAGGGGGAGTCTGTTGGTGCTTATGTCTGTCGACTTCGTCTTGTATCGAGTCTTGTATCTAGATTGGATATAATGGAACTCAGTAGGCTAGAATTTAGGGTGTTAAAGGTGTTGGACCATTTCGCACGAAATGGCAAGAGCCAATTCGTACGAAATGACAATTGACCATTTCGCATGAAATGGGTTCATAGTCATTCCGTGCGAAATGCATTCCCTATATATAGTTGAGCTTGTTCTTTCATTTGTAAGGTTTTCTAATTCCGGTACCAAGGTGCTGTCGAAGTGTCTCCAGGCTGTAAAGCGTTTGTTATAGCAATAAACAAGACAATTAGAGTGTATATCAAGCTGATTCAAAGTTGATACGTTTGTTTCCGCCTCTCGTATTGATTAGAACTCTTCTGAATGACTCGTTTTGTCGTGCAAACGATCCTACAACCCCCAAACCCCTCTCTTCTCTCTTTCGATTGTTGTTTTCGGTGCAGACAAGACACACCCACCATCGTCTTCATCTCTTCCGATCTCCCTCTATGACAACTGTAAAAAAAATCCAGGTATCAGTAAAATTAATCAATCATGACTAGTACTTAATGACTGTGCTAAATTGCAATTAACTGCTTTCGGATTTCTGCTTAATACATGTATGTGCATCACATATTGTTTAATGTCATATCATTACTGCATGAAAGCTGTATTGCCTTAAATGATGCATTAAGTGTAGTTAGCACAGTTATCTGATAAGACAGGAAAATGCTGACAGAACTCAGCACATAGACAGACAGTGCATTAAGATACAGAATGAGCCAGAAACTAGGTACTACACTAGTATAGTGTGTAGGAAAGTAAGGATCATAAAACTGCCTTCCTAGTGATAGTTTAAGTGTCGGAAAGTGCTTAAAACTCACCTAAAGTGCTGAATTCAGCAAAATTCAGCAAAAATCAGCAAATTAACACACTAATATTATGCAGAAAAATGGTAAAATGGTCCTGAATGCTTTCCTAAGTGTCGGGAATCAAAAGTATCACAAAAAGATACATAAAGCACACTAAACTACATGGTTTAGCACCTTAACGAACTAGTAACCAACCGAACAACCGGACACTACCCGAAACATCAAATTTACACTAGAAGCACTGTTTTAACATTACTAAGATAGTTATGATCCCCGAACACCATAACACATCAAAAATATCTAGTAACCGAATCCCTAATCAAATACTTGATTTCTAACTATTTTACAAACTAACTAGTTAGGACCTAGTCTACTACCCCCCCCCCCCCCAAACCTATAATCGGCCAACTAGGGCCCCACACCAAGATTTTATTTGATTAATTAAATGGAGTATGTTCCTTCTTTTTAAAACATAAAATCTAGTGGAAGATTATGAGATGGAGTATTATAAGTTAACCCATGAGACCAAGACTTTCATTTGCAACACATATCACCAACACCCATCTTCTTCTTCTCCTACCCTCACCTCACGGCCACACAACACCACCACACCACCTCCATTTTCAACCTTCTTCCATACATTCCAAGGTGATCTAGAGGTGTAAGAAGCTTGGTTAGGAAGCTTGGAGGCCTTGAAGCTTGAAGAACCTCTCTTGTTTGTTTTTATCCACTTGTTTTCTACACTTGAATCATCCCTAGCCTTGTGCTAGTGGTAAGAGTCTTGATCTATCTATTTCACTTCCATTTTTAGTGGTTAAAGAAGAATCATAATCAAAAACATGAAGAATACTAAAGAACACAAGAAGTAAACATGAACATAAGCTTGTTTAATGAAGTAATCTTGAAGAATATGAGTTGTTATGCTTATTGATCATTGATTGTTTGTAGGAATGATGTTCATCATCATAAGATCTTGCTTGATCATGATTAAAAACATAATCTAGCAAGATGAGAAAGTAGAAATGTTGTAGGATGATGGATCATCCACACATGAATCATGAACTTGAAAGAATACTTTGATTTCTTGAAAAATAATGATCAAAGTAAGTTGTTAATCATGTAGATCTAAAGATTCATGGATGGTTTTTCAAAGAAACCAAGTTAAAAATATAAGTTTCAGTAGATCTTGGTTCTTACAAAAACAAACTCTATTTTTAGTGGTTAAACAAGTGTAGAGACACTTATGAAACAAGAAAATTTCATAAAGAAATATTTTTAGAAAATATGATTTGAAGTTGTAAACATCTAACTTCTTTAAAAATGAAGATTTTAAAGAACTAATCACACTTTAAAGGATAACTAGGTTTACTAATAACACTAGTAAGTTCCTACAAATTTTTACAAATATTCAAGTTCAAGAAGTAGTAGAAAATGCATGATTTTTGGCAAATTGGTAAGTAAAGGTTGTTTATTGTTGATTGTGAATTGATTGTGTTGATTTTTTTTTTACAAAATAAAATGATATGCTTGAAAACATGGAAACCTCCATTTTTAGGGGAAACTATGGCAAAATTTTCTAAAAATATAAACACTTAGAAAAATGAGTTAATTACATAGTTAGTCCCTGTGGTTTGCACAAAATAATATACTTAGGTACTAATAGTTTAAAATCACCTTCTAGGGTATTAACTTTTCATTTTGTAATATTTGGAGGTATTAACTTCTAGGGTATTAACATAGGTGATCCCTGTGGTTTGCACAAAATAACATAATTAGGTACTAATAGAATGTGATTTTAAGCCTACAAATAACGTTAATACCCCCAAACGTTATAAAATGAAAAGTTAATACCCTAGAATGTGATTTTAAACTATTAGTACCTAAGTATGTTATTTTGTGCAAACCACAGGGACTAACTATGTAATTAACTCTAGAAAAATATTTTTAAACAAATATTTCAAGTGTATTTTAACCATGAGTTTCCTACAAAAACCTTGCCATAATTTTTGTTACAAAAATATAATTATTGGAGGTTCATTTTCATAAATAAAAGTGACTAAATATGTATTTAGGAGATATATATTTAGAAGTCACATGTGTGTGATTATTTGTATACTTTATGCATTAGTTATATTATTTTAGAGCTTGAAATAATATAACACATCAAAATACCAAGAATTACAATCCAAAATATTACCAAAATTCCATGGAATAAATATACACATTTACACGAAAATATTGGTGAACCCGAACTATGTAATAAGACTTACAAAATATTTCAGAAAATTTATTCACAAGTATATTTTGGTAAATAATATTTTGGACACCAAGGAAGTAAAAACATGATTTTTACAATTACTACAAGAATATATCATATTTTGACAACGAAAAATATATCATTTTGGCAAGTATGAATATATATATTTTTCTTGACATTTTTAGAAGATATATTATTTTTTTAGAAATATATATTTTCTTACACAAACTCGAAATACAATATTTATGGGGTGAAAGATGTAATTTCTTAAGTAAATATGAAATATATCATTTTTGGAGAAAAATGAGTTTATATATATATTTTCTAATTAGACTTGAAAATATGTTATTTTTAGAACTTATAAGAGAATACAAATATTTTTGCCAAAAGAAAAATTATAAATAATTTTTCTAAGTAATATCCTTTAAAATATATATTTTGGAAATATATATTGAATCTTTACTAAAGATAATATTCCAGAGTATTTAATGTGAAATTAAGTAAAAGAATACTTAATGAATACTATAAAATACGTATTCCTATACGTATAAATACACATCGGAATACGACCCCAAAACATGTCAAAAATATACACGTATAAGATACCCCCATCCTTGGGAAGGAAATACAAATATAAATACTTGGGAAGTATTAAGTTAATATATATTGTTTTAACAATTATTCCAAAATTTAATAAATATAATATAATTTAAGTTAAGATATTAATTATTTTAACAAATAATTTTATAACTTGGAATAATATCAAAGACACAAAAGAATCGTAACTCAAAGACATTAATACTAAGTCAAGGCACGGCCCATTCATCTAATAGGTTAGTACGTTGTAGGTAGTCGTGTTTATCCGAAGAGCTTGAGTTACAGTGATTGAAGACGAAAACCTGTGAGTTCATGTTCCCCCTTTTCAAACTGTTTACAAACGTTATTATTTGGTATGGTTAGCTAAGGAAGGATACTTCTAGATCATGTGAGTGGTGGGTATGACGCTTAAGGCCATCAATCCTCTTGTAGGACCGAGGGACATGAGTGATAGATCTATTTGGGTGTAGCGAGCCCCTTCCATGAGTCCGTCGTGTGGACCATGGGTTGACTATGTCTTACAGCCGGAGGCCAGGTGCAAAGTCTGCTAGGTTTGGGCTTTCCTGCATCACGTCACAAATATTAATGTCTTAGCTACACATTAATTGATCTGTTTCCCTGTTGCTTTCATACCGGGTTTTTCAAGTACATACAACATATTTATAAATGTTTCAAAGGTTTATTCACAAACACACACATGAACTCGCTCAACTTTTGTTGATGTTTTTCAAACTACATGTATTTCAGGAAACTAAGTATGGATCTGGCGGGCGTTAAAGTTTCAAGTGTTGTCTGGAATAAAAGATGCCATCCGGTGTCGAATGATTTAGCGTGTGTATCCTATCCCGGGTAGGATACATGTTTCAAATCTTGGTCATCTTTAGTGTCTTTTGAAAAGTCTGTGTTTTTGGGGTTAAATCAATGTTGTTGTAATGTTTCAAAACTTAATCAATGGATGGACATCTTAGATTTATCATATAGTTGTTTGTTATGGTTGAATGCAATGATATTAAGCAAGTCACACCAAATCACGCTTCTTCAAAAGTCAGGGTGTGACACCCTCCCACCTCAAAAAACCCCACACACTCCTAATGTGCATCCGTACCCCCTCCCGCTGTACCCCCCACCTTCTCCGGCGACAAGATCGGCGGAGCCAGCAACGACTCCAGCAAACTGTCGGTGATATCTATTATCGGCAACGTTACCGGCAACCCCCCACCCCAGTTGCAGATGCTCCGAGACAGTAGAGAAATCGAGGAGAGAGAAAGTTTCAGAAAGAGAGAGAAACACGCCGGCGGCGGCTCCGGTGATGTTCTTACTCTGGTCATTTTTCGATGATGCGGAGATGATGTTCTCCCTCTCTCATCTCTCATCAGATATGCTCTCTCTCTCTCTCTCTCTCTCATCTCTCATCAGATCAATTTTGGTCTTTTGATTTTGCGGTCGTGTGGTGCTGAACAGTGGGGGTGAAGGACTTTTTGTGGTGGGGGGGGGGGGTGTGGTGGTTGTTGTTTGTGGGTGGGGGGAGGCGGTTGGTTGAAGGGTGTTTGTGGTGGTTGTTTTTTTGGGTGGGGTTTCATACAATCTGTGATGGGGTTTTCATACAATCTGTGATAAGTTTTTTAAGTTCAATCCGGTGCCGATTGGACCCTGTATAATGTTTTTTTTTTTTTGCATACAATCTGTGATGGGGGTTTCATACAACTTGATTTGGATCCTGTATAATGTTTTTGATTTTGAATTTTTTGAAGTGTGGTTTGTTGCAGGTGGGGAATCAACTGTGTGTTGATATTGAATTTTTAAAGTGTGGGTTTGTTGCAGGTGGGGTATGGGGTTTTCTGGGAAAGTGTTCTTTTTTTTTTGTAGTCGATGATAAGTTTCAATCTATTTTGGGGGGTTTGATTTGTGTTCTTGGATTGGGCTGGCGATGATGAAAAAAACGCATATTTTGATGACGATGGCGCGGCAAGGATGGTGGAGAATAGGTTTTTGAACGTGCAACCCCACTTTGCAGCCTCTGATTATCGGAAAATCTGAGCCAACCCCCGTTTTTTTTTCAAGAACCCACTCATTCGTTTTGATTTTTGTGTGTTGGTTTTTTATACTTTTTCCCCAATCGATGATGATAACAATCTATCTGAGACACCTACCGAGTTGCGATTTCTGGGTGCGTTCGCTTTACGTAAAAACAGTTTTTGTAAAAAAAAAACTTAAAACCGTAAACTTTTTAACGTAAACCGTAAACTTTTTAACGTAAAATGTAAAACGTAAAGTTTTTAACGTAAAACGTAAATTTTTTAACGTAAAAACTTTAACTTAAAAACCTAAAACGTAAAACATAAAAATTTTAACGTAAAACGTAAAATGTTTTTAGTTTTACGTAAAACGTAAAAATTTTAACGTAATACGTAAAACGTAAAAAGTTTAACGTAAAACGTAAAACGTATAAAGTTTTAACGTAAAACGTAAAAAGTTTAACGTAAAACGTAAAACGCAAACGTAAAACGTAAAACGTAAAACATAAAAAGTTTAACGTAAAACGTAAAAAGTTTAAAAAAATCTGAATTTAAAAAGCTTTTAATAAAAAAATTTGTTTAAAAAAATAAAAACTAATATTATAATACAAAAAAAGTAATAAAAAATAATAAAGAAAAAAAGAGTAAATTTACCAAACTACCCTTTTGCATTAAAATATTAAAAACATAATAAGATAAAAAAGTTTTTAATAATAATTTTAACTACTTTTAATCTCATACATCCATCTTGAAGATCTAATCTTGGTACTTACAACTGGAGGCGGTTTTCATTTTAGCGCTCCCCCATATATATATATATATATATATAGGATTAGGATCATGTGAGAAGCACTAGTCTAATTGAGAAACTTGAGAAGCATTCTGGACCACACATTTTCCCTAACCTTTTCGTAATATACACATATGTATAGTTTAAAATTGACTATATACATATATGTATATTGTCAAATCTTGAATTATACACATATGTATATAGTCAATTTTAAACTATACATATGTGTATATTACGAAAAGCTTAGAAAAATGTGTGGTTCAGAATGCTTCTCAAGTTTTTCAAATAGGTTGGACTTCTCTTAGGATCCATATATATATATATATATATATATATAGGGGGCTGCTAGAATGAGAACCACCCCGAGTTGTAAGAACCGCGAGAACCACACCATCCGGGTCGCCGTTTACCACGATTTTTTTTTACAACTAGATGTGTAAATTATAAACACATCCGTAAAAAAAAATTTAAACGCAAGTTTGGTGTTTTTATTGTTTTTTCACCAAACTTGTGGTGTAAAAAACTACCCCCTCGGGGGGGGGGGGGGGCGTTTAATTTTTTTTTTTATTTTTTTACGGATGTGTTTATAATTTACACATCTAGTTGTAAAAAAAAAATCATGGTAA
Source organism: Helianthus annuus (assembly GCF_002127325.2). Taxonomy (NCBI): domain Eukaryota; kingdom Viridiplantae; phylum Streptophyta; class Magnoliopsida; order Asterales; family Asteraceae; genus Helianthus; species Helianthus annuus. The sequence continues at coordinate 28,247,944 of NC_035439.2, read as the reverse complement.
ACGGCGACCCGGATGGTGTGGTTCTCGCGGTTCTTACAACTCGGGGAGGTTCTCATTCTAGCGGCTCCCTATATATATATATATATATATATATATATATAGGGGATCGCTAAAATGAAAACCACCTCTAGTTGTAAAAACCATGGGAACCACTTTCTACCCTTTGGATCAACAAGATGAATGGATGAGATTAAAAGTAACAAAAATTAATATTAAATATATTTTTTCTTATTATGTCTTTATTATTTTAATCCAAAAGGGTATTTAAGTAAAATAACTCTTTTTTGTCTTTTTGCCTTTATTATTTTTTTATTACTTTTTTTTATTATATTACTTTTTATTATTTTAAAAGATTTTTTTAGTAAAAACATTTTTAAATTCAAATTTTTTTAACAAAGACAATTTTTTTACGGGCCGGTTTTTGCACGCCGGGTTTTTTCAACCGTCGTTTTTACGCGCCGTTTTTTAACGCGGTTTTTTAACGCCGTTTTTTTAATGCGACGTTTTTTTTAACGCTCCGTTTTTCAACGCCGTTTTTTTAACGCCGTTTTTTTAACGCCATTTTTTACGCGCCGTTTTTTAACGCCGTTTTTTTAACACGCCGTTTTAGCGTCCCGTTTTACGCGCCGTTTTTTTACGCCCCGTTTTTTCCACGCCGTTTTTGCGACCGGGTTTTTTTACGTCCCGTTTTCATGAACGCCATTTTTTTAACGCGCCGTTTTTTAACGCCGTTTTTACGCGCCGTTTTTTTAACGCCATTTTTTACGCGCCGTTTTTTTAACACGCCGTTTTAGCGTCCCGTTTTTGCGTGCCGTTCATACGGCCCGTCTTACGCGCCGTTTTTTTACGCCCCGTTTAAATTCAGATTTTTTTAAAAAATGTTTATACTTTTTACAATTTAAGTTTTACGTTAAACTTTTTACGTTTTGAGTTTTTTTGACGCGCCGTTTTTTAACACGCCGTTTTTTACGCGCCGTTTTTTCAACGCCGTTTTTTAACGCCGTTTTTTTAAACGCCGTTTTTTTTATGCGCCGTTTTTTAACGCCGTTTTTACATGTTTTTACACGTCGTTTTAACGCGCCGTTTTTTAAATGTTTTTTTGCGCGCCGTTTTTATGCTCCGTCTCCGCCCAATTTTTTTTACGCCTCGTTTTGCCCAACTTTTTTTACGCCCCGTTTAGCCCTTTTTTTTTGCGCGTTTTTCACGTTCCGTATTTTACGGCCCGTTTTTTACGAGCGTTTTTTTTACGGAACGTAAAAAAGTTTTACGTTAACGTTTTTTACGTTTTTACGTTTTACGCGCCGGTTTTTTACGTTCTACACGCCGGTTTTTTACGTTTTACGCGCCGGTTTTTTACGTTAACGTTTTTTTACGTTTTACGTAAAACTTTTTACGTTTTACGTAAAACTTTTTACGTAAAGCTTTTTACGTTTTACGTTAAAACTTTTAATTTTTACGTTTAACGTTTTACGTAGAACTTTGTACTTTTTACGTTTTGCATTTTACGTTAAAACTTTTTACGTTTTACGTTTTACGTAAAACGTTTTACGTTTTACGTAAAACTTTTACGATTTACGTTTTACGTAAAACTATTTACGATTTACGTTTTACGTAAAACTATTTACGATTTACGTTTTACAAACGCACCCAGAAATCGCAAACTCGAGAGGTGTCTTAGATATATTGTTATCATCATCGACGCCTCAAAAAAAAAAAAAAAACCGAACAAACAAAAATAAAAAAAAAACGAGTGGAATCTTAAAAAATACAATGTTTTGGCTCAGATTTTTCCGATAATCAGAGGCTGCAAGAAGGGTTGCAGGTTCAAAAACCTACCCTCCACCATCCTTGCCGCGCCCTCGTCATCAAAATATACGGGGTTTTTTTTTTTTTTTTGCATCATCATTGCCCAAAAAAATCCAAAACGGATCAAAACCCACATAATCAAACAATCAAACGCACCTGATGAACATCATTCAAAACACATTCAACATGTTCAAACAGATTCAAAACATTAAAAAAGGCAGCAGATACAACCGATTTAAACATCCAAAACCACCATGAACATCACTCAAACCCCAAGATTCAAACCCAAAAAAACCCAAGATTCAAACCCAAAAAAAACCCAGATTCAACATATTAAAAAAGCACTAGATTCAAACCCCAAGATTCAACCCCCAAGATTCAAACCCAAAAAGAAACCCAGATTCAAACCCATCAACATATTCAAACCCAACAAAAAACACTTATCAATAAATACCATCAAGAAAGTCCAAACCACAAAGATTCAAGACCCAGATTCACCTGAATCAACAGAAACAAAAAGCACTAGATTCACCCCACCCCCTCACCCCGTCACACACCACCACCACCGCCGTCGACACACCACCACCATCGTCGGGAGGAGACCGGGACCTCCGCCGCTCACGGCGGCGCTGCCGCCGACTCACCACCCAGCCGTCGAACCGCCACCACCCACCACAACATCAAATCAGAGTTCACCAACTCCCACCACCGAACAAACACCTCCCACCATCGCCTCGCCACCAAACAAAATCACCGATCGCATGCCGTAACCAAACCCTAGATCTAGAAAAAACAACAAATCGGCAACAGATGTGTTTGGGTTAGGGTTTACCGGACTCGTTGTGGCCGGACTCAATGTGGCCGGAGTCGTCGACGGAGATGGGAGATGCATTTTTGAAGATGTTCTGCAACTTCAAAGAGAGAGAGACAAAAATGAGAGATGCATTTTTGAAAATTCAGTAAGTAGATGGAGAGAGAGGATGATATATATATAAATGGTGGAGAGAGGTTGTCTGACATTAATAAATGAGGAAAGAGGTAGGAAATTGACATTTGGGGTAAAAAGACCAAAAAGCCCTTTTAGTTGGCACAATGTTATTGGTTGAGAGTGGTTCTCGCGGTTTTTACAACTGGAGGTGGTTCCTATTTTAGCGGCTCCCTATATATATATATATATATATATATATATGTAAAAATAAGCATAGTTCATGACAAAATAAGTATATTTTAAAGTGAAACATGTTTGAAATTCAAACCTCACCCGAGTAATCCGAGTACAAGGCCAAGTACGCCGAGTACAAGTCCGAGTAGTCTAAATACAAGTCCGACTAGTCTGAGTACAAGGCCGATGTTGATCGATTTTGATCGCTGCCAACTAGTCAAGTCCGACTAGGGTAAACTCACCTCGGAGGTGGTCCGAGGACTGAGTACTCGCTGAGTACAAGGTCGAGTAGGCCGAATTTTACAACATAGGAAGGAAATCTGGAACAGATTGGGAGATAGTCAAAGTGAGAGAAGGACAATTGCATCTGCCTTGGTCATATCTTAAATGGTATGCATTCTCTGTTTGAGGTTTATCAGAATGTAGAAACTACAAAATTACAACGGGATAATCTAGAAGCCAAGTATATGGCGAAAGATTTTTCTAATAAGAAGTTTCTTGTGAGTAATTTCAACAACTACAAGATGGTTGATTCAAGTCCTGTCATGGAACTGTATAATGAACTGTTGTGAATTCTGGGGCAGTTTCTCCAACATGACTTGAAGATGGATGAATCCATCTCAGTTTCAGTTACAAGCATTATTGACAACTTTCCTTCTTTTATGAAAGATTTCAAACACAATTTGAAACATCACAAAAGAGAGTTAAGTTTGGTTAAAGTTGGAAGTCATTTCAGAATTGAAAAGGCTTTGAGAGCACAAGAAAAAGTGTTGGTCAATGATGACAAGAAACAGGCTGGAATGTCTTTTGTGTTTAGTGAACATGGTTGAGACGAGTGAATCATGTAGTTCACTTATGTGCATGCATATATACATAGGTTAACACATTAGATCGAATTGGACCCTCATTTATTCTTTTTTTTTTTTAAATTCCAATCCGCTACTCTTTTATTATAAAATCACAAAAATTTATATACCACTAATTAGCAATATTTTTGTGTATTAGGGTGTTATATCTCATGCTTTCGGGGGTTTTCAATTTTTTTATATTTTACTTCTGGATCGTAAGTTTTTCTTCTTTTGTAATTTTAACCCCACAAAATTTTCTAATTTTAACCCAAAACTTTTCATTTTTTTGAAATTTAACCTTACCACCTTGGTCCCCTATACTTTTCATGTTAAGCAAATTTTCGTTTCACGTTTCGTTCTAAATTTTACTAGTTAACATGGTGCAAAGTGCGTGTGTGGTTCAACGTTTGTATGTGTCGTTTAAATTTTTTTCAAGTTAACACGACGCAAGATGCATGTGTGGTTTAATAATTTTACGTCTATTTTTCCCATTTGTTAGCTTTGTCTTAACGTACGGGTCCTAGATCGACCCGTGTTAGTGGACGCTGATAATGATGTGGCATTTGTGTTATTTGGTAGGATTTTACGCCTTCGCTGCAACACGGGAGAGGGGAGGACTTAATTCTAGTTAAAGCTAATTACCTCTTAACCAAGTCAACTACTAGCCTCAAATTACCACTTGGATTAAAAACAACTAAGAACTCATAAAAATAGGATTACAAAGAAAACTCATTTAACTAGCAATAAGACCCTCATACGTTGCGGCACGGGTACTTCGCAAACATCAAATGAATTAGTCTAAACGTTATGTGATGTGTTAACCATATGAAAACACGCGTTTCGACGTATCTGATCGAACTCAATGTAACCTATTTAAGCATTGTGATTGGATCAAAACATAAAGTAAATCAAATAGGTTAAACTTCTGTTTTGCTCCCTGTGGTTTGGTCGTTTTAATGATTTTGCCCCAAACCTTTAAAAATAGCTATTTTATTCCCTGATGTTTTGATTTTGTCTCCAGTTTGCTACAAGGCTCTAACTCAGTTAAAACATTCAGTTGAAAGTAAGGGTATTTCAGTAACTTTATATATGAGTATTTAATTACCTAATACTAATTACTAATTCCTAAAAGAGTTAACTAATAAAAATCAAAAGATAAAATCATTGCTATTTATTCATATATGTACAGACACATATCAAACATCACCCAATTTATCATCATCAGCTCTCACCTTCAAACATCACCCACAACCACCATTACCGCCACCATAATCCGCCACCGCCACCATAACCACCACCACAACTTTCTCTCTCTCTCTCTCTCTCTCTCTCTCTCTCTCTCTCTCTCTTTCTCTCTCTCTCTCTCTCTCACACACACACACACACACACTCTTACCACTACCATAATCCGTCGCCGCCAATATAATCCGCCGCCGCCACCATTATCGCCACCATTAACGTCTCTATCTCTCTACATCTAACACCACCACCACTCTCTTTCTCAACGTCTCTACGGTCGCCAGAGGTTTCAGATCTCGCCGCCGCTGGAAGTTTATACACTAATGGTTTGTTCAGATCTGGACATCCGTTCTGGGTACCTTCGACAGGTCACGGTTAGTGTTAACGGCGTCAGCCACATCCTTCCAATCTTTTTGACGGAGGTTACCACGGTTGAGTTGGAGATAACGCTCGCCCCATGACTCGATCAACGTCTCGGTTTCCAATTCAGTCCAGCAGTCTTCTCTTCCTCCGCCGTGGTGGCGGGAAGTGTGGTGGTTGTTAATCATTGATCTGACGTGGACGGTGGTTTGGGGTTAGGGGGAGTGGAGGAAAAAGCATCGGGGGATGTGACAAGTGAGGGGGAGATGGGATGATGGTCGTTCATCTAACCGGAGATTTAACGGTCAACAGTTATTGGGAGGGTTGAGAGAGAAGAGAGAGTGCAGAGAGGGCAGAGACAGAAGAGATGATAGTTTTGTTATTTTTTATTATTATATATAATATAATCCTTTATTTGTAGTTTTACTAAAATACCCTTAGTTTTATATTTGAAGTTACCAAAATACACTTTCAGTTAATAAACAATTTGGATGGAGTTAGAGGCAGGGAGTGAAATCATGAAGGGCTTCATAGATTAGAGAGTAAATTGGTTATTTTTAAAGATTTTGGGCAAAACCATTAAAGTGACCAAACCACAAGGAGTAAAACAAAAGTTTACTCTTTTAAAAAACTTCCAAAGCATATGTTACAACATAAAACAATAAAATATTACTAATTTATACTTTGTAAAGTTCTTGGAATCTTCTTGTTTATCAAAAAGGATTTTCATCTAATAAATCCCATATCTTTTGTAAGTTTTTAAATTAATCTTACAAAACCATCAATACCAATTGTTTGTCGTAATTAAAAAAATTATATTACTCCGTGTGTGCTTAATTTAAAATCTATAGCAAGAAGTATAACAAATGTTAATCCGTCGCCCATAAATTCGTTAGTGTGAGTGAACATCCATAAACCGAATGTTACTTATTTTTTTTATCGTTCTGTTTTTCTGATAGTGCGTAATCATTTAGCTAAAATAAAATTGTAGCCCCACCCTAAAAAGAAAGCTAGTAGGTAACAATAGTGATCATATTTGTAACTTTAGTAATAAAACATTGATTTATTATATATAAATAAATGCCGCATTCTTGCATATTTTAATGGTTATTTACTTTGTATTTTAGCAATTATACTAGATATTTTGTAAGGAAAATAATATATAATTGTTTATAAAATAGAACGTAGCAATCACTCGTGAGACATCCATTTCACATATAAAAAATGACCACCGACGTATTTCTAAACATTATGAGACATCGATTTCACATATGAAAATGACCACCGACTTAATTCTAAACATGTCAATCTACTAGTTCTAGAAAGGTGGTGGGCATTTTCAATCCAACGGATAATATAGTCGAGAAAGTTATACGACCTGTGATTTTATAAGACTAATATGATTTTATGTATTGATTTACTTTTAAAAGTAAATGAAAAATACTCACTTTGGTAACGGTTTCTTTTATTTGAGTGGTATAGTAAGCAGTTGTAAAGTTTTGTTATATCTAAGACATGGGATACACTTTGGTAACGGTTTCTTTTATTTGAGTGGTATAGTAAGCAGTTGTAAAGTTTTGTTATATCTAAGACATGGGATAAAATGCTCATTCCCCCCGAATATTTGTAATGTATATATATGCTAGCAGAATTTTCTCAAGGACACAACAGAAATTCAATTGATATTGGTTTGATTTATTATGGTATATTGACATGGTATCAACACTTGGTTTAAAGTCATGATATACAAAAAAATATGTTTTATGTTAAAAACTATAAAAACGAATACATGTATCGGTTCCGATAATAACAATACCGACACCGATCATAAAAACGAGTACCTGTATCGGATCCACTTAAAACAATACTGGTAGTGATGTCGGTATCAGTTTGCTTCATCGCGATACTAATTTGACTAACACTTAATTTTCAACAAACTTTTTTTAATGAACATTGAGAAAAAAATATTAAACGAAATCACGTATTTAGGTTTAAAAAAGAGAATGAACGCGGTGTGGTATCAGTTTTCAATAAGATTTACTGAAAAGTATAAATGAATAGCGGTAGTGATACCCATTTTGTTTGGTCCGAAAAAACTTAAACTAAATGAAAAATTAAAATATTACAAAAAATATTTAAAAGAATGGTAAGGTTAAGTTGAGAACGCGTAGATGTTTTGAGAACTTGATTAAAAACCATTCTCAAATTTTTTTACGTCTATTATTATTGTTCAATTACAAAATAAATTTACACGTTTAAATTTACATGTATTCGTAAATAAAAAGAAATCACACATGTGTACGTTTGCCATTTAAATATGTATAAATTTGTTTTATTTACACATGTGTAAAAAGTTTATTAAGAGAGTGAGTTTGAGAGAAGAGATGAAGTATTTAAAGAGTAGATTTTTTTAATGTTGTATCTAATACTAATAAAAGGGTCTACTTAATGCCACATGGCATTCTCATACTAATAAAAGAGTTTACATAATGCCACATGGCATTATTCTATCATTCAATTCACTAATATTATTATTATTATTATTATTATTATTATTATTATTAATTAATTAATTAATTAATTAATTAATTAATAAAAAACAATAAAAAATTCCTTAACAACTTTATACTAATAAATGTTTTATTGTCTACTTAAATATTGATGATTTACTTTTGAATTATCTAAAATATATAATTAGTTATTAGTAACAATTCTACTTATAATAAACAATTTCAAATAATGTTAATGTGACAACACATTCTTATTCTTTAAAAGGATTTTTTTTACTATATGTTTAAAACATCTATTAAAGAAATTATTATATAATATTATAATAATAAAAATGGTAAAGAATAGCTTAGTCTGATACTTGAAAACCGGTTTACTTTCATGCTTTAAAAACACTTTTAATGTTACTAGACTCGTGTAATACACGGGTTTAAGGATAGAATATCTTCATAATAATTTTGATGCAAGTCTATACTCATCGGATGTCCTAAATAGAGTTATATTGATCGAAAGAATAGTTTATGTAATGGAACTCTAATACAGGTCCTATCACTGGGTGATCAGGTTATTGAGGCACTCATATTATCCGGAAGTAATACTGGCACATAAATGTTTATCCCTAGATTTCGTTTAATACTGCCAAACAGAAGGATACGTATTGAAAAGAAGACAGTTTCCTCTCGCCCTATGTTTTGCCATGACGATGAATAAAAGTACAAGACAATTTCTATGTAAAGTTGGTTTGTTTCTAAAAGAATTGGTTTTTACGCATGACCAACTCGTGCGTCATCTATGGTAAAAAAAATCACTTATATAAATTTTTGAAGACAACCTAAAATTAAATAAGTTATAATTTTAAATCCTTAAACTCGTGTAGTACACGGGTCTAATAATCTAGTTTTAATTATAAAGAGGGTTGAATTAAAAGATTTGATTTTGATTGGTTTTTTCATTAGTTCTCACGATTCTAATAATATTTAGAGTTGTCAAGATAATCCTCTCATATATATATGAGTTATAATATTATACAATGGTCAAAACCTTAGAATAAGTGTAGGAAGCCAAGAGGGTAGGGGTGTGAATTTCTGACACGACCTGAAAACACGACACGAACCTAATACGAAATTTGTGGGTTTGGGTTTAGTCTAAATAGGTTCGGGTCAGTTTCAAGTTGAACCCGCGAACCCGTTTAGCTAAACGGGTCAGGTTCGGGTCAACCTGTTCGGGTTGGCGGGTTGACCCGTTTAACCCATTTATATTAAAATTATAATTTTTACAATATGTTTTATGTCATAATTTGGTTAGGTGTGTAATTTTATGTCATAAATATAACTTAAAAAGGAAAATTGACATAATATTTTATGATTTTAATATATTATTATTATATAAATTTGTGTTTTTTGTAGTAGATAAATTTTAATATATTAATTTGCTGAAAAAAAATTAAAAAATAAAAAATTTCGGGTTGAATGGGCCGGGTTCGGGTCAACCTGAGAATATTTGGGTTAGGTTCGGGTTCATATGCATGACACAATTTTTGGGTTCGGGTCGGGTTCGGGTTCGTCTAAAATTTTCGGGTTCGGGTCGGGTTCGGGTTCGTCTAAAATTTTCGGGTTCGGGTCGGGTTGAACCCGCCAACCCACGAACACGACCCGTTTAGCACCCCTACAAGAGGGAATGTCCAAAGCGTCAAAAAGCCACGATGTTGATGCACGGAATGTCTGTTGACTGCGTCTACAAAAAGTACAAAGTCAAGATTGGTCAATAGGGGGTCAAAGTGTAAATATTGTGTAAAATAGAGTTAGGATCGCTTATTAGTCAATATATCATCTTCGACCGCTTTTATGTCAATTGTCTGGATCGCTCATATGTCAAGTGATCTGGATCGCTCATTAGGCATGACATATGAGCGACCCAGGTTCTCTATAAATAGGTTAGAGCGGTTCATTTGAAAACGTGTGTATGTGTGTGCTTAGGAGCCGAAACTCTGTCAAAATTTCATCAGAAAGCAATAAAAGATCAGGATTGAAAGGATAAGCTGTTGTAACTTCATATATGTTGATTCCGCCTTCATACATGAAGATGAACTACTCTGACTGACTTTTCGGGTCATAGAACGGTCCAACAAGTGGTATCAGAGCTCAGGACGAGGAGTTCATACTACTACAGCATAGATCTGCAGAAATCTCTCTTTTCTACTCACTTTCTCTCATACTTTTTCAGTTTCTAGTGGTTTCAACGGTTAAAATTGTCTGAAATTTGAGTATATTGTATAAAACACACTAATAACAAACCCTAGAAAGTTTCAGAGTGAAATTCGGACTAAAAATAGGTAAAACAGACTAAAAACTATAGATCGCGTTTTCGAACATTCAGGATCGCTTATCTGGACATAATCTGTTTGGATCGCTCAAAATTTAGTGCTAGGATCGCTCGAAAAATCTGTTTGGATCGCTTTTTCAGACAATATTTCTGTTTGGATCGCTCGAACGGACATTACTTGGCCCGCTCGAACGATCATACTTTGAATCGCTCATTCGGACATTCTTGACTCGCTCGAACAGTCATAATTTGTCTGAACCGCTCGAACGAACATATTTGGATCGCTTTTCTGACATTTTGTGGACCGCTCGAGAGGACATAGTTGGTTATTGTCTGGTCCGCATATTTGGACATTTCTGGTTCGCTTATTTGAACCAAATCAGTTCGCTTTACTGTCAAGCTGTACAGACAGGATCGCTTTTGTGGTTCTGTTATTTTTCAAAATCAAAATTTTTCTAAGTGTTGTCTGATTTTGCAGGTACGTTCACGATGGACGATATTTTCATGAATCCGTTCAGCGACATGTACGCATTCACAGGAAGTTCAGGAAACAACGATACGACATCGAACAATACGAATGAGAATCAATCAAAAGAGAAAAAGAAGGAAGCTTGGGAGTCTGAGAGTGCATTCGGTACATTCAACAAACCCCCAAAGCTTATGGCAATCGATGAATATAGTCGTTGGTCGAGAAAATTTGAGGATTGGTTGTTGGCTTTCGCGTATGCAAGTTGGAAGAGTTTGAAAAATGGATATGATCATGGAGACAAAAGTGGAGAAACTTTATCATCAGCTGACGAAATTGAATCTTTTGTGGCAGAACAAAAGTGTGTGGCTTTTTTGTTTCAGTCGGTGCGGGAAGACATTATTTCGTTGATAGACTACTCCAATGCTAAAGATTTGTGGGATAAACTTGAAAAGAAGTGTCTTGTTAGCAAAGAGATTGTAAAAAATAAAACGAAACTTCTTAGAAAAGAATTTGACATGTTTAGTTGTCTTAAAAATGAATCGGTTTGTAAAATGATTGAAAGGTTCGGTCATCTGAAGCTGGAACTTGCACGACATAAGATTACGTATTCTGATGAAGAACTTGTTGAGAAACTGTTTGATTCATTACTAGATGAAGTGGATTGGAGATACTACGCACTGATGTTGAAGAACACTATTGCTCCTGAAAATTTGACTCCAGATGTTGTGATTGAGATACTTGAAAGTCATGAGCTTGAATTGAAGAAAACTTACAAAGTCAATCACTCATCCTATCAGCAAAACTTGGATCTTTATTATCCGAAAAGCTTGATGCCGAAAGCTACTTCTCCGAAAACTGCATTTTCTGCTGAGAATGTTTCTTCAGCAAACAAAGAAAGTCAAAGCAGTTCAAACATTGGAAGCCACAGTGGTTATCACGGTGGATCTTCGTCTTCTGACAAACGTTCTGATGCAAAGTTTTCGTGCAACATCGCGATAGATCTGAAGAACGCACAGAATTTTGATGAAGAGTCGGCCAAGCAACAAATGGTTTTTCTAGCGTCTGTGTTGGAGTCTTATGAAGGTTTGGTGGCAGGAAAGATCGGAAATACAAATCTGACGAAAGAAGACTACGATCAGATAGACCCCGAAGAAATGGAGCTGATCGACATCCGTTGGGCAATGGCAAGTGCAGTTCGACGTGCACAACGCTTCATGGAGATTACTGGGAGAAAAACGATCGGTGGTCCGTCTACAAAGTTGGGGTTTGATAAATCGAAGGTGACGTGCTTTAAGTGTAAGCAGAAGGGTCATTTCAAGAGGGAATGCAGGAATGCATATGTTGATGAATCGGAGAATCCATTTCGAGATGATTACTATAAGAAGACAATCTACTATCAGAATAAATCTGAGCCGCCCAGATTGAAGCAGCAGGAAGAGAACAGAGAAAAATCGAGGGCTTTAGCTGTGGTTTATGATGATGAGGGTTACGATTGGAGCAAAGAGGTTTTGCCGGAAGAAGATGCTGTTGGTTATGCTTTTATGGCGAAGAATGAGCCTATTCCATGGAAAGATAATCGAACAGAGGAACAGAAGTATAAATACCGAAAGATGATTGCTGAAAACAAGATTATCAGATTGTCTGGTGTATATCTAGAGGCAAAAAGAGCAAATAGATGGGATCCAGACAGAGAGTGCTACCTTGATAAGTGTGGCAACATAGCAATTGATGACAAAACGCTTGATATCGAGGCCATCATCAAGGAGTATAAAGAAGAAGATGAATATTGGTAGCATAAGTGGTGGGGAACACCAACGTCAAAGATGATTGAAGAAGAGAAAGAGAAAGAGAAAGAGGAGAAAGTAAAGAAAGAAAAAGAAGAGATTGTTGAAGTGAAAAAGATTGATACGGGCTTGATCGATGTTACGCAGGAGTTGACAGCTGAAAATCTGGGAAAGATGGCTGACAAAGTGCTAGCTGCAAAAGCACTTGAGGTAGATCCTAATTCTGTTTCTGAGTCTAAGGATCAGGTCAGTCAAAATGTGTCAGCTAATGCGTCAGGTAAGAAGATTGATGGAAACATTGACTGCAAAAATTGCACAAAAGAATGCAATTTCTGTAGCACTGTCACGTACCTCAACAATGAGAAAATTAAAAACCTGACAGCTAAGGTCAGCAGTGTTGAGGATCAAATACTCGGTCGTGACAAAACTGTGAGAGCTTCAACTGAACGAATCAAAGAGTTAACTTCTCAAATGGAAAAAGATAAAATTGATCATGAAAAGGTTAAAACTGAAAATGAAAAGTTAATTCTTGAAAACCGTAAAATTTCTGAAAAATTTGAAAAGCTCAAAACCACAGTTAAAGAAAGTGATGAACGAAATGGTAAAACGTTTAAAGAAAATGAACATTTGCGAGCTGTGGTGAGAATAAAAGAAGAATCAATTAATAAACAACTGGATGAGATTGCTAAATTGAAACTTAAAGTTCAAGAAGCTGAAATAGAGAATGAGCGAATTCAGTTGAAACTTAACAGTTATAACTCTGCAAGCTTTGTGTTGCAGCATATTGTTCCTAAACCTATAGGAAAAAACAAAGCTGGCGAGGATGTGTTTTCAGATGGTACCGGTGTAGGGTTTCACAAAGTTCCACCGCCGATTTTGCACAATTACACTAAAAAGGAATCTGGGTTGGTTGAACTTGAGGAAGAAAGTAATGTTACACTTCCCTGAAAATATTGATGTCACGTTCACGTCTTCCAATGACGAGGGTGTCCAAAGTGATGTGGTGAAAAGTGTGGTAGACAAAGTGCTTAAATCGGATTGTGACACTTCTGAGGAGGATGGGTGTTTTCTAGACAGATACATTCCGAAACAAAAGTCCAAGAACAACTTAGATGAAGAATCAAACCTTGTCATGTACAAGATGATGGGTTCGGATAAGTTGTTTTCGGATTCAGAGTTTCCGATCGAGAATGTTAACTTGAACAAATTGACAAATGTTTTCAAACTTGTTGAAGTCGAATTGTCAGCAGTGAATACTCTGAGTCGAAAGACAGAGAGGGTTTACAACAAGAAAACTGGTTATCCACCGCGTTTTTACAATAACAACAGAAACAATTGGTCGGGTGGTTATCAGGGGGGTAAATTGTTTCAGAAAAAGAATGTTTCACACAAGAGGTTTGTCGAAAAGAAAAAGTTTGTGAACAGTTCAAGTTCACTTGCTGATGAAGAAAAAGAAATTTTTTCAAAATCAAACAACGAATTTTTTGAGAAGAGAGCTTCGCAGGCTCAGTCTGAAGGCACGAGTCGGGTAGCTGATACTCGTACTTGTTTTAGATGTGAACAAGTTGGTCATATTGCACGAAAGTGTACTTATGTGAAGCCTAGGACTGAAGCTGTGAAGGTTCAACAAAAGAAGGTTGATGTGAAGGGTAAAGCACCAATGTATGTTGAGAAGAAAGTGGTTGAGAAGAAAAACGTTAAAATCGACAAAGTAAAAGCAAAAACTGAACCCGTAAAGAAATTGGTAACTCAAAGTGATAAATTTTATAAAAGGGTTGCAGAAACTTAACAGGTGTGGAAACCAAAAATTGAATCAAAAGTTGAGAAGAAAGTTTCAAACTCTGAAGAGAAAAAGGCTGAAGAGCCAATTATTGTTGATTATGATGCAAATTTTCCGCCACTTAAGGCTGAAAATTTTAAAATTCAAATTGCGAGAGTCAAGGTTGCACCTAAGGCTGATGAGGCCTGGGTGGACTCAATGTTTGACTAAACAGTTTGAATTGCCGGAGCTTCCTGGATCGCGAAGCATGAATCGACATCTTTCTTGAAGTTGTTTAAATGATGATTTGTTATGTGCAGGATCTTCCAAAACTTGTATCCAGATGGATAATGGATAGTGGAACGTCAAGGCATATGACAGGGAAGACCGCATTGCTGTATGATGTGAATAGCATTAACGGTGGTTATGTGGGTTTTGCGGGTAATCAAGGAGGAAGAATCATAGGTGAAGGAACATTGTCAAATGGCATTATAACGTTTGAAAGAGTTAACTACATCGCTGAGCTGGAGAACAACCTGCTAAGTATCTCCCAGATCTGTGACAGGATGTATACTACTCATTTCACTGACAAAGAATGTTTGATCTTGAAACCTGGATTTGTGATACCTGAAGAGTGGATCATCATGAGGGCACCAAGAGTCAACGATCTGTACGTGTTGGACATGAGCGTTGCTACTACAACCACGGGTCAGGCTCATTGTTTTGTGTCTAGAGCAACGGAGAAAGAGTCAAGGTTATGGCACCGAAAGATGGGGCATATTCACCTAAGGAAAATGAATCACTTAGTGCATAACGACTTGGTCACCGGAGTGAATATTAAAGGGTTTCATCTGGAAGGGGAGTGCATAAGTTCTGTCAAAGGCAAACAGAAGAAAAAGTCACACCCTACAAGTAAGTCAATTCAGTTTCAAGACCTTTGGAAAGAGTTCACATGGATTTGTTTGGTCCAGTGAATGTCAAGAGTATAATAGGAGATTCCTATTGTCTGGTCGTGACTGATGACTACTCCAGATTTTCGTGGGTTATGTTTTTGAAATCGAAAGACGAAACCTTTGATAGTTTGATGGTATTGTTTAAGAAAATTGAGAATCTGTACCAGAGACCGATTTGTAGAATTCGGAGTGACAATGGTACTGAGTTCAAAAACAGTAAGATGGAAGAATACTGTGATGAAAGAGGTATACTGCATGAGTTTAGTGCTCCGTACACTCCGCAGCAGAATGGAGTTGCAGAACGCAAAAATCGGACGCTAATCGAGACAGCCAGAACGATGCTTGCAGACTCTAAGTTACCAATTAATTTCTGGGCTGAAGCTGTTTCTGCTGCATGTTATACTCTCAACAGAGTTCTTACTGTAAAGAAGTTCAACAAGACGTGTTTTGAGCTAATCAATAAATGCAAGCCGAATTTGAAGTATCTAGAACCGTTTAGGTCACCCTGTACGGTGATAGAGCCTAATGGCAAGTTTGGTTCAAAGAGCTTTGAAGGAATATTTGTTGGATATTCAGGTCATACTCGACGTGTCTTTGTTCCAAGTGAAAAGCGTATTATTGAAGCTGCGAATGTTGAATGTCAGGGTTACACTATGCCGCCACAGAATCCTGGTGATTCATGGCGTTATCATTATGACAAACTTTGGGATTCGTTTGACAAGAAAGAAGAATCAGAGGAAGAAGAAGATTTCTTTGATGAGCTGGATATTTTGCGAGAGTATGAGTCGCAGCTCAGGTTTCCAGCAGAGTATTCTAGAAGACCTCGGGAAACTTCAAATGATGATGAAGCAGGTCCTAGTAACGCTGGTGAACATGATGATGAAGTTGCTCCTGGTAATCAGTTGGAGGTGAATGATGATCAAGAAGCTGAAAATATGCCAGTTTTTGACCATGGTGATTCAGACCTTGAGGGGGAGCAGATCCAGTTGTCAAGTCAAACAAACCAAATTGGTGAACAAGATGCAGAGCAGAATGTTACTAATCTGGAGGGAAATGTAGATGTTCCAAGCGAAGTGATGCCGCGAACTCTTTCTTATCATCTAGAGGAGTTGATAATAGGAGAATTTCAATCGGGCGTTCGCACGAGACGTCAAATTGACCAGGGCTTAACATGTTTTTATTCTACAGTAGCACCTTTACAAACTGAATTTTCATTAAGTTGTTTTATTTCGCAGGTCCAACCGAGAACTTACAAAGAGGCGCTTACTGAAGACTCTTGGGTCATAGCGATGCAAGAAGAGTTAAGTCAGTTTGAAAAGTTGGGGGTGTGGAAGTTAGTTGATTTGCCGGATGGTCAAAGGAAAATCAATACAAAATGGGTTTTCAAATGTAAGAGGGACGATAGAGGAGTGGTTGTAAGGAACAAAGCTCGACTCGTTGTTCAGGGCTTTAGTCAACAGGAGGGGATTGATTTTACCGAAGTCTATGCTCCTGTCGCACGACTAGAGGCTATCAGAATTTTCCTAGCATTTGCGTCCTGGAAAAATTTCAAAGTATATCAGTTGGATGTAAAGTCAGCGTTTCTTTATGGGAAGGTCAAAGAGGAGGTTTATGTTGGTCAGCCGCCGGGCTTTACTGACCCAATCCACAAGAACAAAGTTTATCTGCTGGACAAAGCGTTGTATGGTCTACATCAGGCGCCGAGAGCCTGGTACGAGACTTTGTCTCAACACCTACTCGCTAACCAGTTCATACGTGGAAAAGTGGATGCCACTCTCTTCACTAAAGTCGTTGATCGTCATCTTCTGATAGTACAAATTTATGTGGACGATATAATTTTTGGGTCAACAAATGAGAAATTATGCAAAGATTTCGAACAGATGATGAAGCAGAAATTCGAAATGTCATCAATGGGGGAGATGAAATTCTTTCTGGGATTACAAGTTGAACAACTTCCTGAGGGAATTTTCATTCATCAAACGAAGTACGTGCATGATATTCTGGAGAAATTTGGAATGTCAAGTTCTACTCCAGCTGCTACCCCACTTGCGACTAATCATGGGATTCACCCAGATCTCACCGGAGACAGGGTTGATGAGACTCTTTATAGATCCATGATAGGTTCTTTGATGTACCTAACTGCTTCACGTCCTGACATCATGTACCCAACGTGCCTCGCCGCAAGATATCAATCTAACCCGAGAGCATCGCACATGATTATTGTCAAGAGGATTTTACGATACTTGAAAGGCACACCCACATTGGGGTTATGGTATCCTCGCAAAGGCGATTTTACGCTCGAAGGGTATTCCGATTTGGATTTCGGATGCTGCAAAGTTAACACGAAATCAACGACAGCAGGATGCCAATTTTTTGGTTCTAGATTGGTTACCTGGCAGTGTAAGAAACAAACGTCTGTGGCATTATCTACATGTGAAGTGGAGTATGTTTCTGCTAGCAGTTGCTGCTCTCAGATCTTGTGGATACAGCAACAGATGCGCGACTACGGTTTGCAGTTTCTTAACACACCTCTGTTTGTTGATAATGAGGCCGCAATTAATATTACTAAAAATCCAGTACATCACGCTAAAACTAAACATATCGAGATTCGTCATCACTTTATTCGCGATTGTTTCGAGAAAAAGTTGATACGAATTGAGAAAATCCACACTGACGAACAAAAAGCTGATTTGCATACCAAAGCTTTTGATAAAAATCGGTTTCAATATTTGTTAAAACTTAATGGTATGAAATTGCTTTCGGTGTCGGATGGAATTGTGAGCGTTGATAAAGGTACTGTTGTGGATGAAGATGAGAAACAATCTGCAATGGTTTGTCGAATTTTTAGTTGTTTTGGTATTTAGGGGGAGTAGATATCTGTAAATAGATATGTTTCAGAAATACAAAAACATGATAAAAATTTCAAAATCCAAAAACAATATAAATTTGAAAAAGAGCTTGTGTATATAGGGAAAATGATAGTACATCAGCTAGACAATTACAGTATGCTAAAGATTTGGAAAGACAAAATGAGTTAAACAGTCTCACTAACGATGTGTCGATAGGTTTTCGCACATTTAGTAGATTTATTCGGGATATAAACCTAAAATTTCAAACTGGTGAAATTCGTGGGGAACACTACTTGGATATATAGGTAACCCCTGAAATTTCATTTGAAAGGTCTCGTATTCTGATATACTAGGTGTTTGTACTCTATGTTGTCCGGGGTATTATTCCGGGACTTCTGCTGAACGGTAGTTCTGACCTAGTCCTTGGCTAATACTTTATTCAAAATGCTTGAAATATAGCATGAAGCCCTCAGCTGATTAGACAATAAAATTGATAATCAGTTGTTGTAGCTGAAAAGATCCTCTAAAGGGGACACACTGCTAAGTCGAAGCTGATATCTCTCTGCTGAACGGAAGTTCTGACCTGAGATCCCTCAGTTCTCGCATTTAACCCCTAATTTATGTACAGACATTATTGTAGTATTCTTGCCTGTAAGACTGAATATTGAGATTCTGGATACGGGAGTATATTCAAGAAGTGGGACACATGAATTGATCTAAGTTCTTAAAAGACTTAAACGGTATCCTGAATAGATTGAAGTTTGTGTGAGAATTTAAAGATGGATAAGTATATCGACAATCAATGTGAATTGTTTAAGTCTGAATATGTAATATAGCTTAACGGTACTTGTAATTTGTCTGAAAAGCTGATATGATTCCCTGACACGCTCACCAAAAATAAAACTTGTAAATAGTTTATTTTCCGCAATTTAAGTTTTCTGTTATTTCATTTCTTAGTTTAGATCATTTTAAAATCCAAAAAGATTTTATTTCTGCTTTATTTTAGACAAACCAGAGTAGAAAGTTGATTGTCAGATTCTAGAAAGATGAAGCAGATGCAGGAGATTCTGAGCTGAAGATTGAGGAGAGCTTACATTGTTGGAAATATGTTTGTTTTCAAAGTCAAAACAAGTTCATTAAGTTGATACTTGTTATTTTTAGAAAAATTGAAAAATAGTTTTACTAAATCAGTATGATTCGTCAAACAGATCAACCAGGGTCATTAAATTGAACTTGGTAGATTAATCAAGTATTCAGGGTCATTTACTTGAACTTGAAAACTTGAGTGGATTTCTAAAAGCTGATTGAATTAGTGTTTATTGCTAAAAAAGGATAGATTGTAATGTTATTGGTTGAGAAACAGGTTTGGACATTATTTCCCAACGGAGGCAAATTGTCAAAGCTTGAACCAGATATCTCAAGATTCCAGCATACTGAGAGGGAGAGTCTGTGAAAGGGGGAGTCTGGATCAACAGCTATTGGGAAGATAGAAGATAGAGACAGGTGTTAATGCTGAAACCTGTGAAGAATGCTTGAGAAGGTAGACAGAGTTGGTGAAAAGTCAAAGACTAAAGATTACGGATCTGAAGATGCTAATAGACTACGTCAACATCCAAGGGGGAGTCTGTTGATGCACGGAATGTCTGTTGACTGCGTCTACAAAAAGTACAAAGTCAAGATTGGTCAATAGGGGTCAAAGTGTAAATATTGTGTAAAATAGAGTTAGGATCGCTTATTAGTCAATATATCATCTTCGGCCGCTTTTATGTCAATTGTCTGGATCGCTCATATGTCAAGTGATCTGGATCGCTCATTAGGCATGACATATGAGCGACCCAGGTTCTCTATAAATAGGTTAGAGCGGTTCATTTGAAAACGTGTGTATGTGTGTGCTTAGGAGCCGAAACTCTGTCAAAATTTCATCAGAAAGCAATAAAAGATCAGGATTGAAAGGATAAGCTGTTGTAACTTCATATATGTTGATTCCGCCTTCATACATGAAGATGAATGTCACACCCTGTCTTTTGCGGAAGCGTATGATGTGTGACTAGCTTGTTATCATTGCATTCGATCATAATAAACAACTACATGATTTAAAACGATGTTCATCCATTCGAAAAATTTTGAGGATCACAAACACTTGTCATTTAAGTTTTAAAACACAACCTTCATCTAGGTTACAATTCAACAAAAGTGGATGACATCTAAACTTGTAGTCTACTTCTAGTTATAACACTTGCGCCCAAGATCCATCCTGTCACCTGAAATACATGTAATTTTGGAAAACATCAACATAAAGTTGAGCGAGTTCATGCGTTTTGCATACCGAGTATGAAAACATGGTATGTATCTTGTATAAATAAAGTATTCTTGCAAAAATCAAGTTTTCTTGTGTACACCACGTACTAATTGAATGTTTGTACAAAGACATTTCGGCATGTGAGGACATATGGAGCATTAGTGTTGGCTCCTATAAGGCATGTGAGGACTTATGGAGCATTAGTGTTGGCTCCTTTAACTATGTCGATTACCCTCGACTGTGTCGATTAACCTCGACTGTGTCAATTTCCCTTGACTGTGTCGATTACCCTCTACTGTCTCGATTTACCTCGACTGTGTCGATTTACCTCGACTGGGACACCGAAGCACTCAAGAGGTCACATAAGGACCATGAGTAGGGCTCGGCCGTACCCGTTAGATCTAACCCTCGTCCCTAATTACTGAATGTTTTTAATGGCTTGGTACTAGTTTTCACCAAGACTTTATGGCATTTTTAGTATTAAGTCTATGCTCACATGATCTAGTAATTTCTAGGCATTTCTTAAAGCACATCATACTTGGTTCTCGTTCTCACCAAGTGTGCTTCTCGTATTTTTGTATTCTCGATTCGTATTGCACTCGGTACTCGTTCTCACCAAGAGTGCTTCTTGTATTTTTACTACTTGTAAAAAAATTATAATATTTGTAACATGTATTTCACCCCCGAGAGTTATAAAACCAAAAACAGTTAAAGAAAAGGGGGAGCATGAACTCACAACTTTGCGTTCCTGCGTCGTAAACTTCACCGGAGTTGCTTATCTAGCGTCGTGACCTAAACGCGTTTTATTAACGTTAGTCACTAGACTTGTATCGCACAAGTGCAAGTCACTATCTTTTGTATTTGTGTTCTTGTGTTAAAAATATTTATATTTTTAACTATTTGTCTTATATCATTTTCTCAAAAATAAATATACGTATCTTGTATTTTGCACCCGAATTATGTATTTTGTCCAAGTAATATATTTTCATAAATATATCCTCTTGTATGTGTCTAAGCATGTTGTATGTGTATTTTCATGTTTATACTCCTCATGAGTATTTAGTGTATCTTTACGTCTCAATACTCTAGCACGTATAACACATACTATATACACTTAGCACAAAAGTTGGTGATAAAATAATATATATTTTTCTCTCAAAAATATACATATTTATATCCACTTTTATTTTTGAAGAAATCCTCATTTCTTATCACCAAAAATTAGGGAAACCTTGGTAATACCTTTAAATACATTTTTAGGGAATAAGTTCTTCAAAAACTTATATTTTTCTAAGTGTCAAAATTTATAAAAATTTTGACAGAGTTTCCCCTAAAAATGGAGGTTTCCCATGTTTTCAAAACATGTGTTTATTTTCTTTTAAATCGTCAACAATCATCAACAACAACTATCAACAATAATCATCAACAACAATTATCAACAATAATCATCAACAACAATTACCAACAATAATCATCAACAACAATCACTAATTTTCCCCATTTCATGAACTTGCATATTTACAAAAATGTGTAGTAATTTACTAGCACATTTAGTAAGTCTTGTTATCTTTAAAAATAAGTTTAATTTCTTAAAAAAAAAACTTTATTTTTAAAGAATATGAAGTTCCACAACTTCTAGTCGGTTTTTACGAAAATTATTTCTTTGTTAAAACTTTTGTTACACTAGTGTTCGCACACTTGTTTGATCACAAAAAATCACTTTTGTTTGTGTAAGATCCGGATTAGAACATGTGATTTCTTTTGACGCTTGGTCTTTTGAAAATACCACTTGTGGACACATAGATCGGCTAGTTTTAGACACTATTTCATAAGTAAAAATACTTTTACACAAGTTCATGTTTCTTGTGTGGTAGAGTTTCACCTTTTAACCCTTGCACCATTTCAAACAAGCTTATGTCAAGATCCATGATCTTAACCAAACAGGGTTAAATGATGATCCGAGCTACCACAACGTAGATCGGGCCTAAATAATCACAAATTTCAATTACTACAACATTTACACAACTAGTGAGCTTTTAACCATCATTTTTCATGTTTTTAGTAGACTTTAATGCACCATTTTGTAAGATTTCGAGTTTTAATCATTACACATCACATTAACCACTTCAAAATAGCTCAAGAATGTGTTTTAAGCAACATACCACTAGCTCGAGGCTAGGGAAGTATCTAGACGCGAATGTGGTGGATAAAAGCTAGAGAAAGAGGTCCTTCGAGCTCCGAGTGCACCAAGCCTTCTTATGCGTGACACTTGACACTTGTATGATGTTGGAATGTGAAGAACAAAATCGAAAAATATGATGGATGATCAAGGGGTGTTCGGCCGAAAGTTTTTGAGGGAGAGGAGAGAGTAGTTTTGTGGTGTTGGGTGGTGAATTGTCTAGTGTGCCATCTCAAGGTATTTATAGACATTCCATATGGCATATTCCTAGCATATTCCTGGCATATTCCTGGAATATTCCTAGCATATTCCTGCCATATTCCTGGCATATTCCTGGAATATTCCTAGCATATTCCTAGCATATTCTTTGGAATATTCCTAGCATATTCCTAGCATATTCCTGGAATATTCTTAGCATATTCCTAGCATATTCCTGGAATATTCCTAGCATATTCCTGGAATATTCTTAGCATATTCCTAGCATATTCCTGGAATATTCCTAGGTTTTCTGCGTTGTCTGCGTTTTGCAGTGTAAGCACTGTGTCGCGTAGGAACACACGGTACGTGCTTAAACTTGAAAAATAACGTTTTTAAGCGTTTTAATTTATTTTTCAACACGAACCTGATTAAATTAAAATTTTAATCATAACAGAATATTTGTGGGATTAAATATTATCCGGGCGGCCATCAACGTTCGTTTCGCAGTTTTGTCGCAATTAGTTCTGCTCTTAAAGTGTGTTTCGGGTGCTTTTTAGTGCTTATTTTTGCTTTCATATAGCATATATATTAAACCCTTGTATGTACTCTTGGGTTTTAATGTATTCTTGTTATTGGACCTACACCTAGGCTCCAATTTTATTGTCTGACTGCTTTCTGCAGTTCCGTTGACACAGTGTGTCTTACCGGTGAGTTTACTAATATTTTTGACGCAACGCTCTCGTTTTTGCATAAAGCAATATTTTGTAGTATAAAACGTACATGAATTCACTTGTATGGAATTCAGAAACTTATTTCTCTTGTAAACTAGATCATGTATGTTCATTAAGGCACAGATCACTGTTCATTTAGTGTACGGAATGTACGGAAAAGTGACGGTTGTCACAGTCTCCCCCCGTTAAAAGAATTTCGTCCCGAAATTCAAGCGATGCCATCGGTCGCAGGGGAGTTGTGAAACCAATATGGTCACTTATATTTGAAACACGTCTTTGTGTTCTCATGTCATGTATTTTATCATGCTCAAGTAAATCAATCATGTCTTTTCTGCATTTTGTGGACTCTTGGTCCGAAACCTCAACAGGTTGTATAGTATATCATTGACGTGAATCTTATTTGTGGGAACTATGACTGTTCCTTGCGTCAGACTCCTCTAAAGACTAGACACATGAATGTGTCGCGATCACTACTGATCTTTTTCTGGAAGCTTCATCTTGTGAACAATGGTTCTGATCCCTACACCGGGGATTCAATCTTTTCGTTTTCCAATTCATACTACGCCCTTTCTAGGCGCGGTTCTCAATTTAGTCGTGCTTCTTGTCTCAAATTCTTACGATTTCTGCCTCTCATCGGCGTAATCTTTCTGTGTTCTGCGGGCTGTCTTGATATAATCGCATATATGAACGACCTTGCCTCTAGATTTTTCCTGGACCATCTCGGCCAGTTGATCCATTATTCCCGGTCTCCGTTCAACACAACGGGAATTGACTCATTATGTTCCATCTAAAGCTTTACACAAAGCGGTTTAGACGGCGGCGTGATAAATACTGTTGTAGGAAGACTCTACTAAGGGTAAGTGAGTGTTCCAACTTTTTATCAAAGTTTATCACACAAGCACGCATCTTGTTCATACAGTCTGCATCGTTCAACAGTTCAGTTCATATTCGAGTTCTTACGATCATCGGTGTGCTGCAATCCCTTGCGATCAGTAAAGATCGTGCAACGTTTTCTTTCAGGTAATAACGCCCAGTTTGCTGCGCGCAATGACTGTACCTATCTCAATGGTTCTTCTCATGATTCCTTAATCAATGTGCCACGTATGTAATGTCGTGGTCTTGTTGCATCGGCGTACAATCGAGACTTTGTCGAGAGGCGTCACATAATTGCAACTCTAGCTCCTTAGCTCTTGGTTGCAGGGTTGGCATGAATCTCGTTCTTATCCATCATGGATCTGAAAGTTCTCACTTTGCGAATTCGAAATCCGCTTTTCGTCATCATAGCGCTTAACTGTTCTTTCTCTAAGAGTTGCAAGGTAAATTGCAGTTGTTGCTCATGACCTTCCTTGGTCATTGGCCATATGAGAATGTAGTCAATAAGTATATGGCTTATCTAGGTATGGCTTACACGTTCGATTTCATGAGGTCCATGAATATTGTCGATGCATGTGTTAGGCCAAATGGTACGACAAGGAACTCGTAACTTCCAAAGCGAGTCCTAAAGGTCGTTTCAGGGACACTTCCTTCTGGTATACACAGTCATGGACATCCTGTCCTCAAGTTGATCCTTGGGTGGCATCTAGGATCTTATGATTTTGTCTGTTTATGTTGCCAGTCGTTGGCAAAGGATTCTGATTCTCAATTCTCAGGAATTTATGCAAAATGGAACTGCCAACTTTCTCCTCATATCCCTAACTAAAGGCGTCATGTCCTTAACTTCCTCTGTCTGGTAGCTCTTGCAGTTACGTCCGGAGCTCATGCTTTACGGACGAAGTTAGTCGGTAAGACATTATTCGACACTGGTGCTGCTCTTGGCATGTGGTTTATCCTAAACTTCTCTTGACGCTGCGAAGGGGCATTTCTGGCAAGTCTTTTGAAAAGGCTACTAGAACTTCTTCCATCGCGGGGATGTTCCCAGGTTCTGCAGTCTACTCAGAGGCATTTCTATGCCTCTTCGACCAATGAAGGATGTCGTAGATCTGCCGCCTTATGGGGTCTAGCATCCTTGCGCCTAT
The DNA here is from genome assembly GCF_002127325.2 of Helianthus annuus. Lineage (NCBI taxonomy): Eukaryota > Viridiplantae > Streptophyta > Magnoliopsida > Asterales > Asteraceae > Helianthus > Helianthus annuus. The sequence goes on along the minus strand of NC_035439.2, from coordinate 28,222,463 downwards.
TACAGTAAAGTTGGGTTTCATCATTCGCACGAGGGATGCGTCTGATTTTCTCGTATTGACGACTTCAGCTGCATACTTGGATTTCCGATCCATGCTGATTATTATGACCTCACGAGTCAATGGTAACAGAAGGTTACGGCCCTCTGAGTGCCTAATCACGATCCTTAATCGCTTCGACTGTTTAAGCTATCCTTCTATATGCCCATTTCTAAAGAATACGGGACGTCTATCGTACTTGAGACTAGGCCAAGAAGTTTCTTAAGTTCTAAGCATGCAAGGTTAAGGTTGATGCCAGTATTAGAAATAGATGCATAAGGGTGGTTAATAGGGAACGTACCCGTAACCGCATCTGGATCCTAGCGTGGTTCACGAGTTTCGATCGTGAAAACCCTTCCTTGCTTGTTTCTTCTTTGGGCAATCTTTCCTAAAGTGCCCTGCTTCACCACATTTGTAGCAACCGGGTATTCTCTTATTTCTTCCATCTGGGTCCTTCGCCCAACAGGCGTCCCTGTTGTGCCCTTCTTTTCCACACTTTCGACACCTAGGCTTCAGACATCGACCTTTATGGTGAAAAGTGCATTCTCTGCACCTCGGCTTAGTCCCCGAGTAAACATTACCACCTGCCCTATTAATGGCTCCATCAGTGCTCCTGCCATGTGGCGAATTCACTTTCTTTCTTTTGTTTGCTTTAGAGCTTCCATAGTTGAGTTGGGTGCTCATCTTTAGGTTTGAGGACTTCCTCTTCTTGTTGCTTGACGACTCCACATGAGTCTCTTTCTTGTTATCCTCAGATTCCGAAAATTTTCCCGCACGTAGAGCCTCTTCAGTAAGGGTGACACTCATATCGATAGCCTCTGCGATGGTTGAGGGTTTTGAGGTAGTAACCATGCCCCTAATCTGGGGTGCAAGTCCCCAAATGAATCGTTCTATCCTCTTGAATTCCGGTTTGACTAGGTAGGGGACGACCCTAGACAAGTCGTGAAATCGCTGGACGTATTCAGGAATCTTCGGTCCGTCCATTTTCAAATTCCAGAACTCCACCTCAAGCTTCTGGATTTCAGTCCTAGAACAGTATTTCTTTTCCATCATTTCCTTGAGCTCGTCCCAGCTCAGTGCATAAGCAGCATCTGCACCAAGGGTCTGAACCTGAAGGTTCCACCATGAGAGTGCGCCATCCAGAAATAACCCTGAGATATAGGTAACGCTTTGTTGGGGTGAACAGTTACTCATTCTTAGAACTGAGTCCGTCTTTTCTGTCCAACGAACAAATGCAACGGCACCTCCTGTGCCATCAAAATTCAAAGGCTTGCAGTCCAGGAACTGTTTATAGGTGCAGCCAGTTGGAGGGTTATTCTCAGTCGTGCCATTGATGTGCTTAGAGCGGAGGGCTTCATGTCGTGCAATTGCCTGCGAGATGCATTCTTGCAGCTCGGCTTCTGTTCTTGGTAGCGTACTGGTGTTTGTGTCTCGCCTGGGCGGCATTCCCTTCTGCCAAAACGGTATGAAGTAGGTTAGGCAACATTCCAGGTGTCTATGAGGTACATAGCACCATAAGCCATTATGTAATCACCCAATTTCACATGTATACATAAATACTCAATGTATGAGCGGGAAACAGTTACTGAGCCTTCACTTAGGCTTGCCAACTTGGCTTAAAACGAACTTGAGGTTACATTGCCTCGGTCATTTAGGTTTCAGTTATTTCCCGCTACATTGGTTTTCTTAGGTTTTTGGCTTTACTGGGGCGTACATTTTCCCTTAGAGGGGGTTGCTCGTGTATGGGTGATAAAGAGTGCAAAGTCGCTGAATCTCTTGAATGTTTCTCATCTTCACTTGCTTAAATGTCGTTTTCCTCAAACGTCTCGTACGCAGGTAGAAGTGTCAGTCACGAAGTAGGCTGAGACAGGCTTCCTACTTTCTTACGTGCTAAAGCACTGATCTATGTGATGTTCTACCAGATGAAGGTGAGGACACCTATACATTGAATTTGGTGTGGTTTTCATTAGCTCGACCCGTAGAGTCCACCAGGATTTCTGTGCACTACAAGTCGTTATTACGTGGGCCCCCGTAATAATAAATTGTCTTGCACAGTTACCCCAATTTTCTCTCGTCCAAGCAGATGATTGATCTAGGAGGGGACACTACTGTCCTTACACTCCTTGCCATGGAAAGGACCATTGCGGAGGTCCATGCGCTAACATTCGTTACTGTTATGCGCGTATAGGCACGATGATTAGATGGAATAGGAATGGAGAGAATTCCTAGTAGTTGGAGGGGCACCTTCGTGATGAATACTTCATCTTCCTTTTCTAGTCAAGTATGTTGTCAATTTTGCTTCACATAATCCGGAGGGATCTCGTCCCGTTGATTAAGAGTTCGTTCAAGGTCGCCGCCTCTGCCTCGTCATCACCACCGTAGTTTGGCATCTTCACGTTCGAGAGGGAAGAGCAGCCATCTCCTACGGAAGTAAGCTCAGAGTCTTGTCTGGTAATCACTCCCAGCCACGAGCTTTGCAAAGGACGCGAGGTCGATAGCTTCATCGTGCGAGTCACGTACCGTAATAGGAGTCGGAGTCGAAAGAATTTTATTCACGTCAATAATCATTCCGTACACTTATTCGTATGCATGAATACAAATAACAAATATGCTACTTAGCATAATCAAGTAACTTAATGCATTATACCACGTATAACTCTCGTTTTGGGGGGGGGTCATTTTGTCAAGTCTAACTTTTGTAGACTATGCCTTGGTTGGCACCTTACTCTATGGGTATTCCTCACTAATGTCCTTGCCTTGTCTTTTCTTTGAAAAGTGTCTGACTCGTGGATCTTGGCGCTTTCGTGAATGCAATGAAAACCATTTTGTAAAATGTTTTTGTGAAAGCACTTTAGTGATTGTAGTCTAGACTTGAGAAGGAATCCTAGTTCACTACAATCGAAGCTCTGATACCAAACTGTCACACCCTGTCTTTTGCGGAAGCGTATGATGTGTGACTAGCTTGTTATCATTGCATTCGATCATAATAAACAACTACATGATTTAAAACGATGTTCATCCATTCGGAAAATTTTGAGGATCACAAACACTTGTCATTTAAGTTTTAAAACACAACCTTCATCTAGGTTACAATTCAACAAAAGTGGATGACATCTAAACTTGTAGTCTACTTCTAGTTATAACACTTGCGCCCAAGATCCATCCTGTCACCTGAAATACATGTAATTTTGGAAAACATCAACATAAAGTTGAGCGAGTTCATGCGTTTTGCATACCGAGTATGAAAACATGGTATGTATCTTGTATAAATAAAGTATTCTTGCAAAAATCAAGTTTTCTTGTGTACACCACGTACTAATTGAATGTTTGTACAAAGACATTTCGGCATGTGAGGACATATGGAGCATTAGTGTTGGCTCCTATAAGGCATGTGAGGACTTATGGAGCATTAGTGTTGGCTCCTTTAACTATGTCGATTACCCTCGACTGTGTCGATTAACCTCGACTGTGTCAATTTCCCTTGACTGTGTCGATTACCCTCGACTGTCTCGATTTACCTCGACTGTGTCGATTTACCTCGACTGGGACACCGAAGCACTCAAGAGGTCACATAAGGACCATGAGTGGGGCTCGGCCGTACCCGTTAGATCTAACCCTCGTCCCTAATTACTGAATGTTTTTAATGGCTTGGTACTAGTTTTCACCAAGACTTTATGGCATTTTTAGTATTAAGTCTATGCTCACATGATCTAGTAATTTCTAGGCATTTCTTAAAGCACATCATACTTGGTTCTCGTTCTCACCAAGTGTGCTTCTCGTATTTTTGTATTCTCGATTCGTATTGCACTCGGTACTCGTTCTCACCAAGAGTGCTTCTTGTATTTTTACTACTTGTAAAAAAATTATAATATTTGTAACATGTATTTCACCCCCGAGAGTTATAAAACCAAAAACAGTTAAAGAAAAGGGGGAGCATGAACTTACAACTTTGCGTTCCTGCGTCGTAAACTTCACCGGAGTTGCTTATCTAGCGTCGTGACCTAAACGCGTTTTATTAACGTTAGTCACTAGACTTGTATCGCACAAGTGCAAGTCACTATCTTTTGTATTTGTGTTCTTGTGTTAAAAATATTTATATTTTTAACTATTTGTCTTATATCATTTTCTCAAAAATAAATATACGTATCTTGTATTTTGCACCCGAATTATGTATTTTGTCCAAGTAATATATTTTCATAAATATATCCTCTTGTATGTGTCTAAGCATGTTGTATGTGTATTTTCATGTTTATACTCCTCATGAGTATTTAGTGTATCTTTACGTCTCAATACTCTAGCACGTATAACACATACTATATACACTTAGCACAAAAGTTGGTGATAAAATAATATATATTTTTCTCTCAAAAATATACATATTTATATCCACTTTTATTTTTGAAGAAATCCTCATTTCTTATCACCAAAAATTAGGGAAACCTTGGTAATACCTTTAAATACATTTTTAGGGAATAAGTTCTTCAAAAACTTATATTTTTCTAAGTGTCAAAATTTATAAAAATTTTGATAGAGTTTCCCCTAAAAATGGAGGTTTCCCATGTTTTCAAAACATGTGTTTATTTTCTTTTAAATCGTCAACAATCATCAACAACAACTATCAACAATAATCATCAACAACAATTATCAACAATAATCATCAACAACAATTACCAACAATAATCATCAACAACAATCACTAATTTTCCCCATTTCATGAACTTGCATATTTACAAAAATGTGTAGTAATTTACTAGCACATTTAGTAAGTCTTGTTATCTTTAAAAATAAGTTTAATTTCTTAAAAAAAAAACTTTATTTTTAAAGAATATGAAGTTCCACAACTTCTAGTCGGTTTTTACGAAAATTATTTCTTTGTTAAAACTTTTGTTACACTAGTGTTCGCACACTTGTTTGATCACAAAAAATCACTTTTGTTTGTGTAAGATCCGGATTAGAACATGTGATTTCTTTTGACGCTTGGTCTTTTGAAAATACCACTTGTGGACACATAGATCGGCTAGTTTTAGACACTATTTCATAAGTAAAAATACTTTTACACAAGTTCATGTTTCTTGTGTGGTAGAGTTTCACCTTTTAACCCTTGCACCATTTCAAACAAGCTTATGTCAAGATCCATGATCTTAACCAAACAGGGTTAAATGATGATCCGAGCTACCACAACGTAGATCGGGCCTAAATAATCACAAATTTCAATTACTACAACATTTACACAACTAGTGAGCTTTTAACCATCATTTTTCATGTTTTTAGTAGACTTTAATGCACCATTTTGTAAGATTTCGAGTTTTAATCATTACACATCACATTAACCACTTCAAAATAGCTCAAGAATGTGTTTTAAGCAACATACCACTAGCTCGAGGCTAGGGAAGTATCTAGACGCGAATGTGGTGGATAAAAGCTAGAGAAAGAGGTCCTTCGAGCTCCGAGTGCACCAAGCCTTCTTATGCGTGACACTTGACACTTGTATGATGTTGGAATGTGAAGAACAAAATCGAAAAATATGATGGATGATCAAGGGGTGTTCGGCCGAAAGTTTTTGAGGGAGAGGAGAGAGTAGTTTTGTGGTGTTGGGTGGTGAATTGTCTAGTGTGCCATCTCAAGGTATTTATAGACATTCCATATGGCATATTCCTAGCATATTCCTGGCATATTCCTGAAATATTCCTAGCATATTCCTGGCATATTCCTGGCATATTCCTGGAATATTCCTAGCATATTCCTAGCATATTCTTTGGAATATTCCTAGCATATTCCTAGCATATTCCTGGAATATTCTTAGCATATTCCTAGCATATTCTTGGAATATTCCTAGCATATTCCTGGAATATTCTTAGCATATTCCTAGCATATTCCTGGAATATTCCTAGGTTTTCTGCGTTGTCTGCGTTTTGCAGTGTAAGCACTGTGTCGCGTAGGAACACACGGTACGTGCTTAAACTTGAAAAATAACGTTTTTAAGCGTTTTAATTTATTTTTCAACACGAACCTGATTAAAATAAAATTTTAATCATAACAGAATATTTGTGGGATTAAATATTATCCGGGCGGCCATCAACGTTCGTTTCGCAGTTTTGTCGCAATTAGTTCTGCTCTTAAAGTGTGTTTCGGGTGCTTTTTAGTGCTTATTTTTGCTTTCATATAGCATATATATTAAACCCTTGTATGTACTCTTGGGTTTTAATGTATTCTTGTTATTGGACCTACACCTAGGCTCCAATTTTATTGTCTGACTGCTTTCTGCAGTTCCGTTGACACAGTGTGTCTTACCGGTGAGTTTACTAATATTTTTGACGCAACGCTCTCGTTTTTGCATAAAGCAATATTTTGTAGTATAAAACGTACATAAATTCACTTGTATGGAATTCAGAAACTTATTTCTCTTGTAAACTAGATCATGTATGTTCATTAAGGCACAGATCACTGTTCATTTAGTGTACGGAATGTACGGAAAAGTGACGGTTGTCACAATGAACTACTCTGACTGACTTTTCGGGTCATAGAACGGTCCAACACACGAACATGCTAATCACATGCCAAAAAACATATACATGCAAGTCACATGTCATTTCCCGAATCTTTTTTAAATGTCTGTAACGTTTTATGCATTATCTTTTTTTAAAATAGTTATACCGTATTAATGACCGTTTTTATCTTTAACATAAGCACTAAATGTCCGTAACGTATTATGCATTATCTGTTTTTAAAATAGTTATACCATATTAACAACTGTTTTTATCTTTAACATAAGCGCAATATTACTATATAAAAATATATAATAAAAAGATGTGATACCATAATAAGGAGCGTTTTTTATTTTTACTAGACTATGAATTTGAGAAATTTTATTGTGTTTTTGAAATTGAGTATTTTTATGTGAGTATTTTGTGCTGTTTTTGAAACTGGGTAAAAACACAACAAAAAAAGGTCATAAAAATATCAAGTCAAAACACCATAAAATTGGAAGATCTCAGGAAACTCGGTGTCCATCATTACGAAAAATCATAAACAATTCCACAATTTCAAAAAAACACCATATAATTGAATAGTTTTAAAAAATATTATAGAATCGCTACGTACAGGGAAAATTACACCAAAGAATTGCAAAGTTTCAAAAAAAGTTGTAAAAACCCACTTTCATGAACAACCGATTTATGCTATTTTTTTTTCAAAAGTACAGTAATAGTATACTCGTTTGAAAGATAAAAAAATAGCGATTTTATTGTGTAATTTTTTTTTAAAATAATCACGTATAAAAAGGTTATGGACATTTAAAAATATTGGTAGAAATGGCGTGTAATTAACATGCATAACCTTTTTGCTTGGATCTTCCCATTTTTCCTGTCCTGTTAGTTTTGAAGTTCTATATATTTATAAAAATACCACCGCATCAATCCTAGCCACAAATCATAAATTGTGGCTGGCTGAAATTCCATCCTACACTTTCTAAGGTTTTAAGCCTTTGTAAAATAACCTTACAGTATGTGTGTATATATGATATCCATAAAATGCAACATATAAATCATATCAAATAAGGTATAAAAAAAACCTTTTTAGTATTAATGTTGGGAAAAATCTGTTTCTTTGTTTACTTTTGATTTTCAGGAATAAAAGAGCTTAAACGAACAAAAGGGACAAATTAACAGCGAAAACCAACATAAATACGAAGGAAAGGAAGTTGATACGCTATACCGATCCTCCAAGCTTCACCCCAAAGACAAAAACAACAAACCAGAACCCAAGCACGGGGTCGTGCCAACCGAGCATGGGGTTGTTCCCCACTCAAGATTCCAAGAAGATAAAGACCAACAGAAAACGACAAGGGACACGGGGCCGCGTCTCCTATGCACGGGCTGTCGTTAACTCTCAGATTTGCAAATCTGGGTTCGTACAGCAAGTACAGGAGACACGAGGCCGTGCCATTGACACACGGGGTCATGTGTGCAAATAGGCTGACAACAACATTAAATGAAGACAGAGAAAGAGAATGACAAGGGGCCGTGTGAAGCTACTGTTTTCAACTATAAAAGGAGGTGCTTGGCTCACTTGCAATTCATCCCTTGGCAAACCACTTCCATCACACCTGCCACCACCCCAGCACCACTACCACCATCATCTACCACTTTCATCCATCATCCATCCTTAGAGTGTGTGTAGTAGTCTCGGGATCCAAGATCGATAGTAAGAGTTCTTGTCAAACAAAGGCCATGATTGGCTAATCTCTTACATCGCTTGGTGAAGACAAAATAATTTATGTATTACTTTTGATTTCCTAGCTTTGGTAACTTTTTATTTGGGTTTGTATTAATGCCTTTAATAACTAGTTTTTTATCTTGAAGGTGAATTTTATTCAATCATTTTTTCATGTTTCATTGATTCACTCATTCGTGTCTTTACGGTCTATATAAAGCACGTTAACTACCTGGAAGAGGATTAGAAGGGTGGTTGGGTAAAGTTCTTGCCTCGTTCAGTGTTATAGATCCTGAGAGGACCTGATTCAAGCTTATTAGGACTTCCCTTGAGGCATATAGCATCAAATCATGGGAAGTACGAATGGCTTGTAATCCCTTATAAATAAACTACTATTAAAACTTTAAACTAGCCTTGCGGGACTGTATCCCTGCTGACTCAGACCAATATGGCCGAGGGTAGCGTTGCCTCCAAAAGAGGGACATGCCACCTTTTGCTTTAATAACTTACTTAATTATCTTTCAATAATCCAACCTTGCGGGACTGTATCCCTACTGACCTGAGGGTAGCGTTGCCTCCAAAAGAGGGATATGCCACTATAACTATGATAATCTCTTAAAAACCCAAAGCGCGGAAATCATCAAAGGATACATAAATGACGAGTCAGATCCAAGTGATTCTATCTTGTCTATATGTTTTATTTATTTATTTAGTTTCTTTATTTTTATTTATTCATCAAAAACAAAAAAATTGCTCTCAATAGTTGGTTAGATTAGACTTCGATGATATTTTGGTATTAAAAGCTCTTATGTCCTTGGACGACCTCGGTATCTTACCGTCACTATACTATGCCAACGATGGGTGCACTTACCCTTGCGTGTTGTAGAGAGTGATAGTTATATATCGTGTTTATAAATTTAAAACTTGATAAAAGAGTAAAAGGTACTTAAAAATACAATAAAAATCCGTACACGCTCCGATACGTCAAGTTTTTAGTGCTGTTGCCGGGGACACAAGGATTTTAAGAAAGTGGCCTAATCATTTTTACATTTTTCTAATTTTTCTTTTTAAGTTTTTCTTTTTTTTCCTTCTATTTTTATTACTTTCTGCAGGAATAACACAGTGCCGTGTTTGATCAAAATGAGGCCGTGCCAGACCTACAGTATCTTGGAAGAGTTGTTTTCTTGTTACTGGAATAGAGACACAGGGCCGTGTTACATGAGCATGGTGCCGTGTCAACCTTCCAGTATCTTGGAACCTGAAAACATAAACATTTTCTGGATAGCATAGGGCCGTGCCTACATAAGCACGGGGCCATACTACTCTTCTGATTAGACCTTTTTTTTCGTAGAAAGTCACGCAACTTTGTATAATTCATAGGAAATACAACCTGGTGCATGACCTCCATCTCTGAGAAAGACATAAAAGTGCCACTCGACGAACCAGAGCACTTTTAAAGAAAGAGACTTCGAGCTAAAAACCGACAAAAAGCCTCAACCCAAAACCTTCCCATGGCGGATCAACGCACTCTCATGGATTACCTACGGCCTACGGTCGGTAATCTTGGAGCCACTATAAACCCTCCTAACGTCGATGCCAATAAGCTTGAGCTTCAATCACACCTAATCCAAATGTTCCAAAATTCCGCCACATTTCCTGGCCTACCCGATGAAGATCCCCATTTACATATTACCAACTTTTTGAAAATATGTGACACCTTTCGGATCAACGGAGCCTCAAACGATGCCATCCAGCTCCGTATGTTCCCTTTTTTCCCTTAAAGAACAAGTAAAAGCTTGGCTAAACACCTTCCCAAGTGGGTCCGTACACACTTGGGATCTATACAAATATTTCCCTCCCGCTAAAACCGCCAAACTCATGACCGTGATTAACTCCTACTCTCAAGACGATGGGGAATCCTTGTACGAGACATGAGAAAAGTTCAAGGAGCTATTAAGGAAATGCCTACATCATGGTCTTGAACGTTGGCAACAAGTGTCCATTTTCTACAATGGACTCTTACCACACAGAAGGCAAATCCTTGATTCCGGCTCCGGGTGACTCCTTAGGAATCGGCGCCCCGGGTAAATTTATAATCAAATAGAAAAAATTGTTCAAAATAGTTTTCAATGGCACTACTAGGGGTTCAAAATCCATAGCTCCAGGCGCCCATAAAGTGGATGAAACCACTTCTTTGCAAGCCCAAATCGAAGCCTTAACTTCAAAAAAAAAAAAAAGAAACTTGAATTAAATAAAACGGCTTCGATTATAGCTTGTGAAGGATGCGGCGGCCCCCATGAAAACTGGAGTTGTATGAAAGATATAGATAATCAAACAAAAGTGGTAAATTACCTTAATAAGCGCCCAGACCACTGAGAGTTCCAAGTAACTCTTTCACTCCCGAGTGGCGAAATCATCCCAACTTTAAAACTAGAGTTGTATGAAAGATATAGATAATCAAACGAAAGAGGTAAATTACCTTAATAAGCGCCCAGACCACCGAGAGTTCCAAGTAACTCTTTCATTCCCGAGTGGCGAAATCATCCCAACTTTAGTTGTAGGGAATCAGGGGGTAATAACCAACAAAATCAAAATCAACGATCTAACTTTCAACAACAACCCTGAAATGAGCAACAAGGCTTTCAACCACAACAAGGAGGAAGAGAAAGACTTGAGTATCTAATCACTTGTCTTTTCTCCGAATCTGAAAAATGGTACGCGGAGAGGCTCCTATAAACCAATGCCGAACTTAGGAACCAACGGGCTAGCATGCAAACTATTGAAAAACATGTAAGCCAACTCGACCAAAATTTCTTCGAAAGACCACAAGGAGCCTTGCCAAGTAATACTGAACCAAACCCAAAAGCCTAAGTAAACGTCATATACCTAAGAAACCGGAAGGTAGGACCCGATGATGAACCAACACCACCCCAAAACACTACATAAACCACAAACACACCCATCGCCAAATGCCAAGAAAACACTTAACCCAAAACAACGAAAAAACCAAACCACCACCGGTCTCTTACCCCGGTCGTCTACTACGGCAAAAGACCGACGAGAAATTCACCAAGTTCGTGAGCTTACTTAAACAACTTCACATCAATCTCCCTTTTGTAGAAGTCCTCACACAAATGCCAAAATACTCCAAGTTCATAAGAGACTTTCTCACCCATAAAAGGAAGATTGAATCTATCCAAAAGTCAACTTGAGTGAAGAATGCTCGGCGACACTCCTAAACAAACTCCCACAAAAGAAGATTGATCCCGTAAGCTTCACCATTCCTTGCACCATTGGAGGATCACAGGTAAGCAATGCACTTACCGACATAGGGGCTAGCATTAACTTAATGCCCGCCTCTATGTTCAACCGACTCGGACTAGGAAAACCGCATCCTACAAAGATAAGCATTCAACTTGCGGATAGGTCGGTAAAATACCCTCAATGTGTCATAGAAAATCTCTTGGTCAAGGTCGGGGAATTTGTTTCTCGGCAGACTTCGCCGAAATCCCACTCATACTAGGAAGGCCATTCCTTGCCACCACACGGGCCATGGTGGATATGAGTGACAGAAAGTTAACATTGAGGGTAGGTGACAAGGAGATGAAATTTGAAGTAGGACAACATACGGAGGGGGACCCGGTCAAATACCTCAAAGCAATGGACTCAAACCTCGACTACACCCTTAGCCGGTGCATCTCGGGATGCGAGTCATTTCGCTCGGGTAATATTTGACTGACTTTGGGTCTAGCCAAGGACCCTTATAAATGTGGCTCACCATGGAGACATTTCATGGACTATCCAACAATAACGTAGTTTAGTTCTTAGTGTAACTTTAAGTTAATGCTTTTATTTTAAGTTTTTCCCTTTGTAGGAGTAGAATACACTCAGAAGGATGTTGAGAAGGCCAAAGGGCGTTGAACCAACACCCCATGCATGAAAACAGCCGACTCCCGATTGAAACTCTTCAAATCAGTAAGTGCAGCATGGGGCCGTGTCAGGTAAGCACGCCCCGGTGCCCCAAGTCTATTGTAACATTTTTTATTCTAGAACCTTGACACCCCGTGTTTGTCTTCTGGAAAAATTCGTTACTGATACTTTTGACACGGGACTGTGGCTCCCACACACGGGATCGTGTCAAGTGAAAAACTTATTGTTTTTAACACACGTTTTACACATTAACCAATTTAACCAATTTTGCATACATTGAAGACAATGTGCAATTTAAGTGTGGGGGAAGAACTTGAATAACTTGAATATTGTTTGTCCTAAAAACAATCCTTACACAAAACTCTATTTGGAACTGCTAAAACACCTCAAATCTTTTTCAAAAAAAAAAATTAGTTTGTTTTTGTCCTGTTTATAGTTTAATTAAGAAATCAAGTTCTAAAAAATTTCCAGTTTTAACAAATTTACATCTGATAGCACCATGATAAAAAGGAACCATATAAGAAAAAAATCATACAAAGGCATGACAAATTTTTAAAATTTGATTGTATATATACTTTCACATTTTTACCCTTTTCCTACAAAATTGTGTGTTTTGAGCCTTTAAAGAGCATCCATTATCATATCTATATTAAATGCTCATCCTTCATTTCTTGAGTGAATAGCCCATACGATTCCTACGAATCTAGAACTTGACAAAACAATACATTCTCGGACCTTACCGACTAATCCAAGTAAGTATATGATTGAGGCATTAGGATTTTCATTTCAACCTTATTTTCTATTTTTATCTCCCCACAAAAAAAATCGCCTAGTCAACCTCTTTGAGCCTAAACCCTTTCATTTAAAAAACCCAAGACATACCATCACCCAAAAACCATCTTTTTATCTTTACACTTTTATTTTAGTAAAAGTCGGTTCTTTTGAAAATCGCAAAAGCATGTGACTTTATTCAAAAAATATATAAAAAAATAAATAAATCATCTCTCTAGTTGCTTAAAATAAGCGGGTCTATTGCTTATAAGCTCTTAGTTAGTTCATAAAGTCACAAAATAAATTTTCAAAAGAAAAACCGACTTTTTTACGCCTTTAGCCACTTTTAAATAAAACTACCATACCCTTAACCAAAAACCCACCCTTTAAAAGTCATCTTGATATTTACATGGACTAAGTCAAAAAGGAGGAGGTTTGATTTCTTGTCAAGCATATGGTAGGAGTAAGTCTCGTACCAGGACCGAGCGTTTAACTTATACATTTTCGGCCGAGTGTTGAGTGACCACTTGTGAGGTATGTGAATGTATATATAACTTAATGAAATTTTAAAATATATGTTATGCTTATAAGTATTTGTTTTTCTTAAAAAGTTCTAAATAAATTATGTCGAATAGGATTGTAAATAAAATAAAAACGAGAATAAATAAAGAACTTAGATTCCTGATACTCTATACACAATACCTGAAACTTCTCTTCTACCAATGCCATTTGGGAGTGTAAGCAACATTATAAGAGGTTTGCTTGAGGACAAGCAAAGATTCAAGTGTAGGGTTTTTGATATGTACACAATGCAACATATAAATCATATCAAATAAAGTATAAAAACAACCCTTTTCAGTACTAATGTTAGAAAAAGTGTGTTTCTTTGTTTACTTTTGATTTTCAGGAATAAAAGAGCTTAAACGAACAAAAGGAACAAATTAACAGTGAAAACCAACATAAATACGAAGGAAAGGAAGTTGATACGCTATACCGACCCTCCAAGCTTCACTCAAAGACAAAAACAACAAACCAGAACCCAAGCACGGGGCCGTGCCAGCCAGGCATGGGGCCGTGGCCCACTCAAGATTCCCAGAAGATAAAGACAAACTGAAAACGACAAGAGACACGGGACCGTGTTTCCTAGGCATGGGTTGTGGTCAACTCTCAGATTTACAAATCTGAGTTCGTACAACAAGTACAGGGGACACGGGGTCGTGTGTGCAGATGAGATGACAACAACATTAAATGAAGACAGAGAAGGAGAAGGACACGGGGTCGTGCCCACCAGGCAACGCATTCCTTGGCAAACCACGTCTCTCACACCAGCCACCACTCCACCACAACTACCACCATCATCCACCACTTTCATCCGTCATCCATCCTTAGAGTGTGTGTAGTAGTCTCGGGATCCAAGATCAATAATAAGAGTTGTTGTCAAACAAAGGCCATGCTTGGCTAATCTCTTACATCACTTGGTGAAGACAAAATCATTTATGTATTACTTTTGATTTCCTAGCTTTGGTAACTTTTTATTTGGGTTTGTATTAATGACTTTAATAACTAGTTTCTTATATTGAAGGTGAATTTTATTCAATCATTTCTTTATGTTTTGTTGATTCACTCATTCGTGTCTTTACAGTCTATATAAAGCACGTTAACTGCCTTGAATGGGGTTAGAATGGTGGTTGGGTAAAGTTCTTGCCTCGTTCAGTGTATAGATCCTACGAAGAACTGATTCAAGCTTATTAGGACTTCCCTTGAGGCAGATAGCATCAAATCCTGGGAAGTAAGAACAGCTTGTAATCCTTATAAATAAACTACTATTAAAACTTTAAACTGGCCTTGCGGGACTATATCCCTGCTGACTCAGACCAATATGGCCGAGGGTAGCGTTGCCTCCAAAAGAGGGAGATGCCACTTTTTGCATTAATAACTTACTTAATTATCTTTCAATAATCCGGCCTTGCTGGACTGTATCCCTACTGACTCAGACCAATATGGCTAAGGGTAGCATTGCCTCCAAAAGAGGGACATGCAACTATAACTACGATAATCTCTTAAAAAAATGCAAAGCGCGGAAATCATCAAAGGATACATAAATGACTAGTCGGATCCAAGTGATTATATCTTGTCTATATGTTTTTATCTATTTATTTAGTTTCTTTATTTTTATTTATTCATCAAAAACAAAAATTTTTCTCTCAATATTTGGTTAGATTAGACGTCGACGGTATTCCGGTATTAGAAGTTCTTGTGTTCTTGGACGACTTCGGTATCTTACCATCACTATACTACGCCAATGATAAGTGCACTTGCCCTAGCGTATTGTAGAGAATGATAGTTATATATCGTGTTTATAAATTTAAATCTTGATAAAAGAGTAAAAGTTACTTAAAAATACAAAAAAAAAAAATCCGTACACGCTCCGACTCGTCAATATATATAAGTAATGGTTCCTCTACAAATGACATTTTTCCTACAAAGTGTAAGAAGTCTATGTAGGCATTGTGTTTTAAATTTTCGAGACGATGTTTAGATTCTTCTGGCATGGTATAAAATATAAAAACACCAAATGTAATAATTTAAAACACAATGAAATGCATTCTAGGCATGAAATCTAAAACACCATACGAATAAAGTTAATCAATGTGTTTTAAATTTAATGCATATAACACATATGATCGTGTTTTAAATTATTACATTTGATGTTTTTCTGTATTATACAATTTCAAAATATCTAAAACACCATGCCTAAACTTTAAAACACAATGCTTACAAAGAATTTTCACACTTTGTAGGAAAGAAGTCATTTGTAAACTAACCTTACCATATAGGGTGAGGATCATGAGAAAACTACTTAATATTAGAAAATTAAAAAAGGGTAAATTATACTTTTCGCCATTTATGTTTGTAGCGGGTTGCAATGGATGACCTTTAACTTCAATAATTATAGTCACAATCCTTTATTTAGAAAACTCATTACATCTTTCATCCTTTAAGACTAACCAGGTTAAAAGTTTAAGTTAAATCCATTCACTTAAGGGTATCATGCTCATTCATGCTTTTATTTAAAATTTTCTTAATAAATAAAACAAAAAATTACATATATAACATATCTCCTCCAATTCCTAACCCTAATCACTCATCCATCTCTCTGCTTCTTTCTCCCTCTCGTCCTTCGTCGATATCGGTTGATCCTTTTCGAGTACTTATACAGAACATAGCAATCACATTTGCTATCAAAACAAAACCGAGAACCGGTACGAGAACTGGAATTACCAATTTATTTTCTCTTGATATTTTCGGTGTGCTTTTGATGTTACATGGAGATAATCCTTTTTCGGATCCACACATATGTGGATTTCCAGTAAAGGATGCTAGTGGTGCTTATTTGAATATACGGACGTCCGAAATTGACCTGAGAAATTGTTGTGTGAGAGGTTGAGGTTCTAGAGTGTGTTAAGCTTTGACAGATCTTGAGGAATTCTTCCGGAGAATGAATTGCTGCTTAGATCTAAGAGACGGTTTAATCCGAATAAGTTTCCGATTTGAGATGGTAGTTCTCTAGACAATTCATTGTTACTCAAGTTTAAGCTTATTAACCTTGCATAGTTTCCTACTGTGGTTGGTATGCTTCCATTCAGATTGTTTGCCACTGATAGACTGTCCAAGCAATGCAGCTTATTTGGATGGGTATATGGCTGGGGGGGATGGGTTGCCTCAAAAGGTACCAAGGGCCATATGCATTTTCGAGTGATATACCAGAGATATAGCCATGGATGATGTCACACCACCCATCTCCGATGCATCAAAGGTCTGCTGGAAAGCAAAGTTGGTGTTTTGGGTAAGATTTGTTGTGGAGAGAGGGAGAAAGAAGTAGAGAGATGGTTGAGTGATTAGGGTTAGAAATTGGGGAAGATATGTTATATATGTAATTTTTTGTTTTATTTTTAAGAAAAAATTAAATAAAAGAATGAAATGACCATGATACCCTTAAGTGAATTGATTTAACTTAAATATTTAACCTAGTTAGTCTTAAAGGACGAAAGGTGTAATGAGTTTTCTAAATAAAGGATTGCGACTGTAATTATTGAAGTTAAAGGTCATCCATTGTAACCCGCTACAAACATAAAGGACGAAAAATGTAATTTACCGATTAAAAAACTACAAAAAAAGCTTAAAAAACAAACCATTTTTTAATTTTTTTAAAAACATTTTTGGCTGTAAGTCTAGCATTTTTAAGATAATTTTTATTGAAAAAAATAAATAAATTAGTATTACAAATGTGCAACATGTATTATGTTGCACATGCCATTTAGCCTTAGGGTTTAGGTTTTCGGTTTAGTTTAGCTTTTAGGGTTATGACTTTTGGGGCGTTAGGTTTAGGGCTTAGTTTTTAGGTTTGAGGTTGGGGGGTTAGGTTTTTGGGGGGTGTAAGTTTAAATGTTTTTTTTTTGTTTTTTTTTTTTGTTGGGGAGAGGGGGGTGGAGGGTTAGGGGGTTTACGTTTTTTTGTAGTGTAACAAATGTGTAATACTACTTTTTTTTTGTATTTTAAAAATGTAGATTGACAACAAAAACAAAATTTTGACGTCTTTTTTGTGTGTTTTTAAGATTTGTTTTGGAAGTTTTTTAGTTTTCTCATTTAAATGAGTTTTCTCATGATCCACCCTATATATATATATATATATATATATATATATATATATATATATATATATATATATATATAGAGTAGGGTTCGCACGGAAAGTGTGTTTTTCCTAGAAAATCTAGGAAGCGATCTGGTCCATCCGATTGGTGTGTTTAAGGGTTGAGATTAAATCAATGGCAATCTTGTAATATTTGAGTTTAATTAATTGATTGTTTTAAATGAGTAGGGGCAATTTTGTCAATGGCCGTGTTTTAAATCAATTAGATAACCGCCCAGTTCCTAATTTCAAGCGATTTTCACTCTCTTTCTCTCCAAACCCATCTTGGAAACCCCAATCCCTACCAAAAATAACTACAATCATGGAAGAAGATAACTTTAGAAACAATGGAGAGCACCGGATCAAATTAAAACACTTCTCCATCTCCACCATCTCCGAGTTCATCATCACCATTCAAATATTGTTCTTATCATCTCCGTTTTCTTGACGATGTGTTTTAACAGCAAGCAAATTAATACAGTTGTGTTTTAGCAGCAAGCAGATTCATACAGTTGTGGTTTAGTATCCAGATTCATACAGATGTGTTTTAACAGCATTCAGATTCATACAGTTGTGTTTTAGCATTCAGATTCATACAGATGTGTTTTAACAGCAAACAGATTCATACAGTTGTGTTTTAACTGCAAGCAGATTCATACAGATGTGTTTTAACAACAAGCAGATTCATATAGTTGTGTTTTAGCATTCAGATTCGTACAGTTTTGTTTTAGCATCCAGATTCATACAGATGTGTTTTAACAGCAAGCAGATTCATACAGTTGTGTTTTAGCATTCAGATTCATACAGTTGTGTTTTAACAGCAAACAGATTCATACAGTTGTGTTTTAACAGCAAGCAGATTCATACAGTTGTGTTTTAGCATTCAGATTCATACAGTTGTGTTTTAACATCAATCAGATTCATACCCTGTGTTTTACCATCTTTATATTGTGGGATCTATAAAAAAAATTGACTTTAGCCCTGTAAACTGTTAAAATACAGCACCAAGAACATGCTGATAAATTCAAGTAATCTTCTGAACAATGGAATATGCGATGTAATGTGACATAGACAATAACATAAAACACATTCAGATTGTTAAAATGCAAAAGAACTGTTAAAACACACCCTGATTATATATTGACTTCAGAGTGTTAAAACACACTAACTTCAACCTCTCTGACTGGTAACACACATCACTAAGAACATGCTGATAGTTTTCAGATAAACACATTGACTTCCAGATTTGAATTCGAAAATAATAAAAATTTCGAAAATCATGGAATTTTAGTTAATGAAGATACATTCCAAAAATAAAATTAAAATGTGAAATTACATGATAGCCCTTCTATTTAAAATCCCTCAATGACACATGTCCAATTCTTATTCCTTCCTAGACTTTCTAGGAAAAATAGACTTTCCACCCAACTCCTACTATATATATATATATATACACACACACACACACACCCAGAAAGTTTAAAATACAAAAAGCTCTTAACGTGCGACGGTACTGACCACCAAATAACATGCGTAATTAGGGTTAACCCAACCCAAGCGTAATTATGTATTATAATGTGCGTCTTTTAAAAATGAACATGCATAATGTGGTCGCATAACGTAGCACATTAATGGGCTATTGTACATTAACCTTCATATGTGTGTGGGGGGGGGGGATGGATCATGAGAAAACTGAAAAACTCCTAAAAATTTTAAAAAACACATCAATTTTTTATTTTTTTATGTTGTAAATCTACATTTTTAAAATAAAAAAATATTTGAAAAAATAGTATTACACATGTGCAACACTACGAAAAATCTAAACCCCTCATCCCCTCTCTAAAAAAAGCTTAAGAAACAAACCAATTTTTTTTAACATTTTTTTGGTTGTAAGTCTTGCATTTTTATGATATTTTTTTTTAATTTATAAATTAGAATTACACATGTGAAACATATGTTATGTTGCACATGAAATTTAACCTTACGGTTTATGTTTTTAGTTTAGTTTAGCTTTTAGGTTAGGTTTTTTTTCTTTTAGGAGGGGGGGGGGTTACCGTTTTTTTTTTGGCGCGAGGGGGGGGGGGGAGGTAAGTGTAGGGTTTAGCTTTAGGGTTTAAAGTTTCTGGTTAGGGTTCGACGAGCCGGTTCTAATGCCGCCTGAATAAGCTTAATCGGAGTTTTTTTGACCTGGTTTGCTACACTTCTTAGGTTAAGAATATATATGTTTCACAAGATACATATATGTATAGTTTAAGAATTGTCAATTAAAAATTTTAATTGACAATCACATCTATCTATACTTACTAATAATATGTTTTTTCTCTAATTTAGTTAATATCCTTTAGATTTAACTATTATTTTTTAATAGAGTAAAACGAAGCATTTAACACTAAGATAAATATGGATATGGTTTATGAATTCTTTTTATCAAAAACAAATCGTAGGAGCAGAAGTGGAAATAACCACAACAAATATGGATGGCAATGGATTAGGTTTGGGTCGGGTATTGGTACTCTTATACCCATACTCGGTTGTAAAATCGTGTCTTATATCCGACCCAATACCCGTCGGGTATTTGTCGGGTAATTACCTGTCGGGTATCGAATATACTCATTAGTTTGTTAAAGATATATGTTGTAATTTCCAAATGAGTAAACTGCCATTTTGGTCCCTGTGATTTGGTCACTTTTGCCACTTTAGTCCAAAACTCAAACTTTTTGCATCTGGGTCCCTATGGTTTCAGTTTTATTGCCATTTTGGTCCAAAAATGAAATCAGGTCATATTTTTTTTTATAAGATCCTGCTATTCTGTCATTTTCCGCAGATGCAAAATGATCATTTCTTTTTTACAAATAAATACCATATTTTATAAGAGAAATATGACCTGATTTTCCCCTGAGGAAAATGATAAAATTGCAGGATTTTATAAGACAAATATGACCTGGTTTCATTTTTGGACCAAAATGGCAATAAAACTGAAACCACAGGGACCCAGATGCAAAAAGTTTGAGTTTTGGACTAAAGTGGCAAAAGTGACCAAACCACATGGACCAAAATAACAGTTTACTCTTTCCAAATACATGTCTTTACTATTATAATTATTATATGATTTTATTTATACAACAACTATTATAAACAAAAAATGTACATTACATACATATAAGTTTTATCATCAATTAATAACAACTTTATTATACTTATACACTTATATGTATATATTTCACAACATACATAATATAAATACTATTATAAAATACATATACTAAAATAAAATTTATTTTTTCACATTATGAACATACTAAAATAAATAACTAATAGACAAAGGTTAATGAAAAATAACAATATAAATTTAAAAAATTCGGGTATATGATCAGGTGTATAGTTCGGATAAACGGGTATGTGGTTTCGGGTAAACGGGTCGGGTATCACCTAATCCCATACCCGACCTATACCCGCAAAAATTTTTAAAACTAATTCCATACTCGGCCCAATACCCGTCTGGTATTGAGTATACCCGTCCTATTTGTATTGGGTTTTAAGTATTCATGTCGAGCTCGGGTATTTTTGCTATCCCTAACAACAAATCGTTATCAATGCCTATGTTGCTGAAGATAAGGAATAAAAGAATGTTTAAACTTTGATAAAGGGTATGGATAAATTTGTAATTTTATATTCAAAAAACTAAAACCTTTTTAAAAAGACAAGTTTTTGTGGCTTTTGGAAAATATCTTTTTACCTTCTTCAAAACGCCAAAAAAAAAAGACTTTTATCATTGTCAAATACTTTTTGAATCTATTGGCTTTTTAAAAAGTTCAATAAGTTATTTCAAAACTCAATCTCGAACGCCGTTTAACTATATTTATTTTTATCAACCCGTGTAATACATGCGGTTCTAACCTAGTATATGTATATATTAAAAAAACTCTAAAAAATGTGTGGTTAGAAAATATATTTTTTGGTTAGGTGAAAATGTGTCATCCAGAATGCTTCTCAAGTTTCTCAATTATCGAGTGTTTCTCTTAGGATCTCTCTCTCTCTCGCTATATATATATATATATATATATATATATATATATATATATATATATATATATATATATATATATATATATATATATATATAGGGTTAGGATCGTGTGAGAAGCACTAGGCTAATTGAGAAACTTGAGAAGCATTCTGGACCACACATTTTCTTTAAGTTTTTCGTAATATACACATATGTATAATTTAAAATTGACTATATACACATGTGTATAATTCAAGATTTGACATTATACATATATGTATATAGTTGATTTTAAACTATACATATGTGTATATTACGAAAAGCTTAGTAAAATGTGTGGTCTAGAATGCTTCTTAAGTTTCTCAAATAGGGTAGACTTCTCATAGGATCCTTACCATATATATATATATATATATATAGTGACGGGATCAGGAGAAAATGCTCAAAAGTGTGAGAACGGTGAGAACGCATCCTGGCCCAACACGTGTCACGCGACATGGAGAAAGGCAGAGGGGTTTTTTTGTCCTTTTATCTTCTGCTTTTTCAGTTTCGGTTTTCACAATATTGTTTTATTTTTGGGGTTTAAGATTTTTGGCGTTAACAAAATTCAATAATTAATGGCGTTTAATGGTTTCACCGTATTAACATTTTGGCGTTTATGGCGTTTATTTAAATCGTATGCCATTGGAACCCAGGGGGTCAGGAAATCTATCTGAATGACGTTTTTCAAGGCGTTTTAAACAAGATGGACCATTGTTCTATTATTTTTGATATACATTTTGGCTTTTGTGGTATCTTGGCGTTTTACAATTGTAAGATTATATTACAACCACAGGGAAAAAAATAGAAGCGAAGAAAATAAATTAAAAATCCTAATCGGATCTCTCTTCACAATCTTCACTGTCATCAGTCTCTCTCTTCTTTAATAGTACAAGAACTGTCACTAAATATATGGCGTTTTATGTAAAACTTAACAAACCCATTGGTTTGATTATTTTGTGTTGGGATTGAACCCTAACAGAGGAACAGATAATGTAAAGCCAAAACCGGATCCCATCAGTGGACACTTAATAAGCAGCAGTTTACTCTAAACTCTCCCCTTGACAGTGGTCATCTAACAGCTGATGGATGTTAAGTGCTGCTCTACTACAACAACTGATAAACCAAACTCTGATAATTATCTAACAACTGCTGAAGACAAACTCTGTTGCTCTATCTACTGCTGTGTCCTAAGTACTGCTGAAGACTCAAGCACTGCCCTCTCAAAGACTAATCACCTTTGAAGAAAGCACTGAAGACTCAACATCTGTGCTAAGGCTACATCAGTGGAACGTGAAGCAGTAGTTTTCTTATGTTTTGTACTTTAGTGATTATCAGATGTTACATAACAGTAGTTTGTATAGAACAATATTTATAGTTTGTTAGGTCGTTAGATGTCACTATCATGGTGACGTCAGCTGAAGCATATCAGTAGTTTGGTTTGCCTATAAGTATGACAGTACTCTGTACTGTTACACTTGATCGTTTTGAGTGAGTTTTTCTCCTCAATCCATCCTTTAATCTTGTGCAACCAACTCTGGTGTATCAGGCTGAGGGGGAGTTTAGATTGTAAGCCTGCACTGTAATCTTTTGCTTTTATGTAAATCTTTTGAATCAATGAAAAGCAATTGTTTATCAATCTACACTTTCCTTTGTTTGTGTTTACAAAGTTTGCTACTCATTTCCGCTGCACTTATTCGTTTTATGCAAACAAACACAATCACAGACAGCCTTAGATCCTAACAATTGGTATCAGAGCTTGGACAGTTAAATTCGATCTTACAATCAATTTGACATAACAGTTCAGCTCAAAATTCATTGATACCAAGGTTGGTTGTATTCAGTTGAAAAACAGAGTAATGAGTGAATCATGGTTAAATGAATATTCAAATACTCTGAAAATCAACCAAGATGTCATATGACACACAAATCTCACACAACAAGCGTTATCATGCACATGTCACTCATAGTTTTCAGATCTGTAAAATATCTGATAAATTATGGGATCGTTCGATGTTTTCAAAATTGATTTCAATTGTTGTTTTGATATTTGTGATGTTTCAAGTAAACAACTAAAGTATGTACCTCAGTTCAGCAAAACTTGTGTTCATCTAAAACACTAGAATACTGCTGACAAAGAAAAGAGGGAATAAAACTTTAGTCAAAATCTCTCAAGTGCTCAAAGGCAGGTTGAGTAACTTCAAAAGGACCAAATCAACTTTGTCAAAAACACATTGAGAAAATAAGATGTCAAGACAGTCCTAATCATAAGTAACGTGCGATCTGTAAAAAAAAAAAAAAAAAAAAAAAAAACATGCTCATACATGGTCAGATCTCTCAAAACATTGCTTCAAAATGATTTTGGACAAAGTATGTTCAACATATAATCTCCTAGTGAGTATTTCTGAACATATGAATAAACAGGGTATAAAGGGAAAAGGAAAATGAACAAATCTTAAAGTGTGGCTATCTCAAACTTTTGAAATCAAAAGCAAAAGAGTATAAGCATAAAACACTCTTGAGGTTCAAATGAGATCATCAGTGGTCATTGTGCAACTGTGTGCATTCATCAATACAGGAATTGTTCTGGTAACAATAGCATCTTCAGTGATGGTGCTTAAAAGGAATTTACAATCAATTGACAAGAAATTGACCCAAACAATGGTCAAAATAACTTGAGAATGATATGATCATGAATTTACTGGAAAATTGTCGGATCCTTTTGATTATTTTCAAAACTTCCTTTGATTTTTGTTAAGGTGTTTTCCTCTAAAATAAAAACCAGATATATTTCGTTCCTTTATGAAATATATTTTGTTCTTTTAGTCATTTTTAATAGTAAAAGCTCATCTCTGGTCAGGACGTAATTTCCTTATTTTTGTGTGAAATTACTATCCTTAAATCTGGTCAAAAGGAAATGACATACATACCAAGGTCAGGTTGAGCTCAAGTTAGGTTTTCACTGATCATAAATTGATTGTAAACTGACTTAGACTACTGAGATACTCATGCTCTAGTTCAGGTAATTAGACACAAAATGAGCAGCTCATGTAGAAATGTCTTCATCATCTAGGATGCTAAACCATTGTCTAAATAATAGACACTTGGCAAAACCTAGAACAAAAATTCCTGTAAACAACTGCTGACAATTTAATCTTGATAATTTACATCTAAAATGTATTTTGTTAAGAATAGCATTTCAAATGCTCAAATAGATGTTAGATAAGATACTGTGCTTTCACGAAGCAAAATCAAGTTCTACATCTGAACAAGCAGATGCTAACATTTTTGTCAAGAGTTGAAACACTGCTGCACTATCAGTTGTTGAGACAAAAATCTTCATTATTCTACCACTGTTGTATCTAAAATGCTGTTGTGCTTTAACATCTGCTCTCTAAAGTCTGTCCACTGCTAAAGTGTCAACCTCTGCTCTTCAAAAACACTGATGTTTAAAATCATTGTTTCATCCACTGATACATCCACTGTTTCATTTTATTACCGTTGTAACTACTGATACTTGATCCATCAGTAGTTGTTAAAACAACTGTCTTCCATCATTTACCATCTCATCAGATGTTTGACACGTGGTCAGTTTTTAGCCGTCAGATCATTATAACCGCTCACACACATCAGCATTCACCTTTTTCCTTAATAAAACTCTGCCCTAACACCAAAACAGGGTTTTACTGTCGAATTGAATTCCAAAAGTTCTTTTCTCATAACAGTTTCCCTCTCATAACTCCAAAAATCTTTTTCGATCTTCTTCATCAAAAATGACGAAACCAAAATCGAAAACAAAATCAAAACCATCATCTTCCTCCAAAACAGCAGAAGCCACTCAAATGGTCGCTGAAACACCGGAGATCCGCTACAAAGCTCCACACAATTATGTAGGTATACTCACAAAACCTACCGATAACCACACCTTCGACTCCATCCTTGACATCCTTTCTGCATCAAAGTACAAAACTTTGATAACAGCAGACGCTCCTATTTACCTTGACACCCAGAGAGAGTTCTGGAAAAATGCCACCCTTGAAAAACAAGGAGATATCATCGCTGCCATCAACTCCTCGATACAGGGTAAGAAGTGAAAAATCTCACCAAAATCCATCTCTGTGTAGGATCAGTTTAGACCTCTTGAATGAGTCAATCAGAGCTAGTGCGTGTCGGAAATGTGGCGGAAACACATTTCAGACATGATACAAAGCAAATGATAAAAGAATGGAGTAGAAATAGATGAATTATACTTTAAACACACTTCTTCACTTGTATTTCACTTGACGTACGGACAGCACTTCGACTTGAGTTCACATCCAAGGTTACAAGTGAAAATCAGAACAGGGGTATTTATACTAAATCAGGTTCGCTTATGTGACAGCCACAAAAGCGGACCTCCCAACTAAGTGGGTTCGCTTTTGTGTCACTTGTACACATAAGCGGACCTACAACATGGAAAACATAAAATTACAAGCTAACCCCCTGAACTATACAAAAACATCCTATCCAGACCCTATACATGAAACTAGAACAACAAAGACGCAGGCTTTAGACATTGTGTACCAACAAACTCCCCCTTGGATGAAGCCGCAGTCTTTGTCTTGAATGTAGGTCTTCAGATAGCTTTGTATTTCTCTTCCTTCGGCTTCGGCTTTCTACTCAGCGCAACTCTGATCTTTTCATTCAACATCTTCTTTGCTTTTTCTTCTTCACGTTGTTGCTTCATAAACTTTCCTCTCTTTTCTTCCATCCTTTGATTTTCACGTTCACGCTCACGCTTCGCTTTCTTCTTCATCTTTTCATCTAATGACCACCAAGAAGATTTCCACTTGCTTTCGGAATTGATACCTTTCTGAAAACACAGCAAAACTACACGTTGAAATTGTAGTGCTTGTTCTATGTCTGCTGATTTATAACGAATCTTGTGAATGAACAAGCATTCTATGTCTTTTGCCGAGCAATTCACCAACCACATAGGATCATAGACGTGAATATTTCTAAGTTCACCTCCAGCTCTGTAAGTTATTATGGCTTCAGTTGTGATACAGCTGTAAACCCAATCAATAAAACCCTTATGGAAATCCTGCTCCATTTCAGGCATAGGAATTGTCTTCATAGTTCTTGGAGGCTTTACATTCAGAATTGTTTCAATAACACCAGTCACTGGATCTACCCTTTGAACATGTCTAGGACGATGAGGCTTCCACTTTTGAAAACCTTTTAGAACTTCGTACTTAATGTATCCCCACATTGCCTTGTCATTTTGCCTCACAGGGTAATCCAAGCTTCTCACTTTAGATAACTCTTCAACGTCCCACCATGGTAATGACATGATGTCATATAGACGTTTAAAGTATTGGACGCCGTACTCCCTACGAATAGCATACGCGTTCACTTGTGGCAGAAAACCCCAACTGATAATGTCGCCAAGAGAAACAGTTCTATCACGTTGGAAATACTTCAAAGGCCTCTTGAACTTTCTCTCATGACTGTCTTTGAATCACTTCGAACGATCTTCTTTTTCAACATTCGATTGACTTTCTTTCTCAGCATCTTTCTTCAGATTTTCAAACACATTTTCATTTACAGCTTCAGTCAATTTTTGTCGCCTCTCTTCTCTATTTTCTGCTGCAAAGAACTCCATTAGAGTTGGAAGCTTTGATGTATCTTCAGGAACATCTTCACTATCAGAACAATCTTCAACTTCAACCCGATCGTAGATATCAGCATCTTCAACATAGTCATACTTATAATCTTACTCTTTATTAATATCAAACGATTCTAAATCCTTTTCAAAATCGAAGGAAATTTCAGGGTTTACATCTTTAAGCATTTCCTTATACACATCTAGACGCACAAACAATGGCTCATGATGCTCAACAATCTGCGTCTTACTCGACTCCCCCTTTCCCTCAGCTTCACCACTTTCTTCATTCACAGTGTCGTTCATCAAATCTTCAACGAATTTTTCATTGGAAGCTTCGGAAACTCTAACACCTGAACCTCCTGCAGCGTCATCATCATCATTACCTTTAGAACTATGACTGCTCGCAGAATATACAAACTCATCCTCATCATCATCTTCATCATCCTCTTCATCTTCGCCACCAATTAATTCATGCATTGGAGTTTCTTCTTCGAATAAGCCAGAAACTGCAGATATAGGCTCAGGATTATCTATCACCATCGAAGGTACAAGAGCCATTTCAGGCATAGCTGAACTTCCTTCAACCCCTTTACCCTTATCTTTCATCTGCCTTTCTAATTCTGCTTGACGTTCAGCACGAAGGTCTTCTAGCTTCAACTCTTCAAACTTTTGATCAACTGACATTCCAAGCAAACTTTCAACAACCCTATTCAGCATGTAGAACTTGTGATCATGTAACGCCTTAGCTGATGTAAGCTCTTTATTATTCAATTTGTAATATTCATTCTCACTTTCTCGATGATTCTTCTCTTCTTCAAGTTCAGACACACGAACCTTTAAAATATCAATCTCCGTTTGATCTGTTTCAACTTTCTTTTCTAACTCCTGTACCCGATTCACAAGCACTTTTTCTCTATCAGCTGCCTTCTTGTTCTCAGCTGCCAACCTTTTGTTCTCTGCTATCACATTCTCCATTTTCTTTTCCAATTTCAACACTTGTGAATTATTTGCAAAGTCGAAGTCACCAACGTCTAGCAGGTTATCTTGCGGTGTCGGAAGACCTTTACTAGAAGAACCAGGTTGTACTTGGGTGAGTGGAGGTGTGCCGAAGATATCTTGTGAAGTGAAATATGGTTGTTGTGGTGGTGGTGTTGATTGAGGAATAGGTGATGGTTGTCTTGGAGGTGTGGGAAGTCTGGGTGGTGATGATTGTTGTGGAATTGGTTGTCTGGGTGGAGATTGATGTATCGGTGAATGTGGAGGTGTTGGTTCACGTGGAGGTGTAGGGGTCTTCGGAAAGATCTTTTGAGGTCTCTTTGACACTCTATGCTTCGGTGTTGCTCTTTTTCGACTTGCAGCTTTCTTATGACCTTTCGGAGTAGATTGTGACTCCGAAACATGCTCCGGAGATGGAACATAAGGAGCATCCTCCTTTTCTTGCCTCTTCCTCTTCCTGATCAATCTTTCTTTTTCTGTCTCTTCTCTCATTCTCCTTTCACGTTCAATCTCATCAACCACTTCATCTTCTGAAGAACTCGAAGAACTAGTAGTGTCTTTATCAACGTCGTCACCTTCAACATCATCTACTACCTTCTCTTTCTCCTTTTGAATATCAGAAGTTACCGTCTACACCACATTATCAACAAACTCTGTATCTGTCGTAAACAAATCTGTTTCAATTACTATATTTTCAGCACCAGACATCTCTTATTCCTGTTCCACATTCACATCAGGAACATCTTCATCAGGTTCATCTATTAACATTGTTTGCACTTTCTTCTTTTGTTTCTTTTTCGGCTTAGACGAAGAACCTTCACCTTCTACTGTAGGAGTTGCAAGTCTACGTCTGCGTCCTGACTCCTTCACATACCATTCGTTCTTTACGTCTTTGAATTTTTCCAGAATCTTCAGTTCATCAGCGTATAATGCCTCTTTCATTTCTTCCTGATTCCTCCAGTTCTGATGATTTTCTGGATCAGGATCCACATAATTCACATCTCTGATATATCCAAAGTTTTCAAGCACAAGATCTGGCTCTGGGTGATTCGGATGGTACTTGACTAATTGCTTCAGAGTGTTGTTTGACATGTGAGCTTGAACTAAAAGATCATTTTGAATGTTTCTATCTATCCCTGGATATGCGTGATCGATTAACATCTGCACAAACCGCGGATACTTCCATGCTCTAACATTCGTTGTGATATTCTCCGCCATATAGTGAAACACTATGTGCGAGAAATTGTACTTTTTGTTCAATACTAATGCCGTTAACATATTCATCTGATAATCTCTCATCTGATCGTAACTACCCTTCGTGTGACTAAGCGAAATCAGAATACAATTAATGAGAGACTTGAAAGATTTCTGAAATTTCGACTTTAAGTAATTACCGGTGTTCAAAGCACCTCTGTATCCCAATCTTAGCATACAACCCTTCACCATCCTCTCAGGAAATCTCGTAGGGTAATTTGCTTCATCTGGAAAGTTCATTACTTCACGTACTAACGCTTCTGTCACCAAGATAGTTTCCAGCTTTCCATTCACTTCCACCACTGCAGAATCCCTTTGCTTCCCTCATCATATGTAGCATTCTTCCAGAAACGACTAATATGTGATCTGTAAATTGGCCTTTGGTCCGTCATCGCCTTCTTTACTGGAATTCGGTCCATAAACTCTAATATGCTGCTGAACTCCGACAGTAACGGATTCTTTTCAACATCTAGATCACAGCAGCTGTTGTGAACTGGATCAAATAAGACATTTGCTAACGCCTGCACAATAACAACATTAACAATGACTTAGAAAAATTTCACATTTTGAACAATGTCAATGATCCAAATAAGCGGACCAAAGATGATTCATATGAGCGAACCAACATATGTATTAATGAGCGGACCATGAACACTACAACCATATAAGCGGACATGAACATGAACTGATAAGCGAAACACATAGTTTATGCACTAAAAGCGGATCTATAAGGTATCTAAAAACGGACCACATACATGACTAAAAAGCGGACCTACAAATAAAAACACACAAAAGCGAACCGTACTTAGTACCAATAAGCGAAACCCTAAAAATTTGCTCTAAAAGCGGACCTGATTTGTTCTTATAAGCGAGCCTGAAAGGGTTCATAAGAGCGGACCTGATGTGTTCCTAAAGGCGGACCTACATATGTATACATGGGCGGACCTTAGTGTGTAACTAAGGGCGGACCTATGGAATCTGTCTGCAAAAGTGAGCCTAGATGGTCTGTACAAGCGGATCTACTATTAAACTTGTATAAAACAGTCAAAACCTAAAATTGATCTCAAAAACAAATTCTACACAACAATCCTAGACTAGGAGTGTCTTTTGATTTCTACAACTATGCCTAAATCACCCTAGATCTACCACTGAACCTAACCATCTTTGACACACAACACAATTGATCAAATTAAAGCAATTTATGCACAAAATCACAATCTACGACATCAGTCGACCCTAATCATGTGTTCATTTCAACAAATATAACAGTTAAAGGGTCACAAACACAGACTGTTCAATCAAACATGCCGACAGATACAATTTACCATGACATAGATGAAATTGAGAGTATACTTACCTTTCCCATGATGTAACTAATAAGGATCTAACAAGAATCAATGAAAACTGGGGCAAATCAGTGAGTAATCGTGAAAAGAAAGTAGAATCGCTCCAAACGCCTCAGAGAAAATGACGTAAAAGCGGACTGGGATCAAGTGTGTTATGACAGAAAAAGCGGACCCCTGTTCTATTTATATGGGGTCAGGTCCGCTTATACAACAGGTTCTCAAAAGCGGACCACATGTTACTTGTGACATAAAAGCGAACCTGTTTTGTCCTTAAAAGCGAACCTACTTTGAATTTTTTTCAAAAATTAATTTTTTATTCAATTTTTCAATTTTCCGATTAAGCACGGGGACACCCAGCTGACCAAGTCCAAGTCAATGACCCTGGTCAACTGTTTGACCCACCAAGTCCAACTTAATGGCCTTGGATGATCAGATTTATGAAATACCCTGTCGTTTCATTTCAAAACAGTTCAATTTAATGAACTTTTCAACATTTCAAACATTCACACGTTTTAACTTTCAAACACAATACCAATCTCAGTTTGCAATCATCAGCTTACCCAACCCTCATCAATCTCTGACATGATCTGCACAAAGACTTTGATCTGTCAATTCCCAATATTGATTGTCTAAAATAAAATGAGAAATGAAAATATTTTTGGGATTTTATCTGGACAAACTAAAACTATGTACACACAATATTTTTGTGAGCGTGTTAGGGGATCATATCAGCTACCGACAGAACACAAGTACCGTTAAGCTGATATTACATATTAAGCTTTAAACAGTTCACGTAGATTGCCGATATATTGATCCACTTAAATTCTCACAAAACTTTCAATCTGTTCAGGATACGTGATTAGTGTTTTAAGACTTAAACGTTTATATGTGTCCCACCTCAGTATATACTCCCGTATCCGGATCCCAGTATTCAGTCTTACAGGTGAATATACCACAGCTGATATCTGTTGGGGGTAAATGCGAAACCGTGAGAGCTCAGGTCAGAACTTCCGTTCAGTAGAGAGATGACGGTTCGACTTTAAGGTGGGTCCCCTTTAGAGGATCTTTTATTTTCAACAGCAGCGACTATCAATTTTATTGTTTCATCAGCTTGCTGAGGGTGAAGCTTATATTTCAAAGCTTTTTGCGGAAAGTATTATCCGAGGACTAGGTCAGTATTTCCATACAGCAGAAGTCCCGGGATAATACCCCAGATATCACTGAGCATAAAGACCTAGTATCTCAGAATACGGGACCTTTCAAACAGGATTTCAGGGGTTACCTATATATCCTGGAGGTGTTCCCCACGTAAACGCAAGTTAAATTTTATGTTTATATCCCAAACTGATCTACTAATTCTGTAAGAACCTACCGACACATCTTTAGCGAGACTGCTTAATTGCATTTTTACATTACAATTCTTTAGCGTACTGCGTCCGTCTAGCTGATGTACTATCATTTCCCCTATACTACACAACTCTTTTTGACATTTTTTTAATGTTTTTGGATTTTTATGATTTTATCATGTTTTTGTATTTTTCTGCGAATTTCTCCCCCTAAAACTAAAACATATTTTTGTGTTTTTGTTTTTATCGAAAAGCAGGAAATACAACTGTACAAAAGAAAGTGACAACACGACACGGTTCATGTCAGATCGCCGCCCAATTCGGCTTCACATTCGATTACCCTCCCAGATTGCAGATTTTTCATCCCATTTAACCTCAAAAGATAGTAAAATCTCTTCTTATCAAAAGGTTTTGTGTAAAAATCAGCTTTCTGATCATCGGTGCCCACATGTTCAATCCGTATTAATTTCTTCTCGTGACAATCTCTTATAAAATGATGACGGATTTCAATGTGTTTTGTTTTCGAAAGGTGAACCGGATTTTTAGTAATATTAATGGCCGCTTCATTGTCCACAAATATCGGAGTATCCAAGAATTGCAGACCAAAGTCGCGCATCTGCTGTTGGATCCAGAGGATCTGCGAACAACAGCTAGAGGCTGAGATGTACTCAGCCTCACACGTGGAGAGCGCAACTGCAGTTTGCTTCTTGCACTGCCAGGTAACGAGCCGAGTTCCGAAGAACTGGCACCCAGCAGTGGTGGACTTTGCGTTCTGCTTACAGCTACCAAAATCTGAATCAGCGAAACCGGATAAGGTAAAGTCACCCGAGCGAGGGTACCACAAGCCGATGCTTGGGCAACCCTTCAAATACCGTAAAATGCGTTTGACGATCGTCAGGTGCGACTGCTTCGGGTTCGACTGATATCGTGCACATAGACATGTCGGATACATGATGTCGGGACGGGAGGCTGTAAGATACATCAACGAGCCAATGATTGATCAGTATAACGTTTCATCCATCTTCACGCCTTGTTGGTCAGGACAAATACCATGGTTCTGTGCGAGGGGGGTGGATGCAGGACTGCAATCTGTCATATCGAACTTGTCGAGCACATCCTTTACATACTTTGACTGGTGAATGAAGATTCCGTCTTGCATTTGTTCTACCTGCAGCCCGAGGAAGAACTTCATCTCCCCCATTGAACTCATCTTGAACTTCTTCTTCATTACAATCTCGAACTCTTTGCACAAATCGTCGTTGGTGGAACCGGAAACGATATCATCAACGTATATCTGCACGATCCGCAAGTGGCCTGCTTCTTCTTTTGTAAACAGAGTGCTGTCTACTGTGCCTCTCGTGAACCCGTTGTCCAGCAAGTAGGTGGAAAGCGTCTCGTACCAGGCTCTCGGGGCCTTGTGTAATCCGTAAAGAGCTTTATCCAGTAGAAACACTTTGTCTTTGTGTTGTGGGTCTGTGAACCCCGGCGGTTGCCCCACATACACTTCTTCTCGAATTTTGCCATACAGAAAAGCGGATTTAACATCGAGTTGATAGACTTTGAAATCTTTCCAAGATGCAAAGGCTAGAAAGATGCGAATTGCTTCAAGCCTTGCAACCGGCGCGTAAACCTCATCATAGTCTATTCCCTCCTGCTGGCTGAAGCCTTGGACCACTAGTCGTGCTTTGTTCCTCACCACGACTCCTCTATCGTCTCATTTACATTTAAAGACCCATTTCGTCTTGATCACCCTCTGATTCTTCGGCAGATCGACCAGTCTCCAGACGCCCAGTTTCTCAAATTGTTGCAGCTCTTCCTGCATTGCATTAACCCAGCTGTCTTCGGTCAACGCTTCTTTGTAAGTCTTGGGCGCTATCTGCGAAATAAAACATTTGAGTGAGACTTCTTTCTGCATATCAGCGATAGACGAATAAAAACATGTAAAAGCACGGTCTATCTGATGTCTCGTCTTGACACCACTCTGTAGATCGCCAATAATTTGTTGTGAAGGGTGGTAAGACAGCGTCCGTGGCATCACCGTATCAGGCACCACTACTTCCGATTCCAGATTCGAAATGTCGAGATCAACGGTTTGATCAACAGCCTCCTCTGATGTCTCATTTGGTTCCTCGTCAAAGGTAGGAGCGGGTTCCTCCTCTGAGTCATTAGAAACGTCAAATGACGGAGCTGGTTCCTCTGGCGGTTCATGAATAGTTCCACTTAGTCCTGCTTCATCATCGTGAGTACCCACGGTGGGTATAGGAACATCTAGCGGTCTAGATACTGGCTCTTGTGACTGACTTTGCTGATACAGGTACATAAGAGCAAGTTCCTCATCACTCGGCTCGGACGGCAAATGAAACGATTCCCAGAGTTTGTCGTAGTCGAACAGGAATCTTTGTCCGGGAAGTTGTTGCGATGGCATGTGCTTCTGACAATCCACATGATGGACCTGAATCACCTTCCCTAGACATGGTACAAACACCCTTTTTAACGGGCTGGCGTAACCTACAAAGAACCCTTCATTAGCTTTTGCACCGAATTTACCATCAACATCTATAAAAGTACACGGAGAGCCAAAAGGTTCTAGGAACTCAAGATTTGGCTTGTAACGGTGCAGCAACTCAAAACACGTCTTTTTGTATTTCTTCACGGTGAGAACTCGGTTCAAAGTATAGCATGCTGCTGAGACTGCTTCACTCCAGAAGTAAATCGGAAGCTTGGAATCGGCCAACATTGTACGTGCAGTCTCGATCAGGGTCCTATTCTTTCGTTCAGCTATGCCGTTCTGCTGTGGTGTGTACGGCGCACTGAATTCATGAAGTATCCCCTTCTCGTTGCAGAACTCGTACATTTTATTATTCTTGAACTCCGTTCCGTTGTCGCTCCGAATTCTTCTGATTGGCAGCTTGTACACCGTTTCCATCTTCTTAAACAAAATCTTCAACGTTTCGAAAGTTTCATCTTTTCTCTCCAAACATGCAACCCATGAAAACCTTGAATAATCATCTGTCACCACCAAACAATAAGAATCCCCACTGATGCTTTTGACGTTGACAGGCCCGAAGAGATCCATATGCAATCTCTCGAGAGGTAACCTGATTGTGTTGAGCATCTTCAGCGCATGTGACTTTCGAACCTGTTTACCCTTTTTACAAGCAATGCAATCATCAGGCAAATGATAATTCTTAACATTTACACCCTCAACTAAATCATTGTGCACCAGAAAATTCATTTTACGTACATGAATATGTCCCATTTTTCTGTGCCACATTACCGATTCTTTTTCAGTAGCTTTTGATTTTGTAACAAAACATTGTTTTTGAGGAGTTGTTGGCGTTGCAGCGCTCATATCTAAAATGTAAAGATCGTTAACCCTCGGAGCGCGCAACAACACCAACTCATCAGGGATTTTAAACCCTGGCTTTAAAACCAAACACTCTGATTTTGTAAAATGAACGCTAAAATCCTTATCACAGATTTGTGATATACTCAACAAGTTGTTTGTCAACTCTACAATGTAGTTCACTTTGTTAAAAGATATCACGCTGTTGGTAAGCTTTCCCTGGCCGACAATTCTGCCACCTTGGTTTCCAGCAAACCCCACGTAGCTTCCATTTATCGCCTTGACATCATATAAGAGAGCTAATGACCCAGTCATGTGGCGTGATGCTCCACTGTCCATTATCCACCTCGAAAGAACAGACTTGGGCAGCCCCTGCAACCAACACACAAACACATTACTCAAACAATGATGCCCACGATTTCTTCACTTCTGACACAGACCCGAACACTACATCGCACTTCTCATTTGTTTTAGGAAAATTAAATGTAACATTTGAAGCCTCTTTTTCTTTCACATCTTGTTTTACTTTGTTGTTCAATGTGGGAAATTCTGACAAAAACTTATCAAGCTCAGTCTCAAACTCAACAACATCATCTTTAACAAAATTTGACTTATTTTTTAAAACATTTTCCATTTTCTTGATTTCAACTGGCGGTTTCGATTTCACGATCCACAATTGATTTTCAAAAACTTTTGCTTTGGGGTAAAACTTTGAAGTCTTGTGAGACTTAGAAGATTCGCCAATTTCGAAAATCGACTTCGGCTTATCCTCCGACTTCAAGGTTTCACCTCTTTTAAGAATACGGATCGGGGAAATCATTTCTTGTTTACCCTTTTCAACAACCGGTGACTTTGGTCGAGATTTTTGAACCATTTGTTTTGAAATACTCTTGTTTTGAACCTTAGGTTTTTCAACCTTTGGTTTCTCAACCACTTGCTTTTGAACAGATTTTTCAACAACCGGTTTCTTAAAAACTTTCTGACATTGTTTAGCCATATGTCCGATTTCATTGCAGCGATAGCACACACGTTTATCATACTCTACAAAAGTGGTAATAACAGTTTCCACTTTCAGCTTCTGTGCTGCATTGAAATCGTCAACAACTTTTTGACTAAAGATATATTCTTTTTCATTCTCAGTGCTAGGACCAGCGACAAACACATCATCAATCCTATCTTTCGGCTTGACTACCTGCTTAGCCATTTTCTTCTCAAAACCAATACCTTTTTTCTTTAACTGATTTTTCTTGTTTTGGCTTTTACACACCCCATCTATCTTTTCCGAACTAGTGGGATGTGAAGAACCAACTGATTTTTTCAGTTTCGAAAAGAAATCATTTTTCTTGATTTCGTTAACACTCAGTTCAACCAACTTAAAAACTTTCTCAACATTCTCGAATTTGACGTTCTGAAGCGGAAACTCAATGTCGGAATAAAGTTTGTCAGTTCCAACCATAGTGTAAACCACCAAGATTGGATCATCATTCGCACTTTTATCCGTTTTCGACAAATAACGATCTAAGAAATTCCCATCCTCCTCAGAATCACTGACAGACTCCACCGAATTAGTCTTCTCAGATTTTTCACTTTCATCATCCAACACCTGATCAATAACAGTTTTGATAACCTGGGATTCGTTATCAGTGTCAGATGCAGTGAAAGTGATGTCAATATTATCAGGTAACTCTTTTTCAATTGTTTTCAGTTTGATGTTTAACGCAGCTTCCACCCATCTGGATACTTCTGAGTATAGTGATTCCACATTGGGGGTGGAACGCTGTTGAAGGCTGGTGAAGCATGTAGCTGTTGAGGTACAATTTGTTCTAACACATAAGATGAAGCCACATAGCTCATCAACTTTTGATCAATTCTGTCATTCTCAATTTTAACCAACTCAAGTTCTTTTCTTAAAGATGCGATCGTGTCAAGATGAAAATTAACTTCTCTTTGTTTATCAAACAATGTGGATTGAGCCAACTTTGTTGCTTTATCATTTTCAATACTCTCCTTTTGAATCATTTTGATTGACCTAGATAACGTGTCATATGCCTCTTTTACCTGTTCTAGATCAAACTTCACCAAATCAGTATGTTGTTTCAATTCCTGATACTCAGTGTCTTTTTCAAGACACTCCATGCAAGGTTGTGAACAACTTTGACATGGTGTTTCGGGAATTGAAACATTTTCAACAACAATCTTATCCTCACACACAACTTTACCGACTTGATTTGACTCTGACTCAGACGATTTGACAACTTTGACCTCTAGGACTCCAATTTCCTCTCCTAGAACTGACATCTTATCAACTGACTCCTGGAAATCTGTGTCTACCTCTTTCAACTTGCTCATCAACGCTTTGTCTGCAATTTCCTTTAGAGCCTCTCCATTCATCTCTTTGGAAACGTCGATCACCTCTTCGACTGCTCCTCTCTCTTCTTCAAATCTCGGACACGTTCCAGTTCTCGGCTCTTCAAAGTAATCTGCAAAAGAATCAAAAATGTTAGGAGGCAGAATAGAT
This sequence comes from Helianthus annuus, assembly GCF_002127325.2. Taxonomy (NCBI): domain Eukaryota; kingdom Viridiplantae; phylum Streptophyta; class Magnoliopsida; order Asterales; family Asteraceae; genus Helianthus; species Helianthus annuus. The sequence continues at coordinate 28,184,324 of NC_035439.2, read as the reverse complement.
TTCATTGTATAAACAAATTCCTCCTGCCGTGATTGAAAGTTGAGAACTTCAGTCACTGATTCATCAGCTTCTGCAGCACTTTCCATAGAAACTTTTTCCACTACTTCATGAATCACCTCATCAACAACCTCAGTAACTTCTTCAACAACAACCTCGGGAACTTCATTAACAACTTCAGTAACTACTTCATCAACCATCTCAGAAACAGACTCAACAATACTCTCAGGACCTACTTCACCGACAACCTCAGTAACCACCTCATCGATAACCTTCGACTCTGCAATTGTCTCGGTAATCTCAACTAACTCAGCCATCATTGCCTGATCATCCTTTCCTGGAATAAACTTATCCCAACTAAACCCAGAAGCGACTTTTTCATCATCTTGGTTTACAATAAGCGCCTTTTCTGGTTTATTCTCGATCTGAGGCCTCTGAACAACTGTCTGTTGATTTGGTCTGTGATAGATCGCCTGTCTGTAGTAGTCGTTTGTGAACGGGTTTTGATGATTGTTCACTTCACGGTTGGGACACTCACGTTTGAAGTGACCCCGTTCTTTACACTTAAAACAAGTAACCTTCGACTTATCAAACCCTAATTTTTGATCAGGACCTGATAGACTGTTCTGTCCAGCAATCTCCATAAACCGTTGAGCTCTGCGTACCAGACTCGCCATGCACCATTTTATATCTATCAGTTCAAGTTCTTCAGGATCAATCTGATCGTAATCCTCTTTTGTCATATCAGGATTGCCGATCCTTCCTGCTACCAAACCCTCATAAGCTTCCAGAACTGATGCTAGTAATGCGATGTGTTGCTTGGCTGCATTCTTGGTTATCTCATTGCCATTCTTGATGTTGACAGCTATGTTACATTGCACACCAGACACAAACGCCTGTTGATTTGAACCTGTAGAACTTTGAGGAGAATTCTGTTCTGAAACTTTAACATTTGGCTCAAAATTGACAAATGGAGTAGAATTGCTTGACTGATAAGCATTGGATGCAACGTTGGAGGTGTTGTCAGCACTAAACCTTGTCTGAATCTTCGGACTTTGAACATTTGTTGCTGCCGAACTGTTTTTATAGTACAATGACACATCTTGCGGCATATTTGCTGAGTTCGTCTTTTTTATCTTTACCAGCTCCAGCTCATGAGCTTCTATTTTTTCGATAAACATACTCAAACTGTAGTTCACAAAATCCGAACTATTCTTCAGCATCATCAGATAAGTTCCCCACTCGTCATAGGGAAGCGCGTCACAGAGTTTGTCGATCCGTTCTTCATCTGTTTTATCAATTTTCAACCTTCTCATTTCAACAACCAGATGACAATATCTTTCTATTAACTGCTTCGTCGACTCTCCTTTAATCCCAGTGAAGATATCAAACTCTTTCTTAAGTAGCGCCTTCTTACTCTTTATCATGGAAGCACTTCCTTTAAACTTTTTTTCTAAGGCTTGCCAGATAGATTGCGCACTCTCATCATGCTGCAGCAACACCAGGATGTCTTCTTTGATTGCTTGCTGCAGTAGACTCATCATTTTCTTCTCTGCCTTGAAATCTGCCTGTTCCGTTTCTGTAAGACTCCCAATTTTTTTAACACCCATGAGCCCATCAATTGGAGGTACATATTTTGATTCGATCTTCAACCAGCATTCAAGATGATTAGCCTGTACCCAGTTCTTGAATCTACCGGACCAACCCGAATACTCGTCTAAACTCATCAACTTTGGTGGCTTCTGCATGGTTCCCAGTTCGTTTTCTAAGTTCATGTTTTGCATGATGCTCGCCGGACTTTGAACAGTACCACCACTACCAGCAAACATATTGTAGAAATCTTGGTTCTCCATTTCAATCACAACGTTGAATTTTATGCACAACTATTCAGAAAAGCGGATCTGCTAACAGTCCTATGAGCGGACCAGATAATATCCCAAAGAGCGAACCAGATGACACTAAAAGCGAACCAGAAAGTAGTCTCTCGAGCGAACCAGATCAAACACCCTATAAGCGAATCTGAAGACTACCCAAAGAGCGGACCTGAAAACAACCTTAGGAGCGAACCTGAATACTAACTCTTCAAGCGAACCAGATGAGCGAACCTTCAACAAATAGGTGCCTACGAGCGGACCTCAAGAGCGAACTAGCCAAAAACAAGACATTTCGAGCGAACCACAAGAGCGAACCTATCAAAGATGACCCTTGGAGCGGACCAGAAAAATGAACCTCATAACTGACATATAAGCGGATCTGTTTCTCGAGCAGTTTTTGGTCACTTTTAGGCTGAATTTGAGTCTAGTCTTCTCAAGGGTTTATTATTACTTGATTTTACACCTTATGTCAAATTTTCAGTCCATTTCAACCGTCCAAACAGTCCAGATCTACAAAAGTACGGGTAAAAAACTTTGTATCGGGCAAATTAACTCACAACTGGCTCTGATACCAATTGTAGGATCAGTTTAGACCTCTCGAATGAGTCAATCAGAGCTAGTGCGTGTTGGAAATGTGGCGGAAACACATTTCAGACATGATACAAAGCAAATAATAAAAGAATGGAGTAGAAACAGATGAATTATACTTTAAACACACTTCTTCACTTGTATTTCACTTGACGTACGGACAGCACTTCGACTTGAGTTCACATCCAAGGTTACAAGTGAAAATCAGAACAGGGGTATTTATACTAAATCAGGTTCGCTTATGTGACAGCCACAAAAGCGGACCTCCCAACTAAGTGGGTTCGCTTTTGTGTCACTTGTACACATAAGCGGACCTACAACATGGAAAACATAAAATTACAAGCTAACCCCCTGAACTATACAAAAACATCCTATCCAGACCCTATACATGAAACTAGAACAACAAAGACGCAGGCTTTAGACATTGTGTACCAACACTCTGAAACCTTTAAACTCGATGATTTAAATGGAAAAACCTATTTTACAAAAGACGAGTTAGTAAAGGATTTCATGAATAGGGGCTATGCAGAACAACCATACAGGGACACCCTACAAAAGGGTTACTTCCCTTCTGCACCCAGATTTTTATTCCACACACTGCTCATGTGTGTTTCAAATAAAACAACGTCCTTCAATGAGATACCAACAAAAATCCAATGCCTGGGGTATGCAATTTTGAACAGTGAAAACTATAACTACTCCCAGGAAATATTTGATGATTTGGTAAAGAACGTTGATAATAAGGCATTTCTGCTCTTTCCGAGGTTTCTAAGTTACTATTTTGAACAAAAATTTGTCGGGAGAGAGGCAGAATTGCCCAAACAAGGTGTCTCATTCAAAATAAACTGTTTAACAATAGAAACTTTTTCAAGAATGATGGCACCAATAAAATTAAAAACAAAAGTGGCAGAGCAGATTTTAGAAACTGCCACTGACCCTCAAGAAACCACTGCTGAGCCCACTGCTCCAGGTGATCAGAGTAGCACACCCACTGCTCTGAAACCCACACCTGCCACCACCAAAAAGACCAAAAGAAAACCATCCAGAAAACCCACCAAACCCAAAACAAAGGCAACTCTGGAAGATGAGATCCCAGAGCAACTGCCAGTGACAGCACAAAAGTCACCAGAAACCACTGCTGCTACTTCCTCACAGAAGTTGGTAGAAAGATCTCAACCCCAGCCTCAAACTCCTCTTGCATCCTCACAAAAGGATCAAGTTGTAAGCACAGGGACACCACATTATGAAGCTCTGTATCCACTCGGATCCATCTTCCACAGTCCTGATCCCAAGGACATGTCTCTTTCAACACCCATACCCTCACCAATAATATTGCCACAATTAATAATACCCCTGTTGCATGCAGTTGATATGGCACAGACAAAAACCGGTTCCTCTCTATTACCCATTACTGAGAGTATACCTCCACAAGTGACTGGGTCTGATGCACTTACCTCTGCTATCCCAGCAACAGCTCAGGAGGTTACACCCCCTGAGTTACAAGTAACTCTCGGTGGTAGTTCAAGTGGAGCAGCAACTACAACTGATGGATCAACAGATCTTCAGTTGGACAGTTGTTACATAACTAAGACTCCCTTGAAGGCAATTTCTTCCATGGCAACATCGGTAACCACCAGTGAGTTATCTTTAACTGCTGGTAACATCAAAGGATTATCAAGTGCCGAAGAAAGAAGTCCCCGGTACCAAGAAAAAGGGGCATCAATGGATGACTTTTGGGCTACAGCTCCTAAGTCACACATTGATACAACCACCACTAGTGGGAATTCAGATGATCCTGTTAAATCAGGTGATGATTCAAGATACAACGAATTGACGGCCAGAGTTGAAAATCTAGAATCTTCTGTTGCCGAAATAAAAGATATGGTGCAGCAGCTGTTAGAAGCTCAAAAAGCCCAATCTTCTGCTCCTCCTGCTCAAGCACCTGCTCCACAAGCATTTGCTGCAAATGAGCTTTGGAATATCCTCCAACCATTGGTTGAACACCAGCAACAAATGGCTGCTAAACAGCACGCAAATCAAGTACAAATGCTGACCAACATGGTGGAATCTCGGTTCAAAGACACTCAAGCAGACATCAAGGCTATAAAGGCCAGCATACAACAGAATGCTCAAAGTGAGAAAGGTCCATCTACCATTTTCTTCATGGATACACCCCTGGCAGATAATGCCAAAAAGGGGGAGAAAATCAGGTTGAAAAAGAAAGGTATAGAAGATGGGATGCACATTGAACCTGAGAAACCCAAATCCTCAAAAACTTCAACAGCTGATACAACAGTAGTTACAAAAACTACTGTCAGTAGCCAAACAGCTGCCATTACATCAACACACACCACTTCATCACACACCACCACAACTACTGCTCCACCACCACCACCTGTGTCTACAACACAAAAACCACCACTACCATCACAAACAGCCGAATCATCATCACCCCCTGCTAAAAGGCAGAAGATAACAGATGTCACAACATCTGTTGTAATGACAACAGCGGTTGAAACACAAGTTGTTCCAACTACTGCTTGTCAACCACTGATCACCTCCCAAACAACTGCCACAATAACCCCTACTCAAAAGCAGAAGACATCTGCTGACACATCAGCAGTTGTAATGACAGCAGCAGTTGAGACACTAGTTGTTTCAACAGTTGTTAGTCAACCATCCACCACTGCTCTATCCTTTCCTATATCTCAACCAAGGCTCTTTAGCAGAAAAAGAAAGCCTATTACTGCCGATGAAGGGATACATGATCCAAATGCTGAAAAATATCCACTAGAGCTTGAAGCCGTAAAAAATGAGATGAGGCAGTTTTATACAGAAACAGATCCCTCAAAAAGAAAATTCTCCTCACTCATTGGCTACATAGCTCCAGAAGATATAAATGATTATCTCAGGATAAAAGCAAGGCAAGCTAAAGTTAAAGCTAAGGTTGACAGTGAGAATGAAAGGCTAAGCGAAGAAGGCATTGCTAACAGACTGAAGTTCTACCTTGCAAAGGTTAAGCAGATGAAAGAATATGCACAAGAGCTAGACACAGAAAAGGCTGATCAAAAGAAGAGATTGAGAGAACAACTTCTAGCCTTCATCATGAAAGACAAGTTCTACCCTGCTGAAGAATCTCAGTTTAAAGAATGGCCTTTAGTAGCTTTGAAGCATGAGGCTGAAAGGATCCAAAGAATCAAAAATGATCCTTCAAAGAAGAAAACTGCTCCAAACTGGAGTAAGTACAAAAGACTCATTGCTGATCTCACTGCTGAATATAAAGGAAAGAAGAAGGAGTTAGTGGATGCTAAAGTAGACACTGCTGAAGCCATATCAAAATGGTCTAGGCAGCAAACTGATGAAGCCTATGAGAGGCTGAAGAAAAGGAAGAAGAGAGAACAAATGATGAAGATGGAACAACAAATTGAAAACCTCAGAACAATGCTAAAATCAGCATACAAACCTATTCTTGTCTCAAATCAAGAAGAAGGTACACAGATGTCTGAAGAAGAGGTCAAGGAAAAAGAAGCAGAGTTCTTCAAAGACACCATCATGAAAATGGGTCTGAAATAAGATAGCTCATCAAAGCTTCAAAGCCTTTTTGTGAAGGTATTAAACAGCCCTGCATCCCCAAACACTGCTACAGGCATGATAGACAATGAAAAACAAGAGCTTACTGGACAAGAAACTGCAGAAGACATAGCTGCAGCAAACAAAGTCATAGAAGAAGCTTTCAAAAGAATGTCTGAGAGTTTGCATGTGTTTTCAAGGCCATCATCCCTCAACTCATCTGATAATAAATCTCTCCCAAGAAACCCATTGGATTCAAAAATACTAAAGTGGAAGTCTGATCAAAAGACCCACGTATTGACTTTGCTCAGATCCAATGGTGAGGTGAAGCATATATCAAGGAAAGAAGCACTAGGCCTTAGTGTTCAAGATTTGCAGGATCTCCTTGAGCTTTCACTGTGCAGGGATGTAGATGACCAGAGTGCCAAAGAATTTGAAGCTGAATTTAAGGAACAAGCTAGGGCACTCTTGATGAGTAATAAAGGTCCTGAATAAGGAATGGTTTTGGCATTATCTGTTCCAAGGGGAGATTGTTGGGATTGAACCCTAACAGAGGAACAGATAATGTTAAGCCAAAACCGGATCCCATCAGTGGACACTTAATAAGCAGCAGTTTACTCTAAACTCTCCCCTTGACAGTGGTCATCTAACAGCTGATGGATGTTAAGTGCTGCTCCACTACAACAACTGATAAACCAAACTCTGATAATTATCTAACAACTGCTGAAGACAAACTCTGTTGCTCTATCTACTGCTGTGTCCTAAGTACTGCTGAAGACTCAAGCACTGCCCTCTCAAAGACTGATTACCTTTGAAGAAAGCACTGAAGACTCAACATCTGTGCTAAGGCTACATCAGTGGAACGTGAAGCAGTAGTTTCCTTATGTTTTGTACTTTAGTGATTATCAGATGTTACATAACAGTAGTTTGTATAGAACAGTATTTATAGTTTGTTAGGTCGTTAGATGTCACTATTATGGTGACGTCAGCTGAAGCATATCAGTAGTTTGGTTTGCCTATAAGTATGACAGTACTCTGTACTTTTACACTTGATCGTTTTGAGTGAGTTTTTCTCCTCAATCCATCCTTTCATCTTGTGCAACCAACTCTGGTGTATCAGGCTGAGGGGGAGTTTAGATTGTAAGCCTGCACTGTAATCTTTTGCTTTTATGTAAATCTTTTGACTCAATGAAAAGCAATTGTTTATCAATCTACACTTTCCTTTGTTTGTGTTTACAAAGTTTGCTACTCATTTCCGCTGCACTTATTCGTTTTATGCAAACAAACACAATCACAGACAGCCTTAGATCCTAACATTTTGCCTGCTCGTCTGTTGAAGTGGCTTTTTGTAGATGTATGGGGACATAGATCTATGACGTGTGGGTGGGTTTTTCGCTTTTTCTTCATCTTGATCTTCATCTTTATAATCATCCCATTCTTCAGTGTCATTGATCTCTTCTCCTCATCCAAGCTTTCTTCAAGAACAAAGAATACAAAATGACATATGACTGTCATCAGTATCTTTTTCTTGAATTTTTGTCCATCTCATGCAGCAAAATCTTACTGAGTTACTCCAAGAAAGCATATTAGCCATCTTTGATTTTTTTTTTTTAATTTTTTGGCGTTTTACAGTGAGTGGTATTTAGTAGTATTGGCGTTTGTTTTTTTGGTTTGATCAAATAGAAGTTGCTGAGACGTATCATTTTATAGGATGTCTTTTGGCGCGCAAGTTAGGCGGTGCATTATTATAATAAAGTATTCGTCGTTTCAGTTACTGTTTGTAATTATAGTTTTTGATAAGTTTTATCTCTGAAGTCTGTAACACGTCCCATCTTTCAAGTTTGGCGTTTAAGATTCTAATATAATAAATTTTCCCTCTCTTCAGTTTTACTGATTTGTAGTTACTGTTTCTAGTTACATTTTCAAGTTTGGTTTTTATTTATTTTATTTTATTTTTTTTTATTTTTTTGGGTTTTTTTTATAATACTTGTGTAACACCCCAAATTCTAATAAAGATTAATTGAATGTTTATATGTTTTAAATGATTAGTTAGTTATAAATAAATAATGAAAGGTAAAGGTTAGGAAATATATAAGAATGATAACTTAAATAACCTTGAGGGGTTAAACTTGTAAATATGATTAGTAACATTATAAAAATTTAAAAACCCAGTTAGTGGGTGTGTGTGGGTCGCGACCAAGAAGCAGGAAGGAGAAGAAACCCTTCTCCTTCATAATACCTTAAGAAATTTAGGGATTTAGGTGTTGTTGATCCAGAAAACGAATGCATGAAGTTAATTCCTTGCTAATCTAAGCATATCGAACATAAGGTAAGTTGAATGTTGTGTTTTGATGCATATTCATGAAACTACGGTTTAATCAACTCGTGAAATTGAAGAAATTGAATTGATGTATGGATTAGAATCATCATTAGAAGATGTTTTATGCCTAAATTCGTTTGTATTGAAGGGTTGAAGTAAAACCCACTTAATCTAGTAGTTTGGTGATCTTGTAGTTCCATAAATTGGATATTGTGATGGATGAATGTATGAGTACTAGTAAAATTGATGAACTACTATGATTTTAGAATGAGTGAGTTATGTGTTTTTGATTGATAAAGAGTTTTGAAGACTACTAGAGAAATTATGCATAAAACACTTGTACTTAGTGCTAAGATTGTTATACGCACACCAAGTGTTCGATTAAATGCTTAAATAGTTGATTCATGTAACTTTGAGTGAATTAGGATGCGTTACTCTATGTGTGAAAATATGGATATGATAATCGTGAAAAAGTGTATGTGGAATGCGAAATTCATATGAATGTGAAAGCTAAGTAAATAAATGAGATAATCTAAGTAAAGAATGGAATTATGTGTAGGAATCAAAGAAGAAGGAGGAAGCTCCGGTTCGCAACAACAATCACAAGAACGAGGTAAGTTTGCTACTTACAAGTTTATAACATTAGTAGTTTGTTCCTTTAAATATTAGTTTCTTAATGGTAGTCATTGTATTAAAATGAGAACGCGAAAGTAGAGCTCCGTAAAGGTCCGTGATGAACGGGTCGGTTCGGGATAAAATGAGAATGAATAAGTGAAGTTTTCTTAATGTTCCATGTAAACGAGTTATGATAGAATGAGTTGGAGAGAAAGATGTAACGAAGTTGGTTACCTAAACAAGAAAGTCGAATATAAGAATGACTTAGTCATGTATGGTTCAAAATTTAAATGGTGATTATTGGTTCACCAAGTTCATTAATGCGTTAGTTGAAATATGAGTATTAAGCTAATGTCTTTTGTTGTAAGGGTTGTAGGTAAATCTCAAGTTTAAATGCTATTGCATCGCTCGGAACCGAACACACCTTGAACGCCTTTATGTGCTTCCGCAATCATTGATGTATCATCAATGGGTCAATATTTTGGTTTAATTAGGCTATGTTGGTAGTTATAAACTCTAAACTTGAAGTTGTAAATCTTTTGTCAAACACTAGTTGTAATGGTCGTTTTGAAAGTTTCTAAAGTGTTATGAAATTTACTATGTCTTTTTAAAATGCGTTGTAGGCCAATTGTTGAATGTTATTAAACAGGGAATTGTTTATTTTACGAACGGGTCATGCCCGAATTTTATTAGACAATAGTATGAATTATTGTATTTTCGGATTTAGAACTTTGGGCGTTTCAACTTGTCCAAGTAATTTTTTATGGTTTGGTAGTTTTTGGGGCGTTTTATGGCATGTTGGCGTTTTGACAAGCATTTGGCTTTGTGGCGTTTTTATTATATATGGCGTTGTTATTATATAACAATCAACTGAAAAAGAAAGTTAAAAAAATATATATATTGTTCTTCCAAATCTTCACTGTCACCAGTCTCTTTCTTCTTTTGAAGCATCTTCACTGGCTGTTTCGACTTTCGTATGACTTTTTTAATTTTTGTTTTTCGAAGTAGATATTTTGTCGCATTGTGGAAGCACAAAGTCTGAAATCAGCCTCTTTTTCTATAATATTTGTCCATCTCATGCAACAAAATGTTATTGAGTTTACACTCTTTCAGCCAACAATCCTTGAATTTCCATTGAATGATGTTTGATTTTTTTTTTTAACTTTTTTGGCGTTTTACCTAGAAAAAGAACGCCACTAAATAAACCATCTTAAAACTCTAAATTTGATCATGCTAAAATCAATAACGTTTTGCTGTATGGTGAGGGACAACATTGTTAATCCTCAGTTAAGAAAGATAACTGACAATGTTGTCCACTACATACAGCTAAACTTTATTGACAACAAACCTCAATAATGTTTTTGTATGTTTTGGCGTTATAAATTGGATGGAAGTTGAGGATAAGTCAATAGGATTTTACTCAATGAAATTGACAATATCCTTACTTAAGGATTTTGTCCATTATATTGAGCGAAAGCTTACAGACAACCAAACTGAATTTCAAATAAACGTTTTGGTTTAGAAGATATTTGATGTTTGGGTTTTTTGGCGTTTCTAAGACGAATGGTATATATTAAATATGGCGTTTGGGGTTTTGTGTATGTTTTTTAATTGAAGGTCTGAGATGTATATATAAGATTTTTTTGGTGGTTTTTTTTAGGAGGGATTTTATTATAATTAAGTTTGGCATTTTATATCTAATAGCGTTTTTAGTTAGAATGGTGTGTGCTATTTGTTTGGCGTTTCATTTCATGAGATGGCGTTTTGTGTGGAGAAGTCAAAAGACCCTTTTACCCTTAATGAAGCGCGTCCACGTAATAAAATTGATGTTATTTACGAAAACGCCACCGCGCCAATCTAGTCCATAGAATGTTTTAATCGAACGATCCATAAGCGTTCTCACTGTTCGCACACTTTCTACCATTTTCTCTAAATCCTGACCCTATATATATATATATATATATATATATATATATAGAGAGAGAGAGAGAGAGAGAGAGAGTGGGGTTCTAGAGTGAATATTAGTGTATTTACGAACTGAGTGAACATATATTGGCTATTGATTTACACACGTGTATGGCCAGGATCAGTTCGCTCAGTTCACAAATACACTAGTTTTCAACCTTGAACCTGATCCTATATATATATATATATATAGAGAGAGAGAGAGAGAGACAGTGAATTGCAAATTTTGTCCTTTATCTTTATACCCTATTTCAAGCGGTGTCCTTTATGTTTAAAATTGATGAGTTTTGTACTTAATATTTCAAAATCCTGCACGTTATGTTCTTTAGCCCTAACCCAGTTAGATTTTTTGTTAAATCAAATCAAAAAAGGGTAATTTAGTCTTTTTACCCACACACACACACACACACACATATATATATATATACATATATATATATATATACATATATATATATACATATATATATATACATATATATATATATATACATATATATATATATATATATACAGGGTAAGGTTCATGCGAGAACCACCTTTATTGCGAGAATCGCGAGAACCAATGTGAACACAACCTAAAATAGCTAAAAAACCCTAAAAAAACCTAACCCCCACCCCCCCCCCCCCCCAAGCTAAATGCTAAAAACTAAAACCCCCAAAAAACCTAAAAAAACCTAACCCCCCCCCCCCAAAAAAAAAAAAAAAAAAACCTAAACCCCCTCCCCCATCCCCCAAAAACCTAACCCCCCCCCCCCCAAGCTAAAATGCTAAAAACTAAACTCCCAAAAAAACCTAAAAAAATCAAAAGAAAATTCTAAATTTGTTTTTTAATATTTTTTATGTTAAAATCGCTACTTTTAGTAGCAAATTTTTTTTTTCTACTAAAAGTAGCGATTTTCTTATAAAAAATATTAAAAAAAAATTGTGTGTTTTTTAGCTATTTTTAGGCATTTTTTGGTTGTGTTCACATTGACTCTCACGGTTCTCGTAATAAAAGATGGTCCTAACGGATCTTTGTCATATATATATATATATATATATATATATATAAGTATATATTAATAGCAATAAAAGAAAAATATATTTAAGAACTCAATATATTATATATAAATAATGCATATGAATATGCATTACTCAGTAACCATATCTATATCTCACTTTTTATCTCTCTCCGTACACCATCTCTCTTTACCTCTATCCTCCACCAACAACCGCCAGTCCGCCACCAACAACCGCCATACATTTTCTCTCTCTCACTCTCACACACAACCTTCACCCCCACCACCCTATGACACCACCAACCCGCCACCACCAGCCCGCCACCACCAACTCGCCACCACCATTCACCTCCACCACGGAAACCCTAATGCTACCTAAACAATCCATCGGAAACCCAAACCATTCCTGTAACAATCCACCGAAAACCCTTCCTCAAAAACAATACAACGGAAGCCCTAACCCTACCATCGCAGCCGTCACGTCGCCACCACTTCTGCCGTCACATCGTTGCTATTGCCATCACGTCGCTGATGTGGTGGTCGCAGATCGGTTGCCAGCGGGGTTGGGGCTAAACTGTGATTATACTCTTCAACTTGTCGGCGGGTTGATTCGCTACAGGTGATTATACTCTTCAATGGTGAGTTACACAGAAAAAAGGTTTCAATAGTTAGGGGTTTTATGGGGTTGCAGGTTTAGAAACACGAGGATGAAGTTGGGTAGATGATATATAGGAAGATGAAGAATTAAATGGGGAAGGAGTGCGATGATGTGTCATGGTTTTCAATAGTTTCGGTTTTTGTGTGTGTTTGTTTAGAAAGAGAGAGATAGATGGTGGGTTGGGTTGTTGGTTGTGGTGGTAAGTGGTGACGGTGGGGTGGATGGTGGTGGTGGATGATGGTGACAGAGAGAGAACTCTTTAATTATATAAATTATTTATTCAAAATCTTTTGTTTTTAAATGTTTTGGTATTTAAGTTATTTACATATTTAGTCCCTAGAAAGTTAAAATGACGCAAATGCCCTCACATGCAAATCATTTGACTAGAATTAATTAAAAAAATCTAACTGGATTAGGGCGAAAGGAAATAACGTGTAGGATTTTGAAACGTTAAGTACAAAACTCATCAATTTTAAACATAAAGGACACCGCTTGAAATAGGGTATAAAGATAAAGGACAAAATTGAAATTTTCTCATATATATATATATATATATATATATATATATATATATATATAGGTTGAATGATCAATAATATGTATTTTTTTACAAAAAAACAAAATAATTTTAAAAATCCGGATGGACCGCAAAAAAAAAAAAAAAAAAAAAAACTAAGAAAAGTTAACTTTATTAATGTTTAGGGCCAATAATGTAAATTGGATTAAAATTCAGGGGTGTTATTAAAAACTTTTAGTTTAACAAAAAAAAAATCTAGAAACCGAAGTCCCCATGATTCGATCCTACAACCCATTTGCCATACTAATACACTTTTCACTACAACATCCCTTCATGTTGTAAGTCCCGAAAATCCGGATCTGACAACGATATCAAACAATCACCAAGGATGGGCGAAATCCAAACTTGATGAGATTCAAGAAAAACCGGAAAATAAGAACGAGATGATCGAGATGAACGATAATGACACGCGAATCACTTTCAAACTTGCATACGATTCATTACTAATCAATAGCAAAACCGTCTGATATAAGTTCTTTCTCTCTCTATCTCTAACAATGGAGGCTCTTTCAAGGTTTTGGAAAGGCTTAACCCTAATTACAACATAATATTACTTATATACCTAGGGTTTTCCCATGCCCCTCATGGACTTTCTTTGGGCTTGCCTGGCCCACATGGCCTATGGCATGCCCAAATAACCTATAGAGGTCTAAGACCTAATATAAAACTAACCCAGTTAATCCCAGTTTGCAACCATAGCTTGTTGCGTTAATTTGATGCGTCAGTCTCACACTTTTAGGACCTAACACATGTGTTTTCTACTTCTTCCAATATGTATAATCTAACGATTAAGAAAACTAGAAAAAAATGGACCTTATTAGATGTCATGCAGAATCTACGAGCTGGGCCGCCTCCTAACTCTAATAATGACAACGAATCACCGTCCACCTCACCTAATAATATGCAAGAACTATACATAGTGGGCCGCCTACGAACTCTAATAATGACAGCGAATCACCGTCCACCTCTCCTAATAATATGCAAGAACTATACATAGTATTCGTTTTTAAATATTAGTTAGTTAATTGTTAATTAATATGTTGATTTAAATGCTAAAATCGTCCCTGGAGATTGGGCATTTTTGCTACTTCCATTCACAATTGAAACGTTTTGTAACTGGGCCCCAAACATTTTATTTTTATTGCTACTTTCATTCAAATCACCAACTTAGTTAAAATGTATAGTTAACTCTCATGGATGATTTTATCGATTCTCAAACCCGAGGGCCGATTTTAGCAATTTGCCCATTTGTTCTTTTGTTTTTCTATTATTTTTATTTTTAATCTATAAATAAAAAACCAAAATATAATGATATATATACATTTACATATACCACACATTTATATATAAAGATACTTATTTTCTTCAATTTTATTGTTATCATTAATAAAAAACTAATAATAAATTAATGATGTCTGGTACGACATAAGAGATGGGTGGTACCGATGTTGGTACGACTGGTAACGAGGGGAGATGAGGTCCGAGTGTCGAGATAGACAATGTGGTAGTGACAGAAGTGGTGGTGATGATGATGGTGGGGAGGTGGAGGTGGATAAGGAGAACGATAGAAGGGAGAACGTGTTTATGGTGTGTTGTATGTGTGTGTATATATATTATAATTAATTTATTACTATTTTTATTTAAAGAAAAAAAGAAATTTAAGAAAAATACGTGTGTATATATATAAATGAGTGTCTATATATATACACAAATGTGTATATATATATATATATATTAAATTTATTATTATTTTTATTTAAAGATAAAAATAATAACAAAAGAGTAAATGAATTAATTGTCAAAATCGTCCATAAGTTAACGCTGCATTTTAATTAAGCTAGTGATTTGAATGAAGATGACAATAAAAATAAAAATTGAGAGCCCAGTTATAAAAGGTTAATGAAAATACTCAAACATAAGGAATGATTTTAGCATTTAGGTCTTAATATGTTATAGCAGCAGAAGTCAATTACTTTATAATACAAAAACAACTTTTGACTATGAATCAAGAATTTAAGAACACATAGAATTCATAATCGCTATAAATTCAATTAATTCATAATTGCAACAAATTTTAATCGATAATAACAAAGAAAAGTTTGTTGTTACATTGAGTTAGTTTAGGTATGATCCACTAGATAAAAGATAACTAACAAGTCTCTAAGTACAGTAGAAACTCGATAAATTAATACTCGATTATTTAATAAATTCTCTAAGATAATATTTTTTGCCGGTCCAGACTCGGGGATAGGGTGCTAAATTAATAATTCGTTAAAATTATAAGATAATACATTTTTGATAATTTCTTTAGACCTCATATAAAATATAAATTAATAATTCCTTATATATAGCATATTACATGAATGATTTATGAAGGTTTCTTGAAAAATGACTCAATTGTCTTTTGTTTTTTGTTGAAATCAATTTTCCCTTAAATCTCGTCTCTAATTTTCCTTAGCATGGTAAGAACTTCTGGTGTTGTTTTCTCATAGCTCAACAAGAAATTGTTCAATGTGATTGCCGCTTTAATAACTTCGTTTAGTGAAGGGGGCTCCATTGTAGAACTTTCATCATCTTTGTCACACCCCCAAAATCCACATGCGGAGTACCACCGCTTGGAGGCGTGACTGACCAGGATCTTAACCATCAATCACATTGAACTCATAAGTATAGGTGAATAATACTTTCATTTATAAACAACAAGTGTTACAATATCACAATATTTCACAGTTTACAGCGGAAGCTTATTTAACTCAATGAGTGTTTATAAAACCACATGTAAGTTCTTAGTTCTTGTGTTGCGTTTCCATGTGTCTCGACCCATGACCACTCCAGCTTCCCAGACAGCAAGTTCCTTGGATATGCACCTATAAGCCTGCAAGGCATGTAATAGAGAGTCAACAACTAGTTGAGCGAGTTCACAGTTAACAGTTCAGTAATAGTATAGTGTGAGTAGTAGTATGTTCGTTCGTTATGTCATGTATCGTATCAGTTTCCATCGCGGCCTCCCAGGCAGGTATGCGAAGATATTAGGGGATGTTTTCCCAAGTATTCTAGACTAGGTTTATGTGTATCGCGGCCTCCCAGGCAGGTGTGCGAAGATTAGTAAATTTAGTTCGCGGCCTTCCTAAGGCAGGTGTGCGAAGTCAGTCATAATATCGCGGCCAACCCTTGGCAGGTGTGCGAAGATCAGTTCAATAAGTGTTACTAGTCTAGCCGTATCTTATCGTTAGGTTCTGTCATCTGAGTATATACAATAAGTCACCCAATTCCATTCCCACCCGGGAACCCCATGCCTTGGCTGTGTGAACTCACCTTGGGTTTGCTCGGTATGCTAAGTATGTGCTCGAAGTAAATCAATCACGTCCTAGAGTATGCACGTATACGAAATCAGTTTATATTCTCGAAATTCATGCATGCACATGCCATCGTATAAAATAACACATAACAATTTCCAAGTAGCACTTAGCACGTATTCTGAATCATACAAGTCATGCGTGTCAACTAACAGTGGTTAATAATTCCAGTTAACTTCTAACATAAATTAACCAAGTTACCGCGCAGATTAACCCATCGGCGAAACACCCCCTGTTTCGCCGTGACCCTTCTCCGACGAAACACTTCTGTTTCGCCAAAGTTGTTCAGTCGCAATGGGTCTTGGCGAAACACCTTTGTTTCGCCAATTCGGTTTCGTCAACCGGTGATTCGTCGGTATAAATTTTGTTTCGCCAACACAACGGCACAATATAAACAATATTACATCAAAGAAATAATCCGGTTGGCACCCTATTGGGCCGTTAAGATCAGCCAATGGCCATCATTGGGCCGCCCATCCCACCAATCGGAATTTATGGCCGCCCAAACTCACATGCCTTCCTGCCACCTACTGACATTTGGCCTTGAACTCTACACCCCTAGACCTGTTGCTAGCCGCAAATTTTCACATGTAACATTCATTTATCACATGAAATTCAATTTGACCCCCACATGGTCGACAATATAGTAACCATCACTTTGTGATTGGACCAACCCTCTAATCATATAATCATTCCATAGACCAAGATAATAGATCTGACAATTTATTGAGCATGTCAAAGTATAATCACATGGATGCCAATACACAAACATAGTACAATCGGTTAGTGGGCTGACACATTTATTCACATGATCAAATCTATCATGATTAATTTAGTATACATCAATGATTATATTCAAGGCACTTAATAAATTCTGTCATGCAATTATATATTCAGTCATGCAATTATATATTCAGTCATGCAATTATATATTCAGTCATGCAAATCCCAATTATGATGGGACCCCTATACATGTGCGGTCAAGCTTACTACACAATAAATCTGGATTAAACATCACGAAATCATTCAATCACATGATCACAAAACACTCAGTTAACATGATCATCAAGCATCAGACTAACATGATCAGTGGCCAAACAACTGCAGATATTAACAACGATTAATCTCGTTATACGCGACCGAAACTGTTAATCTAGCAACCTTTCATTCTCAACCTAGTGTCAAGCATGAGTTTACGTATCACTTAATATTAACAAACAATGATTTCATGTACAACTAACAGGGATATCATTCAAGCAATCATGTAGAGGTTAACACTAACCGTGATGGGTAAAACAGTAACGGATCGTTCTAGAGAACTTCACAGGTACAAGGTTGCCGTCGCACACCAAGGGAACTCTAGGGTTTTGTTACTAATCATCTACACAACCTACTGGGTTATAAAAGAAGATTATAACATGTTGGGCCTTACTGGGCTTCGGCGGGTTACTGGGCCGGCGAGACACTTGTTTCGTCGGGATTGAAATGACGGAACAGTCTTTTGTTTCGTCGAGCTGGGTCTTGGCGAATCACTTGATTCGTCGGGTCCTCTCATGTGTCACGTGTTAAGTAGTCTAATAGTTTAACAGTTACGCATTATCACTAGTTCATGTTCATGGAAATCACATCACATAAAACACCTATACAACACGTAGCATATCAAACAATCATTTCGAGTTATAATCCCGTGAACAGTTATAAGGAAATCAACCAAACAAACAGCTAAACAATCAAAGTCATCGTGCAATAAATGCGAAAGTAAAAGTCGGAAACTCGAGTTGTCACATTATTCCCAACTTGAAAGAAATTTCGTCCCGAAATTTGGCATGCGTTTACTGAGGAAGCTATGCGTTTACTGAGGAAGCTAGGTAAGTTGTATCGTTTACTGGTTTTCCTGGGGTGTCACATCATCCCCCCGTTGATTTGGAATTTCGTCCCGAAATTCTGCAGTAGTAGCTTCAGCCTCAGTAGTGGTTGCATTGGTTCCGATTAACTGGGGATACCTTTCTGTCATCTGGTCTTCGCGTACCCAGGTGTACTCTGGGTCACGACGGGAGTTCCAACGAACTCGAACAAGAGGGATTCTCTTGTTTTTGAGGGCCTTAACATCCCGGTCCGTGATTTCAACTGGCTCCTCGACGAACTGCAACCGCTCGTCGATAGTGAGTTCCTTAAATGGAACTATGAGGGTCTCATCTGATAGGCACTTCTTCAGATTCGACACATGGAAAACATTGTGGACTGCACCGAGTTCAGCTGGTAGGTTTAGCTTGTAGGCCACTTTGCCTATTTTTTCAATGATTTCGAACGGTCCGACATACCGCGGATTTAGTTTGCCCTGTTTGCCAAAACGAACCACACCCTTCCAGGGTGAGATTTTTAGTAAAACCCGGTCCCCGACCTGAAATTCCAACGGTTTCCTACGCTTATCCGCGTAGCTTTTCTGACGGTCACGAGCTGCCGCCATGCGTTGCCGTATCTGCGCTATCTTTTCCGTGGCGTCCCCTACAAATCTCTGGACCCGTGATCTGACTATCCCCCACCTCTGCCCAACAGAGAGGTGACCGGCATTTACGCCCGTACAATGCCTCGAACGGAGCGGCTTGTATGCTGGTGTGATAACTGTTATTATACGAAAACTCCACCAAAGGGAGATGCTTTTCCCAGCCGTTACCGAAATCAATAACACACGCCCGAAGCATGTCTTCTAGAGTCTGGATCGTTCGCTCAGACTGCCCATCCGTCGGAGGATGATATGCTGTGCTCATGTCTAATCGTGAGCCGAAAGATTTGTGCATCGCTTGCCATAGCTCTGACGTGAATCGTGCATCCCGATCCGAAATGATGGAGGTGGGCACCCCATGCCTCGAAACAACTTCTTTAAGATAAACGTCTGCGAGAATGGAGAACTTATCCGTTTCCTTAATAGCCAGGAAGTGTGCAGACTTGGTGAGTCGATCCACGATCACCCATATGGTGTCATTCCCACGCTGGGATCTGGGTAAGCCTGTAACAAAATCCATGGAAATTTCTTCCCATTTCCACTGCGGTATCTTGGGTTGCTGAAGTAGGCCTGCTGGTTTCTGATACTCCACTTTGACTTTTGCCCATGTCAAACACTTGCCAACGTAAGTAGCGATGTGGGCTTTCATGCTAGGCCACCAGTATGTAGTTCTGATGTCGTGGTACATTTTATCCGACCCTGAATGTACCGAGTAGCGAGACTTGTGAGCTTCGTCCATTACCAGCTCGCGTAAACCGCCAAAAAGTGGGACCCAAACACGCCCCGTTACATAGTAGGCGCCGTCTTCCTTTTGTTCCATTCGTTGCCTTGAGCCGCGTAAGGCTTCAGCCTTGACGTTTTCGGGTTTTAATGCTTCTATCTGAGCAGTTCGTATCTGTGCAGGAAGATCAGACTAAATAGTGAGCTGCAAAGCTCGTACACGCCTAGGTAAAGTGTCTTTCCGACTGAGGGCATCAGCCACAAAATTGGCCTTGCCTGGATGGTACTTGATGGCGTATTCGTAATCGTTCAGGAGTTCAACCCATCTTCGTTGTCGCATGTTCAAATCCTTCTGCTTAAGGATATGCTCGAGACTCCTGTGATCGGTGTAAATTGTGCACTTGGTACCGTACAGATAGTGTCGCCATATCTTAAGCGCGAAAACAACAGCTCCCAGCTCTAAATCGTGCGTCGTGTAGTTCCGTTCGTGAATCTTGAGTTGACGAGAAGCGTAGGCTATAACTTTATCCCGCTGCATCAATACGCAACCAAGACCCTGTATCGATGCGTCACAATAAACCACAAAATCATCCGTGCCCTCTGGCAATGCGAGAATAGGTGCGCTGCAAAGCCTATCCTTTAGGTACTGAAAAGCGGTTTCCTGGGGACCTCCCCAACGGTAGGTGACACCCTTCTGTGTCGGTAGTGTAAGCGTCTGTGCGATCTTCGAAAAGTCTTTGATGGATCGTCTGTAATACCCCGCCAAACCCAAGAATTGGTGTATTTCCGTTGGTGTACGCGGTGCAGGCCAGTTCCTGATCGACATGATTCCCATCCCTGTTCACCACATGGCCTAAGAAGTGGACTTCACGAAGCCAGAAGTCGCATTTGGAAAACTTGGCGTACAATTGCTCCTTACGAAGAAGTTCCAAAATCAATCGTAATGCTGCTCGTGTTCCTCCTGACTCTTGGAGTAAGTCAGAATGTCGTCGACGGATACAATCACAAGCTTATCTAGGTAGAGCTTGTACACTCTGTTCATAAGGTCCATGAAGACTGCCGGTGCGTTTGTTAACCCGAGTAGTATGACAAGAAACTCATAGTGACCGTAACGAGTTCTGAAAGCATGTCCTGAAGACGTCCTCAACCCGGACTCTCAGCTGGTGGTAACCTGGCCTCAGGTCCATCTTGGAGTGGTAGCTTGACCCTTTACAACTGGTTGAATAGATCATCAATTCGTGGAAGAGGATGGCGGCTCTCCACTATCACTTTGTTGGGTTCCTCGATAATCGTAACACATGTTGAGTAACTTCTCTTCTTGCGTATAACGGGGTTCCTTAAAGTGAAGCACGAGTCCAAAAATTTTTGGAGTTGATTAGGCAGTTCCTGCAACCTTCCTGGTGTATGGTAGTAAGATACTGGTCTGACATCCCACCTGTCGATGTGTAGATAAACCTGACAGTTCTTCAGGTAACATTTAGGGAGAAGTCACGAATAATTGGTGGATCCTCGATCCTCCTTTCCTTAGTCTTGACATCCGTGCTGAGGGTTATCGTCGCTGGGTAATCCTTCCGTAGACACTCCTGGTCCTTCTTGCTGAAATGAAGTTAACCGTTGTGCCACTCTGACACGCTGCAGTAGGTAATGTTTCTCCGCACAAAGTTTTCCTCTCACTGAGTGTATGCATACGATACCTGGGTAGCCAATCCACACGGCTACCGCATCAAATCTATCAAGGGTAGCAGAAGAAGGGTCGACGTTGATCACTTGTCCCACAAGGTCGAGTTTGCATTCCTACACCCATATAAGGTTTCAATAGGCTCGCCATCTGCCGTTTCCATAGCAGGTTCGGTTTCGAGATGTACCAGGGTTGAGCCGAACTGTGACGAAGTGGTTTATTACTAAGGGAACGAAGGCCACCATGTTGTTACAATTTTAGCGTTGTCCACACCAATCCTAAATGCCCGTCGCGAGTACCACATCCAGTGTTGTTGCTACTACTACTAGAGTTCCCAAAACTGTCATTGTTTCCTTGGGTTGATGACGTTTTAACTTAGTCCGTGCTGAGATCGGTAGGGGGTTACGCTCATCCTCCGGCCCGTCGTCGTTGCGTGTAGTTCGAGTAGTTCACCGTCTGAGGCGAGAGCATTGCAGAAGTGATCACGCTTCGGGATCAGAGACGTCAATCCATGAGTTTCAATAAACGAGAAGAAGTAGGAAAGGTATCGTTCAATCATTCGACGCGGGGACATTCAACTCAGGGACGTTCGTATAAGCACCTAACATTCTACACGGTTCGCTAGGTGTTCTGATGGGTGTTCGGGTAACACTCGACAGCATCGAGTTTTGAAAGAATCCAACGATAAATGAGAAGTTCGCGTTTAAGTTTGAGTAGGGGGACAATTACTGCTATGGCCCCTATAGGTTGGTTATCTTTCACACCGATCAAATAACGGGACAGAACCCCTTTTCCACTTGTTAAGCCTTACTGGGACTCACATGCACCCCACAATATTATTATTTGTACACCCACAATAATATTGTGATTTGCATGTTCATCTCAGCTCCTCTTAACTCATGTCAAATGGTTCCCCACACTCGAGTAGATTTCAAAGAGTATCAAGTAGTGTAAGTTATGAAGGTTTAGGGAATGACCACCCTATCGGTCTCTTATTACGTGAAAATGTACATGAATTCGTATCGTGGTGCTAAGCATGCAATCACATGCAATATCGTATGTAGGTGTTCACTAGTTATGTAGTATAATGAGTATAAGAGAGACGAACCTTGCAATCTGGAGCTGAGTGTCATGGTCGTATTCTCGTTTTCAGAACTGTCCGGTTATAGTCTGGTTTTACAAAAACAGTTTCCCTTTTTAAAACCAAGTTCACTATAACCAATGGCTCTGATACCAATCTGTCACACCCCCAAAATCCACATGCGGAGTACCACCGCTTGGAGGCGTGACTGACCAGGATCTTAACCATCAATCACATTGAACTCATAAGTATAGGTGAATAATACTTTCATTTATAAACAACAAGTGTTACAATATCACAATATTTCACAGTTTACAGCGGAAGCTTATTTAACTCAATGAGTGTTTATAAAACCACATGTAAGTTCTTAGTTCTTGTGTTGCGTTTCCATGTGTCTCGACCCATGACCACTCCAGCTTCCCAGACAGCAAGGTCCTTGGATATGCACCTATAAGCCTGCAAGGCATGTAATAGAGAGTCAACAACTAGTTGAGCGAGTTCACAGTTAACAGTTCAGTAATAGTATAGTGTGAGTAGTAGTATGTTCGTTCGTTATGTCATGTATCGTATCAGTTTCCATCGCGGCCTCCCAGGCAGGTATGCGAAGATATTAGGGGATGTTTTCCCAAGTATTCTAGACTAGGTTTATGTGTATCGCGGCCTCCCAGGCAGGTGTGCGAAGATTAGTAAATTTAGTTCGCGGCCTTCCTAAGGCAGGTGTGCGAAGTCAGTCATAATATCGCGGCCAACCCTTGGCAGGTGTGCGAAGATCAGTTCAATAAGTGTTACTAGTCTAGCCGTATCTTATCGTTAGGTTCTGTCATCTGAGTATATACAATAAGTCACCCAATTCCATTCCCACCCGGGAACCCCATGCCTTGGCTGTGTGAACTCACCTTGGGTTTGCTCGGTATGCTAAGTATGTGCTCGAAGTAAATCAATCACGTCCTAGAGTATGCACGTATACGAAATCAGTTTATATTCTCGAAATTCATGCATGCACATGCCATCGTATAAAATAACACATAACAATTTCCAAGTAGCACTTAGCACGTATTCTGAATCATACAAGTCATGCGTGTCAACTAAAAGTGGTTAATAATTCCAGTTAACTTCTAACATAAATTAACCAAGTTACCGCGCAGATTAACCCATCGGCGAAACACCCCCTGTTTCGCCGTGACCCATCTCCGACGAAACACTTCTGTTTCGCCAAAGTTGTTCAGTCGCAATGGGTCTTGGCGAAACACCTTTGTTTCTCCAATTCGGTTTCGTCAACCGGTGATTCGTCGGTATAAATTTTGTTTCGCCAACACAACGGCACAATATAAACAATATTACATCAAAGAAATAATCCGGTTGGCACCTTATTGGGCCGTTAAGATCAGCCAATGGCCATCATTGGGCCGCCCATCCCACCAATCGGAATTTATGGCCGCCCAAACTCACATGCCTTCCTGCCACCTACTGACATTTGGCCTTGAACTCTACACCCCTAGACCTGTTGCTAGCCGCAAATTTTCACATGTAACATTCATTTATCACATTAAATTCAATTTGACCCCCACATGGTCGACAATATAGTTACCATCACTTTGTGATTGGACCAACCCTCTAATCATATAATCATTCCATAGACCAAGATAATAGATCTGACAATTTATTGAGCATGTCAAAGTATAATCACATGGATGCCAATACACAAAGATAGTACAATCGGTTAGTGGGCTGACACATTTATTCACATGATCAGATCTTTAATGATTAATTTAGTATACATCAATGATTATATTCAAGGCACTTAATAAATTCTGTCATGCAATTATATATTCAGTCATGCAATTATATATTCAGTCATGCAAATCCCAATTATGATGGGACCCCTATACATGTGCGGTCAAGCTTACTACACAATAAATCTGGATTAAACATCACGAAATCATTCAATCACATGATCACAAAACACTCAGTTAACATGATCATCAAGCATCAGACTAACATGATCAGTGGCCTAACAACTGCAGATATTAACAACGATTAATCTCGTTATACGCGACCGAAACTGTTAATCTAGCAACCTTTCATTCTCAACCTAGTGTCAAGCATGAGTTTACGTATCACTTAATATTAACAAACAATGATTTCATGTACAACTAACAGGGATATCATTCAAGCAATCATGTAGAGGTTAAGACTAACCGTGATGGGTAAAACAGTAACGGATCGTTCTAGAGAACTTCACAGGTACAAGGTTGCCGTCGCACACCAAGGGAACTCTAGGGTTTTGTTACTAATCATCTACGCAACCTACTGGGTTATAAAAGAAGATTATAACATGTTGGGCCTTACTGGGCTTCGGCGGGTTACTGGGCCGGCGAGACACTTGTTTCGTCGGGATTGAAATGACGGAACAGTCTTTTGTTTCGTCGAGCTGGGTCTTGGCGAATCACTTGATTCGTCGGGTCCTCTCATGTGTCACGTGTTAAGTAGTCTAATAGTTTAACAGTTACGCATTATCACTAGTTCATGTTCATGGAAATCACATCACATAAAACACCTATACAACACGTAGCATATCAAACAATCATTTCGAGTTATAATCCCGTGAACAGTTATAAGGAAATCAACCAAACAAGCAGCTAAACAATCAAAGTCATCGTGCAATAAATGCGAAAGTAAAAGTCGGAAACTCGAGTTGTCACAATCTTCTTCATCGATAACATCTTTATTAATTCCAATAACGCTTTCAATAATTTCTTCATCAGTCAACAACTGTGCAACTACATTTTCTTCTGGGTGAGTCAGAACATCTTCGACATCCATTGCATTGCGATAACCCAACTCTACTATAAATTAATAAAATACTAATTAATATATAAATTAATAATTATTAATTTATCGATTAATTAATAACTCTTTTAATTAATAAATTTTGATGGTCCCAAGTATATTATTTTATAGAGTTTCTACTATAATAGAAAAACATATTTAATTAAAAAAGTATTTAAGTATAAAAAATTAGTTAGAATATTATAAAGATATAATATTTAAATAAAGATTATATTTTCTTTAAATCTTAACTAGGTTAGAACCCCGTACATTATACGGGTTAAATAAATATCCATACATATAATAAAAGAAACCATGTTAGGGACACATGGCGTTCTATGAGTCAGTCTTAATTATTTTTCTAAATATTTATTATGGAAAATCAATTATTGATAATATTAAATTTAAAATTTATAGAAGAGATTTTAATGATAAAGACAAAGATAACTAATAATAATATATTAATTATTATAATCATATATTAATTATTAAAATCTAAAAAAATATATTAGTGTTTTAAATATTTATAAAGATAAAGATTTTATTTAATTGGTAGCTTTAATTGTTTTTATATTTTGATGATAAGGACAGGGATAACTGATAATCACATATTAAAATAAAAATATGTATTTTAATCAACTGTTTCGTTAAAAGGATTTATTCAATACATGTAGAACATATATATTTTTTATACATGGTATATTTAGAATCCTATTTCTAATAAAGGATCCCATTATCCCGTTTTACACTCCAATGAAATAATAATATTAAATCACAATGTCCAGCTTATCTCTTGTATATTTAATATTTTTTACTAAAATATTTCTTTTCTTTTTTTTCTGCTGATTATCCAACATCAGGTGATACGTAAGTTTCCAACCTAATAATAAATAAAAAACAAAGTAAAATATTATAAATAATGTAATACACAACTCTCTAACCTAATAAAAAATAAAGTGAGATGTTACAATAAGTAGAGATGTAACTATTTTATTATACTATAATAAATAGTTACATCTTTTAAAAACTCATGTATTGCACGATTTGAATAAACACATGTCTTACACGAATAATTTAATCCGTTAAAACATTTAGTCATCAAGATGTATTTTCTAACAAAAGGAACTTTGAGGTACTATTTACTTATTGTAAAATCTCACTTTAATTTTTATTAGGTTAGAGAGTTGTATATTACATTGTTTATAACATTTTACTTTGTTTTTTATTTATTATTAGGTTAGAAACTTACGTATTACCTGATGTTGGATAATCAACAGAAAAAAGAAAAGAAATATTTTAGTAAAAAATATTAAATATACAAGAGATAAGCTGGATATTATGATGTAATATTATTATTTCATTGGAGTGTAAAACGGGATAATGGGATCCTTTATTAGAAATAGGATTCTAAATATACCATATATTAAAAATATATATGTTCTACATGTATTGAATAAATCCTTTTAACGAAACAGTTGATTAAAATAAATATTTTTATTTTAATATGTGATTATCAGTTATCCTTGTTCTTATCATCAAAATATAAAAACAATTAAAACTACCAATTAAATAAAATCTTTATCTTTATAAATATTTAAAACACTAATATATTTTTTTAGATTTTAATAATTAATATATGATTATAATAATTAATATATTATTATCAGTTATCTTTGTCTTTATCATTAAAATCTCTTCTACAAATTTTAAATTTAATATTATCAATAATTGATTTTCCATAATAAATATTTAGAAAAATAATTAAGACTGACTCATAGAACGCCATGTGTGCCTAACATGGTTTCTTTTATTATATGTATAGATTTAATACGATGAACCGGAGCGTGCTCACAAATGATAATAACTTCCTCAACATTAGGAACACATTTATTAAAAATTAATAAGATTAACACATTTATTAGCATGAATGACTTAATATTTTCTAAATAAGAGTATTTGACTACACTTCTAGAAAGTAAAATATAAAAGGTTACACCAAGAGTAATCACTAGATAAAGATATCTACTGGATTAAACGATATAACACGAAATGAAAGTGGATGTTGTGATTATTGAAGCAATAACCATGTTCAATAAATTAGTGATTATTTCATCGGAAGCCACGAGATCGTAATCACACTGATTGCCCGGCCGACACCAACTACGCCATTCGGCGTCTACATCCATTGCCGCCACCATTTGCCACCGGTAGCCTTCGTAAAGGACAACCAGCCATAGTTGGTTCCAAGTTTTTTCCGGATAGATTTTAGAATGAACCAAGAAGAGTTTCGGGTTCGTCTCACTTGGTGATTTTCGTTTACTTCATCTAGAAACCATGTTGTTGTCTTGAAGTGTTTAAAATATATGCAATTCTCTACAGACAAAAAGGCATCCTTTTGTGATTAGTTTTATTGTATACGTATTTGGAGTTTTGGACTCCTGGTGGGCGTTCGTGAGAATGGTCAATAACTGTTCGTTCAAAGTCTTCCCTTGTATCAAGTTTTTAAAAACCCATGTGTGAAACCTGACAGTGGTATCAGAGATTCTTTTACGAAAATCAAAAACTAAATCTCTTATAAGGCCTTACGGAGTGGAGCGGCAAACTTCTTGTTTACCGCCATTTGCCGATCGGTGAGCCAATGCCAAGGATAATGTTTATCGAATTTGGGGGTGAAATCGGTGAACCTTCACCGATTAGGTGAATGGTGAAGGAAAGGAGGAGAGAGAGGGTGTGTGGTGGGGTCTAATTATTCTCAACCAATCACACATTTTTTTTTTTTTTTTATAGTTTACTAATTCATGAAGTGTCTAACAATTGCCAACACTTTTGAGCATAGTTTAAACACGTTTCATTGAATGACATGACACACTCTCATTGGTTGATTTTGAAGTTTACTACTTTTAAGTGTCTTACCACTTAAATATATCATAGTGTTTTATTATGTAGATTGTTTTAAAACACTTTGTAATTTGTTCGTTTTAAGAAACTTTGTAAATAAACCCTAGGTTTAACTATAAGCACCCACATGATGCGATCAAAAGCATTAAACTATAAACTAATTATAGCCATAATAATGTAACAATAATTTAATGAATACAGCAACATAGTCCAGACAACTGTGATCAAATGCCTTTGTCCTTAATTTTTAAGAAGTATACAGTTTTTATGTTCATGAACCCAGTTCACCTTAGAACCGCCCTTTTTCTTCATGGGTGGTTTTTCAGGCGAATATAAACTAGCCGATCGAGTCTTTAAAAATTGTCGTCAAAACAGGTTGATTTAGGTTGTATTATATCTTTGTGGGAATGAATATTCAAGTTTTGCACAACAAAGTAATCATATTCTATACATTTACTATTTGTATAATTGAACTAACGTTTTGTCACGGCCCCCGACCCGGTTTGACCTGTTTCAGGAGCCGCGGGACAGAAATCCCGTGATATTTATTTAATTGAGTTTAATAGCGGAAGTTTATCATCAGGATCGTTGTAAAGCTAAAAACTTTTCCCGATTATTTTATTTCACAATTCGGGATAAAATCCCGGTAATTTACAATAACATGATTTTACTAATTTATTTTTTTAGAAATCATATTTCTCTATTTTATAATGAGCCACTTTCTTAAGCTTGAAATGCTGCCCAGCACTTTTCCTGAATTACAATAGATCACCTGAAACATGCTTGAAAAAGGTTTTGTCAGCGGGAAATACTGAGTGAATCATTCAGTTTACTGAAATGACTCGTTTATTATAATTTACAGTATTAAGAGTTTTTACATATGTTTCTGATATCTACCAACTACCAACAGTATTTGTCACTCGACCGGATCTGTGACTGTGGTCATATCACCATTGGCTGCCCCAATGAATGACGTATATCACTTATTTTTAGGTTCGCTCACCTAATGCGATTAAAACAGTAGTAATGTGCACAATACCCCACATACCGGCTGTAATTTGGTGATTACATAAACTTAATCACTGTAATTATAATTCTGAAAATAATTTGGAGTATTGTAAAACATTTGATAAAAAGAGAATGACTCACATTGCAGATTTAACACGGACAGAATATGGTTTAGCCTTGTTAACCTAATTTAAATAATAATGCACACAAAACCGGGTTAGTGATCAATACAACATTTACGATAACTCACGAGATCAAATTCTCACAACGAACGACAAAGTGCAATACTTAAACATCCATCGATTTAACGACGAACGACAAAGTATAACCCTATGTGGGCGGCACTTAAACATCCATTGGATATATTGATCAGTCGGAAAATGAATCGTAATAGCGATCGAGTGATTACCCTGTTTTGCGGCAGCACTTCGTGATTTAGTGTGTGTTTTTGGACTGTATTTGTAATAATTCGACGTACACAGAATTTATGAGCGTCGTTTTAACTTCCCTGTTCAAGTCCCAAGGTCCTCTATTTATACCCGAAAAATAGCCTTGCTTACGGACCGTAAGCCGTAACCCTTACGGTCCGTAAGGGTGCGGTCTAATTATAGGGTAGCCTAGTCAGTGGTATAGGCTTGGTGAATCAATTACCTCGAGAATTCTCAGCTTAGACAACGAAAATTGTTGATAATTATCAACTAGGGTTTACCCCCCCCCCCCCCCCCCGAGTTTTAAGGGCCCTGATCCTAATTTCGATTGTTCTGGAAATTTTAGGGTTAGTGAAGAATTACTTGGGTGTCTCAATTAGGGTTTTCTTATTGACTAATTATTATTCTAATTATGGATTTTTTAATGAGAGTTGTCACACGTTTAGAGGTTAGAATCAACCTCAACAACCTAAGGACATATCGACAACAATCTGACAAAACGCTTGACATACTCAAATTAACGGCTAATCGGTCGTGGTTCATTCTCTGGGACCAGATAAACGGTCGTTGCTAGGGATGTATGAATCTAAGTTAATAAAATAGGGATATGAATGTGTGTGTGGCTAAATTTGTCACACCCTGCTAGAAGCGGAAGCGTATTGTGTGTGACGTAAGAAAGGTAATCATTGCATCCAAATGTGTAAACATATAAACTAACAACGATGCCATAGATATATTGATTTCAACAAAATATTACAAGTTTTCCAACATAGTTTCCAAGTTTCAACAACCTTTACAACGTTAAACATAACATAGTTATAAGTTATTTTACAGATAACAAAAGATTGTTTTTGACATAAGACATAGTGAGGTTTTGTCCCCTATATACCCATACGAAGTTGGGATATAAAAGACAAATCCTCCAAAAGCTTGGTCAACAAAAGTGTATCATCGGCTCAATACTTGTTTCCTGATATAATGTAATTTTAAAAAGTCAACAAAAGTTGAGTGAGTTCATGCAGTTATTGTTATCATATGAAACAAAATTCTTTCTTGATATTCTTGATTATTACAAGTTTCATATCTCCCAGATGCACCCTATTAGTATGGTTAGGATTCGACATTTTGAATTTGTGTGCCGTACGATGCATATTGAACCGACGGTTCCTTGATTTCCAGTTTTCCATCAAATGCACTGTTCCCAAGGGTTTTATTCTTTTGTGCAAAGAGCGTCTGCAAAAAAGATCTTGCTTCAACCCCCAAAATCGTTCCATGACTGGAAGAATAAATTCTTTTTTATTAAAGTAGGGGTTATCCTGATGAGGATGACGTTCAGGGGAAAAGAGGATGTTCCCACTGAGACTATTCAGACTCCTGTTGATGAAAATTGGTACCAGGATTTGAAGGACGTTCAGTCTATTGCTTTGCCGGAGAAAGCCCTTGTTGGTGCTAACATGAGTCTGAATTGGCGAATGAATCGGGAAGAGAAGCCGGTGTATATGGAGGGCGATAAAGGTAAGATTTGGGGTTTGCCCTGTTTCCTCTCTTTTTTTTTTACCTTTGTTTCTCTTCTTCGCAGTTGTTTCTTTGTATGTCGTTGTGTTTGAGAGAGAAGGTGGGAAGATGGCTACTATTGCCAAAAAACCTGATGATGAGCTTTGGTATCACCGTATTGTTAGAAACTTTGCTCTTCTGCGGGATGATGATTTGACTTCGCAACCTGTTGCTGGCGCTGGTAAGTTTTTATCATGATGTTGTTTATTTGCTGTTCTTGCGCGTTTGAATAAATCAATTTTGGTGCTTCATAGTACGTGAGCTGTCTAATTTGGGCATAGGCCCTAAGAAGAAAAGACGTGCGCCCACCACTACTGCTGCGCCAAAGAAAAGTGATGCAGAGAAAGCTCAACCTTCTAAGGCCAAAAATGTTGGAGGAGAGAAGAAAGGTATGCGCCGTTCCTCTGACTCCTGGTGAGATTATGTGGTGGTATCTGAGTCATTGGAGGGTCTTGCGCCTGTAGTTATGAGAAGACCGAAGCCGGAACCAAAAGATGCTGCTGATATCCCTCCATCGAACCCTGATGATCCTATCGACTTAGAGTCGAAACCAGAACATTTGTTGAGGTAGAAGTCGGGGAAAAGGAAACAAGCCAATGTTGAGGCTGAAGGTCAGCCTGAGAAGAAGGTCCGAAGGAAGAAAATTACCAGAAGGGGCAACCTTGATGCCTTCATTTCAAAACCTGTTTTTGGTAGGTGTTTTCTCTTTGTTTCCCTTTTATATGCCTTGCATGATTTTTGATTTATATGTTTTTTTAGAAAAATCAAACTCTCCTGTTCACACAGAGCCATCATCTGTGGTTAACGAGGAGCTTCCGCCTTCTCCTCCTCGTGCCTCTGTTACTGAGCAATTAGAGAATGCTGATGTACCTGAGAATGAGGCGGAGAAGACTGTTGGGGTTGAGGATTCTGGGGTTGAAAATCCTTCAAATGCTGCTCTGGATGCAGGAAAAGTTACTAGCCCGAAGGCTGTGGATGTTGGTGCTGGTAATCCGCTCACTCTTGAATTTGTTGCTTAGGATTCGGAGAAAGGGAAGACTGCTGAAGAGATCCCTGTAACAACTTCTCCTTCCATGGCTTCTGATTTTAAGCCTGAGAATATTGAGAAGGTTTCTGCTGAGGACCAAGGTTCATTCTCTAATGCTGATAAAAATTCTCCAATCTGCCCAGATGAAACTCTGGGGGATTATTATTATAGAACTTATTCGGAGAAGAATGCTTCTGAAATTCATGTCCCCGTTTGGAATCTGAAGAAAGGTGACACCTTTTCAGACTGGCGCGTATGTCGAGACTGGTTACATGGGACCTTTCCGCCTGGGGAAATTAAATTTCAGGAGGGACGCCTTCATGATCGAACTTATCATGCCTACCTTGAAGAGGTTGCTTCTTATACATCCACTACGCACTGCATAGTGCGCGAGTGGCATAGTATGCATAAGGATTGGGCTGCTTTTAAGGCGTCCAAGAAGAAAGCTGATGAGGATGAAAACCGTGTTGTCCAGTTGAGGGCTAAACTAGAAGCTGATCAGGCCAAATTTGAGACTGATCGAAAAAATGAAGAGTGGTCCGTTGCGGGTTGGAAGAGGAAGGTGGAAGCTAAAGCTGCCCTTCTTTCCGAGGAGCGCAAAAACTGGAAAAAGATATGTGAGAAGGATAATGCCGAGAAGATGGGTCTTCGCAATGTTATCAACAATCTCAAGGCTGAGGTTGAGAAGTTGAAGAAACAAGATGCGGAGATCGAAAAATTAAAGAAAGAAAAAGCTGATGCTGAAGCTACGCGAGATGAAGCGCGTTCTCACAGGGAAAGGAGTGAACAACGAGAGGTACATACCTGCGCTACCCTTGCCCTTAGAGATAAAGAGATAGAAGAACTTATTGCTTTGCTATCTGAGCAGGATCAACTCAAGAAAGATCTGGAGCTTGCGCATACTGAGAAGGCTGAAACTTCCCGCCGTCTTGCTGAGACCGAAGAAACGCTAGAAAATTCTGAAACGGCGCGGGCAACGGCGGAGAGTGAACTTGAGCCTTTGAAAAGTGATATGACATGGCTGAAAGAACGCGGAATTGCGAGTGTAAGTTTCTTCTTCCTTTTGTAATTCTTTGGAGTTGTCTTGCGCTTCTTTTTTAATGGCTTTTTCTTTTTTATTACAGGTTGCTGAATCAGTTCTAAATTCCGAGGAGCTCGACAAAATGGTTGCGCGCTTGTTGGTTGCTGCGCGAAATGATGGATATGCCCAAGGGTATGCTGAATGTTCGCATCATGTGGTTAATGCTTTGAAGGTTGACTGGGATACTAGCAAGTCTGCTGCCCATGACGTTAATACAAATGCTGCCCTTGCTGCTGCGAAGACAGAGTTTAATAACTTACAGCTCCCGGTTATGGATTTGATCAACGTTGCATTACAATCTGAGGATCATGTGGCACAATTGAAAGAAATCTTCCCCGATAAAGATGAAGATGAAGACTTAGACTAGGTTCCCTTTACGGTTGTATGAACAATTATTTTGTAGGTTTTGGGATGTGTATCCTTATTTTGTTAATGCGTTGTTGCGCAAGTAACTTTGGTTAATACACTGCCGTGTATAATTTTATGTTAAGGCATGTGGCGCGCCAGTAACTTGATAGGATATGTGTTTTAATTTACAATATTTTGCATGAGTACAATTGCTTTGACTAGGTAAGGCGAATAAAGGTGGTATTGTAGGTCCCCTTGATGTGTATGGATCTTCACAGAATTGTCAATCCGATCAAGAGTGCGGAATCCTCTTGATCAGAATAAAGCAGAAATCGTGTAGAAACAGAAACAACAACTCACTTTCAATCTGGGTTTTCTATTGATTATCAATCACAAGGAATTACAATCAATCCAAAACCCTAACCAACCCTAATTTCATCCAAGACAAGCTCTCACGAAATTTCTCTCTCACAAATACTGTTTTGGCTGATTAACTGATTAACCTAAACCCTAAAGCCTAACCTTGTTTATATAACACAAGGTTTACTATTTGGGCTAGGGTTTGCAACATGGGCAAGGCCCAATTCGTTTCCCCTTGACCCAAATGGGTTTAGTTTAGCCCAAACACTATAATCTCACTAATACAAAGCTAAACCCGCTAACCGTTTATCGTTTAACTAATTACAAGATATCCAAAGACCAAATCTAAGCTGTTGTCACAAACATGCACCAACAAACTCCCCCTTGACAATAGCTTCATAAAAACTTTGTCTTGAGTCAAAACTTTGTCTTCAGTCTTCTTGCAATCTTCAAGTAATCTTGCACTGTCTTTGGTCTTTGGATAGCTTCAGCTTCAATAGCTTCTGTCAGCAACAGACTGTCAGCATGTCAGCAACAGACTGTCAGCAACAGACTCCCCCTAAGCTGATGCATCCAATCACCAAATCTTCAACACGATAGCGTTTGAGTAAACTCCAGTTCAGCATTTGCACAGCAATCTTCAAACTCTTCAATCTTGTCTGCAATATAGAAAGGAGGTTCTACCATGCATCCAATCAAACTCTCATCTTCACACTTCACAGCAACTTCTCAGCAACAAACCGCTTCAATCTGTATACTATAAAACAAACATCTCGAGAAAACATAAGAATTTTTCAACAAAGTTAAATAAATTATTATTTTTCAAGAGATTAGTTAAACTGTATAACAGATTAAGCTTTTTCAACTTATCACCAACACGCAAAACATTTTGTTCATCACACAAGAACCTGCCTGATTTAAGATTTTGAACTCACTTTCTAACACCGTCTCCCCCTATCAGTAAGAATTCCTCCAAGAATAACAGTTTTCCGTACGTTAAGAATTTTAAACAGAAAAAGACACTATTTTTGAATTTTTATATTTTTCTGAAAGCAAGTAAATAACAAAAACAATAAACACTCTATTTTTGTGAGAATCACTGGTAAGAAGATCATATCAGCACAATCAAACTGTTTCACACAATTAGATTATTCTTTATTTAAAGTTTTAGTGAAAAACAGTTCAAGACGATTACCAGTATGTTTGTCCACTTAAACAAAATGCATGAACATTTCAAGTACCATTACTATATGATACGTTAATGTAATTTTATTATACTGAAATATTAGCGTGTCCCACAACAGGATATACCCCCACGATCAAGGTATGCACAAAGATTCATCGTAGTAGGTGAGTGTACTGAATGTCATCCTTTAAGATATCCTGACTGTGTCTAGCATATAATCTGTTTTATCATGTTTTGATTGCTTAACTATGAACACCCAAATAAATACTAATCAAATCCTGGAAATATAAACAACACACTCTATCATGCAAGTATCTTCCCTACCACATATTTCACAAGTCCAATCCAGATTTCTGAAATCTTAACTGGGAATAGGTTGAGAAGAGAACAGAATAGATCTTTAGTAGAGATGGTATAATATACAGATCAAATGAGATTTTCTCAGTTTGATATAGGTTTCTTGGGTTTCTTTTGGGCACTAGAGGGCCTCTTTCGGGTGTATTAGATCTATAGTGCGACAACGTACAGCTAGGTCAGCATGTATCTGGATGCAGCAGAAGCTGTCGTTGCCTAGCACCTCCAGGTCAGCATATATCTAGATGCAGCAAAGGAGGTACACGACTTTTTTTCAGAGAAGATTTCAGAATCAGATCAAAATTGTGTGTATCGGGACACATACAGACATTCAAATAGAAATGAGCTAATTCCAAGTGACTTTCTTTCCTGGGGTCATGTACAATTTTAGTTCTAGCAGACAGACAACCAAGATATCCCTAGATAAAATAACAGTATAAAGACCCAAAACTTCAGATTTTGGCAATCTATCAACACAAGAATTAAGGTCATTAAACCATACACCACTGATGCGTTCCCCACTCATATTCAGTTCAATTATGTTTATATCACATTGGTAAGTTGATTATTTCATGCTTTTTGCCTACTGGTACATCATATGATGAAGCTGCTATCACACCTATGCAATTTATGGTTCAACTTCAGTGTGACAGTCTAACTTGCTGATGTACTATCATTTCTCCTTTTTCACACAGTAATAACTCAATATTTAATTTTCTATTTTTTTTATGTTTTTGATTTTTCATTTTTTTTGATTTTTTGATTTTTTGATTTTTAAGAAAAACAGTAAACTATTTACAAAAATTCTTATGAAAAACCAGTTATTCAGGATTCCTCATCCCGTTGAGTTCGACTAAATGTTCAAAGCGAGCCCTGTCAAATGCTTTAGTATAAAGATCTGCCAGGTTATCTTCTGTGTCGACTCAGCACTTTGAACTTCAATTTAAATCATTTAAAAAAATATATATCAACAATCTCACACCCCCTTCATGTGCCTGAAGCAGCCAATATCAACATAAGTTGATACTCCTCCTTAGCAGCTCCTGCACACACTAACTTAAGAAATTAGTTAGATTGGGGGACCCAAGCCTTAATGGTCTTGGGTCATCCAAATTCACCAACTACTGGAACATCCATCCAATATCCATTACTCCTAACTGGAGTCTTGGATCTCAGACCTGTTGGAATTTGAGTTTGATTTCCATTAGGTCTTTGGTCCTGAGGGTTCCTATATACATTTGGACTATTCGACCTTTGGAAATTTTGATTTTGATTCCAAGAAGCATTATTGTGGTAATTTCTAAAGCCATTGTTATAAAAATTTCGACCACCATAATTTTGGTATCGATTTTGATATTGACTTTGACCTCTGAAATTATTTGAATTAATATTGTTCATTCTTGGTGAACTGCTTTTAGGTCTCTGATATCTGCCTGGTGGAGATCTAGGCTGAAATCTAGGTTGATTTCTTTGAAAACGTGGAACTTGTGGAGTTCCTGTTCCAGCCTTATCTACACCAACAACAACTTTCTCTGGTTGCTTAGGAGCAGATTTCTTTGGAGAATTTGAACCTTTCTCCTCACTATCACCACTCTTCACTGGTAATTTCCCTTTCTGTTTGTCACTCATTTGTGCTTCACTATTTTTGTTAGGACAACAGCTAGCTACATGTCCCTTGGTGGGACACCTGAAGCACGATCTCCTTTTCAAAGACTTCTTAGCTGGAGTCTATGAGGTAGATCCCTTATCTGATGGTGATGATGCCTTGGAAGAATTTTGTTCAGTTTGCTTAATTTCATATTTTTCTATGTTCTTATTTTTAGCAAACTCTACATTTGATTCTTTTTCAATAACAGCAGTTTCATGTTTCATATCACTACCTTGAACAAAATTAATCTTTTTAACAAAAGTTTGATTTTTTGCTCTTAGGAGGTGAATTTTTCTTTTTCAAAGATTCCCTGTTATTGTTCTTCCTAGCATCACCACTCTCAGACCCTTCACCTTGACTTGATGTAGATGCGAAACTACTTGGTGCAGTTGACATATAGGCTGCTAGCTCATCTTCATTAGGGAGGAAAGAATAGTCATGACTAAGAGGAGGTGGGACTTCATTAAAGCCCTGGAAGCCCACAGTGGTCTTGTCATTACTTTTCTTTAACCCACCCATCATGTGTTTCATAACAAAAGACGAATCTCTGAATTGACTTAATTTCTGTTCAAGGTAGTGATATGAAACATGAAACTGCTGTTATTGAAAAAGAATCAAATGTAGAGT
Organism: Helianthus annuus; assembly: GCF_002127325.2. Classification (NCBI taxonomy): domain Eukaryota; kingdom Viridiplantae; phylum Streptophyta; class Magnoliopsida; order Asterales; family Asteraceae; genus Helianthus; species Helianthus annuus. The sequence continues at coordinate 28,146,473 of NC_035439.2, read as the reverse complement.
TTGCTAAAAATAAGAACATAGAAAAGAGGCCCCCTGATGTAGGAATTGTAGGTCCCCTTGATGTGTATGGATCATTACTCAAACCTGGCTCTGATACCAATTGTAGGTCCCCTTGATGTGTATGGATCTTCACAGAATCGTCTTTCCAATCAAGAGTGCGGAATCCTCTTGATCAGAATTAGCAGAAAATGTGTAGGAAACAGAAAACAGCAAATCACTTTCAATCCGGGTCTTTATTGATTATCTATCAAACTGATTACAATCAATCAAGATCCCTAACCCTCACAAATTCGTCCAAGCAGTATAAGCTCTCACGAATTCTCTCTTGCAATTGTTTTTGCTGATTAACCTAAACCCTAAAGCCTAACCTTGTTTATATAACACAAGGTTACAACTGGGCTAGGTTAAACACTCTTGGGCTGCGAATTGGACAGGCCCAATTCGCCCCCATCACCCAATTTCTTTTCAAGTTCAACAATTTTGAGTTGTGCATCTGACAACTCTTTGTTTTTATCAGAAATCTCTTTTGTTTTCTCAGCCATCATGTCATGAGCTAAGTCTATGACTTGAAGTTTTTCAGTTTCAGTTTCATAACCTTTAATTTTCTTCAAGTATAGAGATTCATTTCTTTTAGCGAAAAAGTTTGATTCTTTTATGTTAGACATTTCGCTTACCAAACTTTGGTTGTGTATGGACAACCTGTCAACCTCACCCTGTAGTTCACGGCATTTTAAGCACACAGAATTAGTTTTTACCTCTCCTGTTTGTTTATCAAGGTTGGCCATTAGAGCCGCAAGCTGAGCTTCCATTCTCTTGTATTTAGCATCTTTTTCTTCAGCTTCTCTTTCATGGTCAGACTTTTGCTTTTCATCTTCAGCAGCAACTGATGTCTGATCACCCATCTTTTCTTCAGCTTGATTCTCAACCTTCACCTCAGCATCAACTTTCACTTCAGCATCTCCCTCAGTAGCTTTATCATCATCAATAGGCACTATCTCTGCCATGAATGCCTGAGTGGCATTCTCATTGTCTTCAAGATGGATGCTCCAGTCATACGAACCTTCTCGTGCTGTAGAGATCAAAGCCTTTGAGCTAGAGTTGTTTGATGCATTCCTGTTGTTTGAACTCTGACTCGAATTTTCTTGTTTTTGTTTCTGACATTCCCTAGCAAAATGACCATAACTTTGACAGTTAAAGCACCTCACTTTGGTCTTGTCGAAACCAACACTTCGTCCTACAAATTTCCTTCCTGTTCTATTCATAAACCTCTTCACTCGTCTGGAAATCATGGCCATTTGCCATTGCAGATCCATCTCTTCAAGATCATCAGGGTCAATCTGATCATAGTCTTCATCTAAAGTAGCAGGATCAGATATCTTCCCCTGAATGTAGTTCTCATAAGAAGCAACGAACGAAGCAAGTAGAGCAAGATGTTCTTCAGCAGATTTCACACATTGGCATCGACTTAGCACTACTACACTGCTTAGCAGCTGATGTTTTCTTTGCTCCTGATGATCCTCCTGAAGCAGCAACAAAACACACATCACCATCCTGATTCACCATAACCTGCTCATTTTCACAGGATAAAAATGCAGTAGCAGAGTCGCTAGAAGCGTTGTGAGATGAAGAAGATGTAAGCCCATTGTAAACCACCGGATCTTGAACCTGATCATATCCAGTATCTTTCTTCTTCATGCTGAGCTCATAAGCTCTCAGCTTGCCAACAACCTCTTCAAGCTCTTTTGTCTCATAATCTGCTTCACCCTTGATCATTAGAGTGTAGATATCCCACTTGGTAGGCAAAGCATCTAGCAGCTTGTCATTCTTCTCTACGTCAGAATAGCAATCGATCTCATAATTTTCCATTTCTGACATCAGATGGTAGTAACGAGTGATGACATCTTCAAGTGACTCATGCTTCATGTACTTGAAAACAACAAACTGCTTCTTCAGTAGATCAATCTTGTTTTTCTTGACATCAGCATTTCCAGCGTATCTTTTCTCCAAAGCATCCCACATATCCTTTGAATTAGTGTACTTTTTGAAGGTATGCTTGATGCTATCAGGTAACGACATTTTGATTGCAGCCAAGGCTCTCTTTTCAGCCTCATACATCTTTTTATCATTATCTTGCATGTTCACATATGCTGTTCTTCGTGGTCTGCCCTCAAAGTCGTGTGTAGGGTTCGTGTACCCATCTTCAATGCATATCCACATGCGCGTATCCTGATATTCAATGAAGGACTGAAAACGATCCTTCCATGTTAGATAATTTTCCACCTTCATCATCTTAGGTGGTTTGTTGGTAGTGCCAACCTCATGTTCCATCTTCAACAGCTCATTCAAAGTAGACATGTTCGACATTTTAACGTTGCAGACTGAGAAAACCGTACAAAATTTTCCAAAAACTGTGATTACCAAATTACACCGTTAGAATCGTCTCGAAAAGATGAATCCAATGATATATAATATCTAACGGCGCAAACGGTTCTGTCAAATGAGCTACGGATCAAATTCTATTTGCAAAACACTGAAAATTTTCCGACGCTTGCCAACTGAAATTCCACCCCTTAATTTCTCTCCTAATTTCGCTAGTTTTAGTTCGCAGGTCAATTTCGCTGTCAAGTTAAATTCACTGGTGTCAATTTCGCTAATCTTAGTTCGCAGGTTAATTCGTTGTTAATTTCGCTTCAAATAATTTCGCCGAGTAACCAGTTCGCTATTACGACGACCTGTAAAGTTGCCGAAAATCGTAATAATTTCGCTGTGGAAAATTATACGATTACCAAAGTCGCCTTTGGATTTAATTTCGCCGGAAAGTTTGCTGGTTAAATTCGTAGATCAGTCAAATTCGCCAGAACAGTTAATTTCGCCTAGTAACTATGGAAACTCAATTTGTTCGAAATTTTTGATGATTTTCTGGATTCTGCTAACACAAATCTGCAAAATCACAAAACCTAATCAGCAAAGTAATTTCAAAAATTATGAAGAACTTATGAAAAATCACGAAGAACACGAAGAACAGTCTTCGAATCTTCAAGTCTTTCACCCAAAATTCTTCACTCAATCAAAAAACTATCTCCAAAACCTGCAAAACACCAAACAAACAAACCAGAAGATCAAAACAGCCAACAAAAATCAAAAATCAGAATCAAACACACAAAAATTTCGAAAATTTCAAAAACCCTAATTTTCAGGTTTCAAAAATTTCGAAAATTTCACTCCCTGTTTCTGCAGCAAACAATTCTGAACCGAGCCTTCAAGATCCTAATGCTCTGATACCAATTGTAGGTCCCCTTGATGTGTATGGATCTTCACAGAATTGTCAATCCGATCAAGAGTGCGGAATCCTCTTGATCAGAATAAAGCAGAAATCGTGTAGAAACAGAAACAACAACTCACTTTCAATCTGGGTTTTCTATTGATTATCAATCACAAGGAATTACAATCAATCCAAAACCCTAACCAACCCTAATTTCGTCCAAGACAAGCTCTCATGAAATTTCTCTCTCACAAATACTGTTTTGGCTGATTAACTGATTAACCTAAACCCTAAAGCCTAACCTTGTTTATATAACACAAGGTTTACTATTTGGGCTAGGGTTTGAAACATGGGTAAGGCCCAATTCGTTTCCCCTTGACCCAAATGGGTTTAGTTTAGCCCAAACTCTATAATCTCACTAATACAAAGCTAAACCCGCTAACCGTTTATCGTTTAACTAATTACAAGATATCCAAAGACCAAATCTAAGCTGTTGTCACAAATATGCACCAACAGGTATAAGGCTCATGTGTGAACGTAAGGTCGCGCGATGTGTGTAATCGCTGACCGCTCATGAGACTTGTATTATATCTACCATAATGTTTTTGCGCTTACCAAAAGGAATTGCATGCACTTTGTAATAAACACAAAATAATAGAAACTTTGTTTTTATTCATGGATAGGGCGCAGAGGCCGTACAAACTCTAATTTAGGATAATTACATGATACTTAACTTATACTATAGTCCTTGCGATGAATTGATAGAGCTTGACCAACCTGCTAGGAGACTATAAAATGTTGTTTTAGTTTTTCGCCTTCTTACTCGGGCCCTCCTCGCCGTGAGTGATTTGTTTTATCTCCTTGTGCAGATTCTGCAACAGGTGAGTGAGCTCATCGCTTCTGAGCGCCTTTTCGATTTCAATACGCAGGGAGATACAGTTGTTGGTAGTATGACCGTTGTCTTTGTGATAGTCACAGTATTGACTTGGGTCTTGTCTGCGTTTATTTTTCATTGGTGGAGGTGCCTTGAACTGGTAATCCTCCGTACTCAGCACCTCCGCCGGGGTTTTGGTCAGAGGGGTCCATTGCCTTTGTAACACCTCGTAAAATCGTGTCCATTAATTTGTTGACACGTGTAATGAATCCTAACAAAGTCGAATGTTGACTAAGAGGGACTATTTTCGTCAAAAATCAAAAACTTTGTTTATAGAAGGACTGAAAGTGTCAACATGCCTAAACTAGGCCTCTGAGTGACCTTATACATTGTCCATATTCTCAAATGAGCCACTTGTTGGACGAGAGGAGCCGTTTGCGAAATTATTTGAAAGTTTGCGCAATAAGGGTTAAAAGTGTCAACATGTTAATTCTTACCTCTGAGTGACCTTTTAACAAACCGAGAGCTTCATTATGTTTCATAATGTTCTCGGGAATGCCAAATATTGGCTATGCAAGGCTTTTATGCCAAAAAGTGAAGTTACGCGCAAGTTTGAAAGTTAGAGGGGTTAAAAGCGTCAATATGTTTAATTATACCCCTGAATGACCTTTTAACGAACCCAAAGCATCGTGATGTATTACAATACTCTCAAGAATGCCTAACATGGACTGGATAAGGCTTCAAAGCTATTAAACGATGATATGCGCAAGTTTGCGCATTAGAGGGACCAAAAGCGTCAACTTTTGAATCTACGCCTCTCGGGGACCTTTTAAGCGAACCAGAGCATTGTAATAATTGGACATACATTCGGGGATGCCCATTATGGGCTATGGAAGGCTTGGATATCATTAAACGGCATTTCGCGCTACTTAGCGCAATTAAAGGACTAATTGCGTCAAACTGCAAATGTAGGTCGAATCGTTTGATAACGGACCATCCGGAATATGTCCACGAGTTAAACATACCCTATTTATCCTTTATATAGCTTAGATATAGGCTTAGAGGTGTTTGGTGCTCAAAAATAAACTTTTATGTCATGCAGGGACTAAAAGTGTCAAAAAGTGCACAAGTTTGCACTTTCGCGCATATCTCACATTCTGAATATCCCCAGACACCCAAAAATTTATGTAAGCACTAAAATGTTTTATTTTAGTGTTTGGCTTGATAAATTTCAATTCGTCGAGTAATTTGGATCGTTTTTCGCGTCCGTGCGTGTTTCGTCGTAATTCGACGAATAACGTGACCATACGACCAAACGAACCAACATCTGAGATACTTCCAGGCATATTTTGAGTCCTCTAAACATTATTGACCTTGTAGACCCTTAAACATGGCCCGGCGGGCCTCAGACGTGTTGAAAATGTCATTTAGTAAGTGCATGGACTAAACGCGACATTCTGCCAAACTATGTAACTGAAAGAAGTCAGGGGCTGTTGTTGTAAAAGCCTGAAACATGTCTGAACTGATCTGGGCTTAAAAACAGGTCATAAGCCCATTGGGCTGCATCATTTGTGGGCAAAAAAATAATCAAACATCATCATTTAAGGGCTGGTTCGAAGATTTGATGAACACAGGGACCAAAATGGCAAGTCTGCCAAAGTTGTTTGCTGGAACTGACCATCACACGGGCTGCATAAGGTCTGGGCCGCCCCTTACGCGGGCCGCCTAGCCCAGATCTGCACATTATTTTTTTTATTAGTTGTTTCTTGCTTGCTTGCCACTCAAAACCGAATTCTTAGGCATTAAGCTTGATTTTCTTGGACACCAAGCTGTATATAACAGCTGTTTAATACATGTAATCATCAGATTCAGCCCTATAACACATGTCTAGATCCTAATCAAACCCAAAAACTATAAATAGGCCATGAACCCATTCATTCTTGGCTTATTTTTTTTTTCATTCTATCATTACTCCTCTCAATTCTGGAACTTCCAAAGCTGAAGTGGAACTTAAATCTTGTAGAAAAGATAGCATGGACCCTTTGTAAGTGCCTTAGCCCACTCATTAGTTCAGTTTTATGATTTAGGAACCGAAAAGTCAAATATTGCAAATAAACTTTGACTTTTGGTTTATACTCTCATGGTCCAACCACTGATCGAATTGAAAGTGGGTATAAGACCATAGTTAGGTAGGTGATTAACCCCTGAAATCCTAATTCCTTCGTTTGCTTAGTTAATTGTCGGGTCAAACCGTTTAGGTGAAAAGTCAAACTTGGCAGATTTGTGCATATTAGTTAAACCATAGATGCAGATGTTATAAATTATATTTTAACACTCTAATAACTTGGTAATTGTTATTAGAACATGTCTAAGCTGGTCCAACCCGACAATTCTAAGTTTAGGGTCGGTTCACAACCGAAAGTCGCAAAAGCTTAACTTTGCTTTGACTTTTCAGTTCTGACCCGATTAAGCTTGATTCTTCCATGTTTTAAGCTTCCATTAGGACCATATTATTCAGTGGTATAACCCTCTGAAGTTATATGGCATGGTTCCTTGTGGTTTGAATTATACGCTAGTTTCCGCTATTATGCTTATAAACGCCCATTATACCCTTTTGACATAAGGATGAGATTTTTTTAGAAATGTGAGAGGAAAAAAACCTTTGTTACTAATATATAAGCTTGTCCCGAAAATTTGACATCAGTTCTTGGTCCTAAATAGGAGTTATGCTCGATATCGTAATTAGAAGCTTTTAACTAAGTAAATTGCGATATCTTGCACAAAGCATGTTTAAACTTGGATTTTGACCCGAAACTCATTACCTACTGTTAAGATATTATTTTTAGGGATTGTTGGAGTTATTGATCAGATTATAAACTGATCATATTATAGAGTTCTTGTATTATTCGGTAAATGACGATAATACCATTTTCATGCATAAAATAAGATTTACAAATGATTTGAATGCCAAACCTTTTCCTACTGATTTTATATATTAAATAAATTATTTTGAGCATTCAAAACTGATCAAAATCTCAAATTTCCATAAAACCCCTTAATTATCGTCAATTAGCGATTTTTACGCTATTTAGGTGCATAGTATGGTTTTAAACCATAATTAACACCTAAGACTTGTTACCTACTGAATTTTTAAACAAATTTTAATATCATTACAGTAGGTATAAGTTATGAACTCAGATTTCCAAAAATGCCCTTAAAAGCCTATGTGAAATGACCAAAATGCCCTTTCGGGACATAGTTTGGTCATAAATAGTAAATTTCCCATATGAGTAATATCTTACTGATGTAATGAGATAAATTAAATATTTTTTTACTGATTAGAAAGGACCAGAACTATAGTTTGTTATATATTACCATCACTCCAGACTAGAGCCACCCGGTAAAAGCTACCTGCATTTAGATAAATTGGATACGACTGAGTTATTTTGCTGTGAATCAAGTATTGGCTCAGGTAAATACTTTTAACTTATTTTCCCTTATACGGGCTTGGGATACGGTATATTAATACCGCTTGGTCAGGTGTGGATCAATCAAATGCCGGATTGTGGCTAGTAAATCCACAAAACCTGTTTTGATACTGTTCTGTTAATAACTTAAACATTGGGGGGTTAACGACCGTGTCCTGGATATATCCTTGGCTCATTCATTTGTAAATGGCCACAATAGATGCGCAGGGTGTAGGCATACACCGAAAAGATGCCAATAATAAATTGTTATTACCCACAAGTTGGGGATAACTCCTTTATGGGTTTTAAAAGTGGTGTGTCATTTAATCATATCTCAGTCTCTGTACTGGGCCCCAAATGTACGGTAAACATGTAATTCAGTATACAAGATTTTAATAAAGATTGTCCCAAGTTATAAAAGGTTTTGTGCCTTGTGCACTCAAATCAATTTTCATAAACTCTTTTCAAATGAGTCGGTTAAATTGTATTTACCAGTGAAAACTGACGTATTTTCAAAAGGCTAAGTGGCAGGTACTACTCGTAATAGGCTGGTGATCGGAATGTCACGCTCCGGTCAAAAATAAGATTTATAAGCCCTATTTACCCTTAACAAATAGCTAGTGGTAGCAAGGGGTCGAACCACGAAGAGTATGTGGTTTGTGTGTGGATTCGATTGAATTATCAAGAATATCACGTTTTATGAAGCTTACTAGAATGTTTTTGTATTTTTGTTTAATTGAAAGATGTGAGTTTAAACTAAGTGAGTTGATTAGATTGATTAACAACTAATAATTAATGATTACGAAAAACTTGATTACTAGAACAATAATAAGAAAAAGGAATCACACCCGGTTTCGGTAATTGTTAACCTCAGATTTCTACAATTTTTAGATTCAACTCAAATGCATTCGATTAACGGATTTAGTGTACCGTGACTTAGGTGCTACTAGTTATCAACGTCCCGAAGAACGGACAAAAAAGACACTTTGTAATCAACACAAGTAAATCCTAACAACGACAATGCACAATTATATATCACCATTTCACAAAGTCATAACTTTTAACATCGTTCGACAATTTACGAATTCGCAACAAATGTAATACTATTGTCAAAAGTTTCAAAAACCAAATACAAATTGTCACTAAGTTGAAACAAGAACAATTCGAAACCCTCAAATTAACAACTACCTATGCCGGGGTGAAACCGAGATGATTAGCCACTCATGGTTGATGAAGCTTGATCACCGGAAGTTTGGAACATGAATGAATTCATCTTGGAGCTTGATGGATGAAGGAATGATGGATGATTAGGGTTTGTGGATGATGATGGTAAGAATGATGGTGAATTGGATGAATTAGGGTTTTGATGATGGGTTGTAGGATGGATGATGATTCAAGGTTCTTGATGATGAATCCGGGTTGTGGAGATTGAAGATATGTGTAATGGTTGAATGGTAGCTGAAAGATATCTCAATTAGGCTCCAAGAACAAGTTTCGAACTCCCCCACAAGTGTAACTGCCAACATCAATGCTAGAGAGCCAATAGAAATCAAGTTTGACCCCTAATTAACCAAGAATCCCGTTTCAGCAAATTGCTACCCGTCGCCGACGGTCCTCAACCCGTCGCCGATGGGTTGTGGTTTTCTCCTCTCTCTCCGACGGGTTAAGCATCTGGATACGGGAACAAGTGGCCGAAGGGGTTAACCGAAGGGCGTCGCCGACGGCTTGGGACCCGTCGGCAACGGGCTCTCAAAACTCCGATTTCTGATTTTGCTTGTTTCGCTCCCGTTTGATCCGTAATGCGTTCCGGTGCTCCGGTTTTCGACCCGGTGACTCGTAAAGCTCCCGAAAAGCTCCTTAAACTTCGTTAAACCTGCATAAACACAAATCTAATTAAAAGTAGGCCATTCAAGATTAAAACTTATATAAAGACACAAAGTTACGTAATAACGAACACCGGTTTTCAACCACATATCACATCCCCACACTTGTCTTTTTGCTTTCCCTCAAGCAAATCTGTTTTTCACTTTCACGTGGGTCGAACAAAGAATACACATCCCATTCCCGAGACAAAAGTTAAGGTCTATTGTCATACAAAAGTTCACATTCTTTACAATTTCTACATATTTACCGGTAAAGTGAATAATCACATATAATAATGGTTATCCAAGATTAACCCGCCCGTAAAATACTAACAAGTCATGCATATCCCTCAGAATGTTCTCTCCACTCGGCTTATAATTCGGCTAATGTATATAATGTATCAGCACTTCAATCGATTAATCGCTCAAAACCGGTTAGAACACGTACCCGCATAGGCTTGCAAATCAATCATTCTCCACCACCGATCACGAATACTAAGCACAAGTTGAAAGGTCTTTGAAGGGTTGTAACTGGGCTAGGCTAAGGGTAGGGAATAGGATATTTTAAAGTGGCTAAGGTGATGAAAATTCGATCTTTATTACAACGCAACTATTCTAAACTCAAGTACACTATAAACATCAACTCCAAGGCAATGATTTTTGTCTTTTATTCAATAACTAGAAACACATATTTTTGGATTTTTCTCAATGGTTTTTCATTCTTTTTCGCAACATTTTCTATTTTTTTATATGTAATTTACAACTATAAATTAAAACTCCTATAATCGAATTTTCATCACACGGGTTTAAAAAGAAAAGGCTTATGGTTATGGGCTAAATGGGTTGTCAAACGAAAGGTTTAGGCTCAAAGTTGGCTACTAAGGGATAATTTTTTTTTGGGTAAGGATATAAAAATGGTGTAAAAGGAAAAGGTTTACCTAATGCCTTAATCATTCTCGTGCTTGTATTCGGTCTATGGTCTCGAACGTATCAAAAGTTGCAAGTTCTACAATACGCGACTAATGGTCCACTCAACAAAGAAACATATGAATGCAATTCTATGATATAAAAGTGGCTCAAACCTCACGTATAGGGGTATGCTATGTGATATGCATGATATACTAGTTCCTTAGGCGGATTATTCCCAAATAACCACCCGCTAAATACTCGTCATGCTATTAATTTGAACTTGACCATGACAAAAGACCAAATGGGTTGTGCCATCCCTCGTTGACTTGGTTACTTGTGCTTTTAAGATCGCTTTTGAAACAAGAAATTTTTGAAAAATTTTGAAAATTTTCCCCCATCCCCACACTTGAAGTAAACATTGTCCCCCATCCCCGGCAACGACGCCAAAATTTAATCAGAATGTCGCGCTCCGGTCAAAAATAAGATTTATAAGCCCTATTTACCCTTAACAAATAGCTAGCGGTAGCTAGGGGTCGAACCACGAAGAGTATGTGGTTTGTGTGTGGATTCGATTGAATTATCAAGAATATCACGTTTTATGAAGCTTACTAGAATGTTTTTGTATTTTTGTTTAATTGAAAGATGTGAGTTTAAACTAAGTGAATTGATTAGATTGATTAACAACTAATAATTAATGATTACGAAAAACTTGATTACTAGAACAATAATAAGAAAAAGGAATCACACCCAGTTTCGGTAATTGTTAACCTCGGATTTCTACAATTTTTAGATTCAACTCAAATGCATTCGATTAACGGATTTAGTGTACCGTGACTTAGGTGCTACTAGTTATCAACGTCCCGAAGAACGGACAAAAAAGACACTTTGTAATCAACACAAGTAAATCCTATCAACGACAATGCACAATTACATATCACCATTTCGCAAAGTCATAACTTTTAACATCGTTCGACAATTTACAAATTCACAACAAATGTAATACTATTGTCAAAAGTTTCAAAAACCAAATACAAATTGTCACTAAGTTAAAACAAGAACAATTCGAAACCCTCAAATTAACAACTACCTACGCCGGGGTGAAACCGAGATGATTAGCCACTCATGGTTGATGAAGCTTGATCACCGGAAGTTTGGAACATGAATGAATTAATCTGGAAGCTTGATGAATGAAGGAATGATGGATGATTAGGGTTTGTGGATGATGATGGTAAGAATGATGGTGAATTGGATGAATTAGGGTTTTGATGATGGGTTGTAGGATGGATGATGATTCAAGGTTCTTGATGATGAATCCGGGTTGTGGAGATTGAAGATATGTGTAATGGTTGAATGGTAGCTGAAAGATATCTCAATTAGGCTCCAAGAACAAGTTTCAAACTCCCCCACAAGTGTAACTGCCGACATCAATGCTAGAGAGCCAACAGAAATTGAGTTTGACCCCTAATTAACCAAGAATCCTGTTTCAGCAAATTGCTACCCATCGCCGACGGTCCTCAACCCGTCGCCGACGGGTTGTGGTTTTCTCCTCTCTCTCCGACGGGTTAAGCATCTGGATACGGGAACAAGTGGCCGACGGGGTTAACCGAAGGGCGTCGCCGACGGCTTGGGACCCGTCGGCGACGGGCTCTCAAAAATCTGATTTCTGATTTTGCTTGTTTCGCTCCCATTTGATCCGTAATGAGTTCCGGTACTCCGGTTTTCGACCCGGTGACTCGTAAAGCTCCCGAAAAGCTCCTTAAACTTCGTTAAACCTGCATAAACACAAATCTAATTAAAAGTAGGCCATTCAAGATTAAAACTTATATAAAGACACAAAGTTACACAATAACGAACACCGGTTTTCAACCACATATCACATCCCCACACTTGTCTTTTGCTTGCCCTCAAGCAAATCTATTTTTCACTTTCACGTGGGTCGAACAAAGAATACACATCCCATTCCCGAGACAAAGGTTAAGGTCTATTGTCATACAAAAGTTCACATTCTTTACAATTTCTACATATTTACCGGTAAAGTGAATAATCACATATAATAATGGTTATCCAAGATTAACCCGCCCGTAAAATACTAACAAGTCATGCATATCCCTCATAATGTTCTCTCCACTCGGCTTATAATTCGGCTAATGTATATAATGTATCAGCACTTCAATCAATTAATCGCTCAAAACCGGTTAGAACACGTACCCGCATAGGCTTGCAAATCAATCATTCTCCACCACCGATCACGAATACAAAGCACAAGTCAAAAGGTCTTTGAAGGGTTGTAACTGGGCTAGGCTAAGGGTAGGGAATAGGATATTTTAAAGTGGCTAATGGTGATGAAAATTCGATCTTTATTACAACGCAACTATTCTAAACTCAAGTACACTATAAACATCAACTCCAAGGCAATGATTTTTGCCTTTTATTCAATAACTAGAAACACATATTTTTGGATTTTTCTCAATGGTTTTTCATTCTTTTTTGCAACATTTTCTGTTTTTTTATATGTAATTTACAACTATACAATTAAAACTATTATAATCGAATTTTCATCACACGGGTTTAAAAAGAAAAAGCTTATGGTTAGGGGCTAAATGGGTTGTCAAACGAAAGGTTTAGGCTCAAAGTTGGCTACTAAGGGATAATTTTTTTTTGGGTAAGGATATAAAAATGGTGTAAATGGAAAAGGTTTACCTAATGCCTTAATCATTTTCGTGCTTGTATTCGGTCTATGGTCTCGAACGTATCAAAAGTTGCAAGTTCTACAATACGCGACTAATGGTCCACTCAACAAAGAAACACATGAATGCAATTCTATGATATAAAAGTGGCTCAAACCTCACGTATAGGGGTATGCTATGTGATATGCATGATATACTAGTTCCTTAGGCGGATTATTCCCAAATAACCACCTGCTAAATACTCGTCATGCTATTAATTTGAACTTGACCATGACAAAAGACCAAATGGGTTGTGCCATCCCTCGTTGACTTGGTTACTTGTGCTTTTAAGATCACTTTTGAAACAAGAAATTTTTGACAAATTTTGAAAATTTTCCCCCATCCCCACACTTGAAGTAAACATTGTCCCCCATCCCCGGCAACGGCGCCAAAATTTGATCAGAATGTCGCGCTCCGGTCAAAAATAAGATTTATAAGCCCTATTTACCCTTAACAAATAGCTAGTGGTAGCAAGGGGTCGAACCACGAAGAGTATGTGGTTTGTGTGTGGATTCGATTGAATTATCAAGAATATCACGTTTTATGAAGCTTACTAGAATGTTTTTGTATTTTTGTTTAATTGAAAGATGTGAGTTTAAACTAAGTGAATTGATTAGATTGATTAACAACTAATAATTAACGATTACACAAAACTTGATTATTAGAACAATAATAAGAAAAAGGAATCACACCCGGTTTCGGTAATTGTTAACCTCGGATTTCTACAATTTTTAGATTCAACTTAAATGCATTCGATTAACGGATTTAGTGTACCGTGACTTAGGTGCTACTAGTTATCAACTGTCACACCCCCAAAATCCACTCGCGGAGTACCACCGCTTGGAGGCGTGACATGACCAGGATCAAGCCATCAATCATATTGAGTATAGCATAATATAAATAAGATAGTTCGTAAAACCCAATTCAATACAATTGAAGTTCTAAAACAACATAGTATCAGTAGCGGAAGCATAAGTATGTAAACCCAAAGTAAATCATAAGTTCAAATACTCGAAACGTTAAACATAGCATTCATGATCCATTGCCCACAACGACCGCTCCTCCTTGTGCAAGCTCCATATGTACCTAAGGTCCTGCAAGGCATGCAGCAGAGAGTCAACAACTAGTTGAGCGAGTTCACAATTAATAGTTCAGTAACAATTCTGTAATAGTATTGTGTGAGTAGTATGTTCGTTCGTTATGTCATATATCATATTTCCATCGCGGCCTCCCAGGCAGGTATGCGAAGATATTAGGGGATGTTCCTCCCAAGTATTCTAGACTAGGTTTGTTTGTATCGCGGCCTCCCAGGCAGATGTGCGAAGATTAGGAGATTTAGTTCGCGGCCTTCCTAAGGCAGGTGTGCGAAGGTTAGGAGATTTAGTTCGCGGCCTTCCTAAGGCAGGTGTCCGAAGTCAGTCATAATATCGCGGCCAACCCTTGGCAGGTATGCGAAGATCAGTTCAGTAAGTGTTACTAGTCTAGTCGTATTGTATCGTTAGGTTCTATCAGCTGAGTATGTACAGTAATTCAACAAATCCCATTCCCACCCGGGAACCCCATGCCTTGGCTGTGTGAACTCACCTTGGTTTGCTCGGTATGCTAAACTATGTGCTCCCAAATAAACAATCACGACCTATAGTACGCACGTATACTCAATCAGTTCAAGTTCGCAGTGTTTCACATGCAATCAGTATCACAAAGTGTTTTTGGCAGTTAATCATCATGCATCACATACTAGTTAAATCACATTTATACAATTCATGTTTCATGTAATTGTCCCTTGCAGTTTGATCCATTATAGATATTCAATAATACACTTAACAGAGTTGGCTAGCTTAAGTGTATTAACATATAAAACGGAGTTACCTATTTGACGGAGTTGATACTGAACATGTTAAATAAACTAGTAGTGTTTCATGATTAACAGTGTTACATGCATAACTTAGCAGGGTTAATGAGCTTAACGGAGTTAATAGAGTTAACATGTTTAACTGAATCGACAACTAACGTAGTTAATAACTAACACCAACTTACCATGCCAACAGATTTATTATATTAGTAGAGTAATAAGCATAACATAGTTAACAACTTAGTAGGCTTAATGTGTCAGAGCATTCAACAAAATCACAAATGGCGAATACCCTTCCTGGCGAAATCCCTTATGACGAAATCCCCCAGACGAAAACCCATAGTGTTTTCGTCATTGTTATTATGTTTTCGTCGACAGCGTTTTCGTCGGCACCTTGATTTTGTCGGGTGAGTTATTTCGCCGGGACAGAGCCTTCATCAACAATAGTTACATCGTAATTAAATCAACCAAATCATCAAGTTTCCGTTTTAACATTAGTCGTGTAATCTAGGCATTTACATTACACATACTGTAACTAATATCCGCTTATTGCTGGTTTATCATTCAAACCAAACAGTGGCTATTAGACATGCGAACCCTAATCCTCTACATATTCGAACATCATATCCTGAAATCAATTATTAAACACAATCATGGGATCATCGATTAACGTGAGTGCTTATCTGATTACCTTCAATCTAATTATACATGCATGATATCTATTGGTTACACACACATATGAGGCATCACATGTCACTGACAAACCCATGTGCAAGTATGACCCTAGTAGCTGACCATATTTCCCCTATTTATATGGCTGCACATGCTTAACATCAATAATAGACAAAAAGGGTTTACCTCAAAGTAATCGATTGGGGGGGGGGAGCATGCTTGTCGTCGCACACAGATGTAGGAGTAGGGTTTTCCTCTTTTTTTTTTATAAAAGTGTTCTAATCTAAAAGGTCTCACAAGTTAAATCGTAACCGAAACTGGGCCGACCGAACATTCCTGGGCCCAACAATTTTCCTCAAGTTCTATATTAAGTGATTCACTAGCATAATACATAACACTAGTATAATTCCACATAAGCAACTTATGAACTAATCACGGTACATAGTTCCAATGTAACGAACCACAAAAGACAGTGTGTAACAAGTACCCATGTTTTAATTATACAAAACATAATATTACCCAAAACATATTATTAACATACACAAATATAATGCACACCATGAATCTACCAATAACACTTTGTGAGCAGGTATTAAGTCGAGTAGCGACCTTGGAAACTCGGGTTGTCACATTATCCCCAACTTAAAAGAAATTTCGTCCCGAAATTTAGCACGTAGTTACTGAGGAAGCTAGTTGTGTTGCGTTGTTTCCTGGTTTTCCTGGGGTGTCACATCATCCCCCCGTTGATTTGGAATTTCGTCCCGAAATTCTGTAGTAGTAGCTTCAGCCTCAGTAGTGGTTGCACGGTTTTCGAATAACTGGGGATACTTTTCTGTCATCTAGTCTTCGCGTTCCCAGGTGTACTCTGGGCCATGACGGGAGTTCCAACGAACTCGAACAAGAGGGATTCTCTTGTTTTTGAGGACCTTAACATCCCTGTCCGTGATTTCAACTGGCTCCTCAACGAACTGCAACCGCTCGTCGATAGTGAGTTCCTTGAAAGGAACTATGAGGGTCTCATCTGACAGGCACTTCTTCAGATTCGACACATGGAAAACGTTGTGAACTGCACCAAGTTCAGCTGGTAGGTTTAGTCTGTAGGCTACTTTGCCTATTCTTTCAGTGATTTCGAACGGTCCGACGTATCGCGGATTTAGTTTGCCCCGTTTGCCAAAACGAACCACACCCTTCCAGGGTGAGACTTTAAGTAAAACCCGGTCCCCGACCTGAAATTCCAAGGGCTTCCTACGCTTATCCGCGTAGGCTTTCTGACGGTCGCGTGCTGCCGCCATGCGTTGCCGTATCTGCGCTATCTTTTCCGTGGCGTCCACTACAATCTCTGGACCCGTAATCTGACTATCCCCCACCTCTGCCCAACAAAGAGGTGACCGGCATTTACGTCCGTACAATGCCTCGAATGGAGCGGCTTGTATGCTGGTGTGATAACTGTTATTGTATGAAAACTCCACCAAAGGGAGATGCTTTTCCCAGCCGTTGCCGAAATCAATAACACATGCCCGAAGCATGTCTTCGAGAGTTTGGATCGTTCGCTCAGACTGCCCATCCGTCTGAGGGTGATACGCTGTGCTCATGTCTAACCGTGAGCCGAAAGATTTATGCATCGCTTGCCATAGCTCTGACGTGAATCGTGCATCCCGATCCGAAATGATGGAGGTGGGCACCCCGTGCCTCGAAACAACTTCTTTAAGGTAGATGTCTGCGAGAGTGGAGAACTTATCCGTTTCCTTTATAGCCAGGAAGTGTGCAGACTTGGTGAGTCGATCGACGATCACCCATATAGTATCATTCCCCCGCTGAGATCTGGGTAGGCCTGTAACAAAATCCATGGAAATTTCTTCCCATTTCCATTGCGGTATCTTAGATTGCTGAAGTAGGCCCGCTGGTTTCTGATACTCCACCTTGACTTTTGCACATGTCAAACACTTGCCAACGTAGGTTGCAATGTGGGCCTTCATGCTAGGCCACCAGTATGTAGTTCTGATGTCGTGGTACATTTTGTCCGAACCTGGATGTACCGAGTAGCGAGACTTGTGTGCTTCATCCATTACAAGCTCTCGTAAGCCGCCATAAAGTGGGACCCAAATACGCCCCGTTACAAAGTAGGCGCCGTCTTCCTTTTGTTCCATTCGTTGCCTTGAGCCGCGTAAGGCTTCAGCCTTGACGTTTTCGGTTTTCAATGCTTCGATCTGAGCAGTTCGTATCTGTGCAGGAAGACTGGACTGAATAGTGAGCTTCAAAGATCGTACACGCCTAGGTAGAGTGTCTTTCCGACTGAGAGCGTCAGCCACAACATTGGCTTTGCCTGGATGATACTTAATAGTGCATTCGTAATCGTTCAGAAGTTCAACCCATCTTCGTTGACGCATGTTCAAATCCTTTTGCCTAAGAATGTGCTCGAGACTCCTGTGATCGGTGTAAATTGTGCACCTGGTACCGTACAGGTAGTGTCGCCATATCTTAAGCGCGAAAACAACAGCTCCCAGCTCTAAATCATGCGTCGTGTAGTTCCGTTCATGAACCTTGAGTTGACGTGAAGCGTAAGCAATGACTTTATCTCGTTGCATCAATACACACCCAAGTCCCTGTATCGATGCGTCACAATAAACCACAAAATCTTCCGTGCCCTCTGGCAGTGAGAGAATAGGTGCGCTGCAAAGCCTATCCTTTAGGTACTGAAACGCGGTTTCCTGGGGACCTCCCCAACGGTAGGTGACACCCTTCTGTGTCAGTAGTGTAAGCGGCTGTGCGATCTTGGAGAAGTCTTTGATAAACCGTCTGTAGTAACCCGCCAAACCCAAGAATTGGCGTATTTCCGTTGGTGTACGCGGTGCAGGCCAGTTCCTGATCGAATCTACCTTGGATGGATCGACATGAATCCCATCCCTGTTCACCACATGGCCTAAGAAGTGGACTTCACGAAGCCAGAAGTCGCATTTGGAAAACTTGGCGTACAATTGTTCCTTTCGAAGAAGTTCTAAGATCAATCGTAGGTGATGTTCATGCTCCTCCTGACTCTTGGAGTAAATCAGAATGTCGTCGATGAAGACAATCACAAACTTGTCTAGATGCGGCTTGCACACCCTGTTCATCAGATCCATAAATACGGCAGGCGCGTTCGTTAATCCGAATGGCATGACAAGAAACTCGTAGTGACCGTAACGAGTTCTGAAAGCGGTTTTAGAGACGTCCTCATCCCGGACTCTCAGCTGATGATACCCTGACCTCAAGTCTATCTTGGAGTAGTAACTCGAGCCTTGCAACTGGTCGAATAAGTCGTCTATACGTGGAAGAAGATAACGGTTCTTTCACTGTCACCTTGTTGGGTTCGCGGTAGTCGATGCACATCCTGAAAGTGCCATCCTTCTTTTTCACGAAAAGTACTGGAGCTCCCCAAGGCGATGAGCTTGGACGAATAAAGCCCTTTTCCAAGAGCTCTTGTAACTGCTTCGACAGTCCTTCCAGTTCTGATGGAGCTAGACGATATGGTGCACGAGCTATGGGTGCTGCTCCTGGAGCGAGCTCGATTTGAAATTCGACCTGATGGTGAGGCGGTAATCCAGGTAAATCTTCAGGAAACACCTGAGGGTGGTCGCGTACAACTGGCATATCCTCCAGTTTCTTTTCCTTCACTGATGCACCTGAAACGAGTGCCAAGATTGCGGTGTGACCCTTCCGCAGACATTTCTGAGCCTTCAAGAAAGAGATGATACCAACCACAGCACCACTCTTGTTGCCTTGAACTTCGAGAGGTTCTTGACCAGAACGGAGAATACGAACAATCCTTTCTTTGCATAGGATTTCTGCTTGCTGTTGCTGCTGGAGATTCTGATTTGCAGGCCGTGGGCTCCTGAATCCTTAGCTTCATGGCCCATCTTGAGACACCTCCGGCAACGTCCCTCGTTGCACTAATCACTGTGGTGTCTGTTGGATTTGTTACACAGTGGGTGAATTCCCCGATATCCACCCTGCCCCTGACCACCAGATGTTGGCTGACTCGGCTCTGGTGATTACTATTCTTGCGCTGCTGCTGTGCTTGAGACTGAACGGTAGCGGAACCGTTGCTGGAATACCCATCCCATTTCTGCTTGTTGTCACTAGTAGTAGCGGGAGTAGCAGAAGTGATAGCGGTAGTAATAGCGCTGATACAACTAGGCAGCCTGTTCTGTTCCACTGCTTGATCCGTGAGGTGATGAGCAAGACGCTGAATGTCTTGGTTATTGTTGAGGTTAGCCGATGCAGCATGGCTCTGAATCTCTGAGGCTAGACCCTTGAGGTACAATTCGATACGCTTGCTTGGAGGGTCCACCATGGTTGGACACAAGATGGCCAGTTCGTTCGACCGTTTCGTATAAGCTTCAATTTCTGACCCCGTCATTTTCAAATGGTAAAGCTCCACTTCCAATTTGTGGATGTCATCACGCATGTAGTATTCCCTTTTTATGCGTTCTTTGAATTCGTTCTAGGGGGTGGCGTTAGCAGCTGCCAACCCTAGTATATGTACTTGCGTGTTCCACCAGGTTAGCGCGATTCCTTCCAAAGTACCAGTGGCGTACTTGACCCTGCGAGTCTCAGGGCATTCACACATCTCGAATACTGACTCGAGCTTCCCAAACCAATGGAGGAGTCCCACTGCTCCTTCTGTGCCACTGAATGTGCCTGGACGACAGTCCATGAAGTTCTTGAATGTGCAGACAGGTTGCTGTGCGTTCTGACCCGTTGCGCGAGAAAGATAGGTCAAGGTTAAGCGCGAGAGTTGGGTCACGAGAGTAGGATCTAACATCCTAGGATAGGTTTGGAATAGCAGGTTATACCTCCTGCTTGTGTGGCTGCAAGCGCCGCAGCAACTTGTTCGTTAATGAGAGCCGTCAACTGGGCTTGAGTCATGTTAACACGTCCAGACATGAACGAGTAGTAAAAGTAGCGTACGCGAGAATGGTTCGCGAGTAGTGCGATGACAGAAAAGTGTAAGCACATAGGTATTCTCATGAAACGACGTATAGCAAGCAATGAAATCTAGCATACTACGAGCAAAGTTCTATATAGTTCTAGCAAGCAGGTAATAAACATAAACCTTATTACCTAGGATGTTGAGTCTTGCACGTGGAGCGAAGCGTCGTTGTGGATCGTTGAGAGCACTGTTCTGGTTATAGTCTGGTTTTAATAAAAACGTTTTTCCCATATTAAAACCAAGTTCTCTATAACCAATGGCTCTGATACCAATATGTCACACCCCCAAAATCCACTCGCGGAGTACCACCGCTTGGAGGCGTGACATGACCAGGATCAAGCCATCAATCATATTGAACATAGCATAATATAAATAAGATAGTTCGTAAAACCCAATTCAATACAATTGATGTTCTAAAACAACATAGTATCAGTAGCGGAAGCATAAGTATGTAAACCCAAAGTAAATCATAAGTTCAAATACTCGAAACGTTAAACATAGCATTCATGATCCATTGCCCACAACGACCGCTCCTCCTTGTGCAAGCTCCATATGTACCTAAGGTCCTGCAAGGCATGCAGCAGAGAGTCAACAACTAGTTGAGCGAGTTCACAATTAATAGTTCAGTAACAATTCTGTAATAGTATTGTGTGAGTAGTATGTTCGTTCGTTATGTCATATATCATATTTCCATCGCGGCCTCCCAGGCAGGTATGCGAAGATATTAGGGGATGTTCCTCCCAAGTATTCTAGACTAGGTTTGTTTGTATCGCGGCCTCCCAGGCAGGTGTGCAAAGATTAGGAGATTTAGTTCGCGGCCTTCCTAAGGCAGGTGTGCGAAGGTTAGGAGATTTAGTTCGCGGCCTTCCTAAGGCAGGTGTGCGAAGTCAGTCATAATATCGCGGCCAACCCTTGGCAGGTATGCGAAGATCAGTTCAGTAAGTGTTACTAGTCTAGTCGTATTGTATCGTTAGGTTGTATCAGCTGAGTATGTACAGTAATTCAACAAATCCCATTCCCACCCGGGAACCCCATGCCTTGGCTGTGTGAACTCACCTTGGTTTGCTCGGTATGCTAAACTATGTGCTCCCAAATAAACAATCACGACCTATAGTACGCACGTATACTCAATCAGTTCAAGTTCGCAGTGTTTCACATGCAATCAGTATCACAAAGTGTTTTTGGCAGTTAATCATCATGCATCACATACTAGTTAAATCACATTCATACAATTCATGTTTCATGTAATTGTCTCTTGCAGTTTGATCCATCATAAATATTCAATAATACACTTAACAAAGTTGGCTAGCTTAAGTGTATTAACATATAAAACGGAGTTACCTATTTGACAGAGTTGATACTGAACATATTAAATAAACTAGTAGTGTTTCATGATTAACAGTGTTACATGCATAACTTAGCAGGGTTAATGAGTTTAACGGAGTTAATAGAGTTAACATGTTTAACTGAATCGACAACTAACGTAGTTAATAACTAACACCAACTTGCCATGCCAACAGATTTATTATATTAGTAGAGTAACAAGCATAACATAGTTAACAACTTAGTAGGCTTAATGTGTCAGAGCATTCAACAAAATCACAAATGGCGAATACCCTTCCTGGCGAAATCCCTTATGACGAAATCCCCCAGAAGAAAACCCATAGTGTTTTCGTCGTTGTTATTGTGTTTTCGTCGACAGCGTTTTCGTCGGCACCTTGATTTCGTCGGGTGAGTTATTTCGCCGGGACAGAGCCTTCATCAACAATAGTTACATCGTAATTAAATCAACCAAATCATCAAGTTTCCGTTTTAACATTAGTCGTGTAATCTAGGCATTTACATTACACATACTGTAACTAATATCCGCTTATTGCTGGTTTATCATTCAAACCAAACAGTGGCTATTAGACATGCGAACCCTAATCCTCTACATATTCGAACATCATATCCTGAAATCAATTATTAAACACAATCATGGGATCATCGATTAACGTGAGTGCTTATCTGATTACCTTCAATCTAATTATACATGCATGATATCTATTGGTTACACACACATATGAGGCTTCACATGCCACTGACAAACCCATGTGCAAGTATGACCCTAGTAGCTGACCATATGACCCCTATTTATATGGCTGCACATGCTTAACATCAATAATAGACAAAAAGGGTTTACCTCAAAGTAATCGATTGGGGGGGAGCATGCTTGTCGTCGCACACAGATGTAGGAGTAGGGTTTTCCTCTTTTTTTTTTTTATAAAAGTGTTCTAATCTAAAAGGTCTCACAAGTTAAATCGTAACCGAAACTGGGCCGACCGAACATTCCTGGGCCCAACAATTTTCCTCAAGTTCTATATTAAATGATTCACTAGCATAATACATAACACTAGTATAATTCCACATAAGCAACTTATGAACTAATCACGGTACATAGTTCCAATGTAACGAACCACAAAAGACAGTGTGTAACAAGTACCCATGTTTTAATTATACAAAACATAATATTACCCAAAACATATTATTAACATACACAAATATAATGCACACCATGAATCTACCAATAACACTTTGTGAGCAGGTATTAAGTCGAGTAGCGACCTTGGAAACTCGGGTTGTCACATCAACGTCCCGAAGAACGGACAAAAAAGACACTTTGTAATCAACATAAGTAAATCCTAACAACGACAATGCACAATTACATATCACCATTTCGCAAAGTCATAACTTTTAACATCGTTCGACAATTTACGAATTCGCAACAAATGTAATACTATTGTCAAAAGTTTCAAAAACCAAATACAAATTGTCACTAAGTTGAAACAAGAACAATTCGAAACCCTCAAATTAACAACTACCTACGCCGGGGTGAAACCGAGATGATTAGCCACTCATGGTTGATGAAGCTTGATCATCGGAAGTTTGGAACATGAATGAATTCATCTTGAAGCTTGATGGATGAAGGAATGCTGGATGATTAGGGTTTGTGGATGATGATGGTAAGAATGATGGTGAATTGGATGAATTAGGGTTTTGATGATGGGTTGTATGATGGATGATGATTCAAGGTTCTTGATGATGAATCCGGGTAGTGGAGATTGAAGATATGTGTAATGGTTGAATGGTAGCTGAAAGATATCTCAATTAGGCTCCAAGAACAAGCTTCAAACTCCCCCACAAGTGTAACTGCCGACATCAATGCTAGAGAGCCAATAGAAATCGAGTTTGACCCCTAATTAACCAAGAATCCCGTTTCAGCAAATTGCTACCCGTCGCCGACGGTCCTCAACCCGTCGCCGACGGGTTGTGGTTTTCTCCTCTCTCTCCGACGGGTTAAGCATCTGGATACGGGAACAAGTGGCCGACAGGGTTAACCGAAAGGCGTCGCCGACGGCTTGGGACCCGTCGGCGACGGGCTCTCAAAACTCCGATTTCTGATTTTGCTTGTTTCGCTCCCGTTTGATCCGTAATGTGTTCCGGTGCTCCGGTTTTTGACCCGGTGACTCGTAAAGCTCCCAAAAAGCTCCTTAAACTTCGTTAAACCTGCATAAACACAAATCTAATTAAAAGTAGGTCATTCAAGATTAAAACTTATATAAAGACACAAAGTTACGCAATAACGAACACCGGTTTTCAACCACATATCACATCCCCACACTTGTCTTTTGCTTACCCTCAAGCAAATCTGTTTTTCACTTTCACGTGGGTCGAACAAAGAATACACATCCCATTCCCGAGACAAAGGTTAAGGTCTATTGTCATACAAAAGTTCACATTCTTTACAATTTCTACATATTTACCGGTAAAGTGAATAATCACATATAATAATGGTTATCCAAGATTAACCCGCCCGTAAAATACTAACAAGTCATGCATATCCCTCATAATGTTCTCTCCACTCGGCTTATAATTCGGCTAATGTATATAATGTATCAGCACTTCAATCAATTAATCGCTCAAAACCGGTTAGAACACGTACCCGCATAGGCTTGCAAATCAATCATTCTCCACCACCGATCACGAATACTAAGCACAAGTCAAAAGTTCTTTGAAGGGTTGTAACTGGGCTAGGCTAAGGGTAGGGAATAGGATATTTTAAACTGGCTAAGGTGATGAAAATTCGATCTTTATTACAACGTAACTATTCTAAACTCAAGTACACTATAAACATCAACTCCAAGGCAATGATTTTTGCCTTTTATTCAATAACTAGAAACACATATTTTTGGATTTTTCTCAATGGTTTTTCATTCTTTTTCGCAACATTTTCTGTTTTTTTTATATGTAATTTACAACTATACAATTAAAACTCCTATAATCGAATTTTCATCACACGGGTTTAAAAAGAAAAGGCTTATGGTTATGGGCTAAATGGGTTGTCAAACGAAAGGTTTAGGCTCAAAGTTGGCTACTAAGGGATAATTTTTTTTTTGGTAAGGATATAAAAATGGTGTAAAAGGAAAAGGTTTACCTAATGCCTTAATCATTCTCGTGCTTGTATTCGGTCTATGGTCTCGAACGTGTCAGAAGTTGCAAGTTCTACAATACGCGACTAATGGTCCACTCAACAAAGAAACATATGAATGCAATTCTATGATATAAAAGTGGCTCAAACCTCACGTATAGGGGTATGCTATGTGATATGCATGATATACTAGTTCCTTAGGCAGATTATTCCCAAATAACCACCCGCTAAATACTCGTCATGCTATTAATTTGAACTTGACCATGACAAAAGACCAAATGGGTTGTGCCATCCCTCATTGACTTGGTTACTTGTGCTTTTACGATCGCTTTTGAAACAAGAAATTTTTGAAAAATTTTGAAAATTTTCCCCCATCCTCACACTTGAAGTAAACATTGTCCCCCATCCCCGGCAACAGCGCCAAAATTTGATCAGAATGTCGCGCTCCAGTCAAAAATAAGATTTATAAGCCCTATTTACCCTTAACAAATAGCTAGTGGTAGCAAGGGGTCGAACCACGAAGAGTATGTGGTTTGTGTGTGGATTCGATTGAATTATCAAGAATATCACGTTTTATGAAGCTTACTAGAATGTTTTTGTATTTTTGTTTAATTGAAAGATGTGAGTTTAAACTAAGTGAATTGATTAGATTGATTAACAACTAATAATTAACGATTACGAAAAACTTGGTTACTAGAACAATAGTAAGAAAAAGGAATCACACCCAGTTTCGGTAATTGTTAACCTCGGATTTCTACAATTTTTAGATTCAACTCAAATGCATTCGATTAACGGATTTAGTGTACTGTGACTTAGGTGCTACTAGTTATCAACGTCCCGAAGAACGGACAAAAAAGACGCTTTGTAATCAACACAAGTAAATCCTAACAACGACAATGCACAATTACATATCACCATTTCGCAAAGTCATAACTTTTAACATCGTTCGACAATTTACGAATTCTCAACAAATGTAATACTATTATCAAAAGTTTCAAAAACCAAATACAAATTGTCACTAAGTTGAAACAAGAACAATTCGAAACCCTCAAATTAACAACTACCTACGCCGGGGTGAAACCGAGATGATTAGCCAGTCATGGTTGATGAAGCTTGATCACCGGAAGTTTGGAACATGAATGAATTCATCTTGAAGCTTGATGGATGAAGGAATGATGGATGATTAGGGTTTGTGGATGATGATGGTAAGAATGATGGTGAATTGGATGAATTAGGGTTTTGATGATGGGTTGTAGGATGGATGATGATTCAAGGTTCTTGATGATGAATCCGGGTTGTGGAGATTGAAGATATGTGTAATGGTTGAATGGTAGCTGAAAGATATCTCAATTAGGCTCCAAGAACAAGTTTCAAACTCCCCCACAAGTGTAACTGCCGATATCAATGCTAGAGAGCCAATAGAAATCGAGTTGACCCCTAATTAACCAAGAATCCCGTTTCAGCAAATTGCTACCCGTCGCCGACGGGTTGTGGTTTTCTCCTCTCTCTTCGACGGGTTAAGCATCTGGATACGGGAACAAGTGGCCGACGGGGTTAACCAAAGGGCGTCACCGACGGGTCAAAACTCCGATTTCTGATTTTGCTTGTTTCGCTCCCGTTTGATCCGTAATGCGTTCCGGTGCTTCCGTTTTCGACCCGGTGACGCGTAAAGCTCCCGAAAAGCTCCTTAAACTTCGTTAAACCTTCATAAACACAAATCTAATTAAAAGTAGGCCATTCAAGATTAAAACTTATATAAAGACACAAAGTTACGCAATAACGAACACCGGTTTTCAACCACATATCAGCTGGGAGTCGCTCGGTGTCGAAAAAGAGGATCCTGCAAATCCTTAAAGATGCCATAAAGTTTGCTAAGATTCATTTTATACTTTCTGTGATGATCCTCCCGTGGATTTGAAATTACAGGCTCGTCTATAATAAATACTTTGATATTTTCAGACATCGAGTTTGTAATAATATTTTTATATTCCTAGACTTCCGCTGTGCTATTCAGTGTATGTTTGACTATGATGATATCAACTACGTCACGATACCCCACCGGCCCACCGGTGACACGTGGAAATATCGGGGTGTGACAGGTTGGTATCAGAGCCAACATTGAGTGAATTAAACACTAGTCTTTTGTGTTTAATCTCAATGGCACAGTAGCATATTCTTTAGACCTTTTGAGTCTAGACTTAACATAGGAATATTCTCCTGCCTATTAAGTAAACATTGTTTTCGATTTTATGTATTTTTAATAAGTCGCCGAGCAAGGAAGCCATTGATAGAGATTTTCCTCATCCGAAGCCAATGAATGCCAAGCTTCACAATACGGCTAGAATAAGCGTGCGACCGGTTTGGAGGAAGACCTTTATGGATTCATTTCCCAAAACCAAACCCATTTGATTTGGAATCAGACTTCAGAGTCCATACCGGAGGTCCCTGAGGCTCAAATCTTAAGGTCTGTGCCAGTGGAGTCCATACCAGGTGGTCCCTGAGGCTCCCGTATTGAAAATAATACCAGTGGATCTTAATGATCCCTGTTTCTTGCCTTCAAATTTTGAAACTTCAGATTTGGATTGTATCAGCCTAAACCCAATCCGTGATCCATATCATTCCTTAACCATTGAATCCTTGAATT
Organism: Helianthus annuus; assembly: GCF_002127325.2. NCBI lineage: Eukaryota > Viridiplantae > Streptophyta > Magnoliopsida > Asterales > Asteraceae > Helianthus > Helianthus annuus. The sequence goes on along the minus strand of NC_035439.2, from coordinate 28,118,768 downwards.
CCATTTTTATAACGGATCCTGATTGAAATATTTATCATATTCATTGGGGTCTTAAGTGTCTCTATCATATATGGTAAACAAAGAAGAGAAACAATCGAGATAGAGCAAGGAAGATGTGGAGAATTATTCTTTCATAATATTCTTTGTCTTTTAAGCCCTTATAAGGACCTGTCTCTTCTATTCAGTCCCTGTGTGGACTTACCTTCGACTTAAGACCCTATATGGGCATTTGCTATTTAGTCCTCTCATGGACATTATATTCCTTCATAGTCCTTTCATGGACATAGTATTTCATTAAAAGTCTTTTTGTAGACATATTATTTTATCAGAGTCCTCTGGCAGACATAATAATTCATTATAGTCCTTTCACGGACATATTATTTCATCATAGTCCCTTAGAGGGCATACTGATTCTTTAAAGTCCCTTTTCAGACTTATATTTTCTTTTAGTCCCTGCGTGGACTAGAGTTATCTAAAGTCCCTGTGAGGACACCTGGACAGCAAAGCCCTTTTGTGTGCACGCTGTGCCAATATAGTCCTTTTATGGACATGATATTTCATTAGAATCCCTTTGGGGATATGCTATTTTGAAATAGTCCCTTTGAGGACATGATATTTCTTTATAATCCCTATGTGGACTTATAATATTTTATAGTCCTTATACGGACTTATATTTTTCCTCTTCGTCCTTTGTGGACAATTATATTACTAAAAGTCCTGAATATGACACTATTGTAAATTCCTAATAATCTAGGAAGTTTTGAAAATTTTATGTAGGTATTCATTTCGTCCCTTTATCCAACAATAGTTCCTGAATTTACTCAAACTTTATCGATCAGCTGAAATATTTTAAAAAGATCCTCTTAATGGTATAACCTAGCCTATATGTTTATGAACATGGCTATGATGGTAAAACCCTCTTAAGATAATTAATCTTTGTTAACATCTGAGAACATGTTAACATTCCTGGCTGTGTGACTTAAGAGACCACACTAGCTTCCAAAAGTACTTGGACTTTTCCAAGCCACCTTCATAGCCTATATGATCAATACGAATCACGGCTATCAAACAACAGTATGAAGTATACACCAAAACATCTAATTAAGATGTATGCCATTGGGCGAAGGTGTATTCATGACAATGATAGTTTTATTTTATAAACTTCTTGTCAAAAGGCGATGAACTATGTTCGACCTTTAAAGATCACTGATCCAAGAGATTATTGATTATGTTTTAATTGTCCTTGTGACAAGGACTTGTGTGCCATCTAACTGCCCTTCGAGACAAGCCTACGCCTCTCGGGGACCTTTTAAGCGAACTGGAGCATTGTAATAATTGGACATACATTCGGGGATGCCCATTATGGGCTATGGATGTCACACCCCCAAAATCCACACGCGGAGTACCACCGCTTGGAGGCGTGACATGACCAGGATCAAGCCACCAATCATATTGACCAACGTAAATAGTAAATGAAATTCAACCAACAATATGAATGGTGTTCAAAACAAAAGTATAGTATCAATGTTTAGCGGAAGCATAAATGTAAAACCCAACATAAGTAATAAGTTAACAGTTTGAATGTCATATATGCTTAACATGGCATCCACAATCTGTGTCCACAACGACTGCGCCTCCCTGTGCAAGCTCCATGAGTACCTAACGACCTGCAAGGCATGTAACAACAAGTCAACAACAAAGTTGAGCGAGTTCATAGTTGGTTGTTTAGTTATAGTATTCGTTTCGTGTATCATTTGTTGGTTCTGTACCAGGTATCGTATTAATTCATATCGCGGTCTCCTAGACATGTTTGCGAAGGTTGGTGGGGGTTTCCCATGTATCCTAGACTAGTTGTATTTGTATTTGTATCGCGGTCTCCCAGACATGTATGCGAAGATTAGTATTCGTATCGCGGCCTCCTAGGCATGTGTGCGAAGATTAATGTTTGTATCGCGGCCTCCTAGGCATGTGTGCGAAGATTAATGTTTGTATCGCGGCCTCCTAGGCATGTGTGCGAAGATTAGTGGGGGCTTCCCGTGTTTTACTAGTCTAGCTGTATCTATAGGTGTCCTACACCTAACGAGGTCAGTGGTATGTATCTCAGTAGTGATGTAAGTACAAGTAATCATTCAATCCCATTCCCAACCCTGGGAATCCCATGCCTTGGTAGGAATGTGAACTCACCTTGGTTTGCTCGGTAGGCTAAGGTATGTGCTCACAGTTAATCAATCAAGTCCTAAAGTATGCATGTGTACATAATCAGTTTATATCCACGAAGTTCACCTATAAGTACAATCACGGTGGATAATAAATCGGTGATCACAAAATCGCACAAAACACGTATTCAAGCTCATACAAGTTATGCTTAACATTTAACAGCAGTTAGCTAACCCAGTTAACTTTTAACAGAAAGAAATCAAGTTACTGTGCAATTAACCCTCTCGACGAAACACCCCTGTTTCGTCGTTACTTCCCTTCGACGAAACACCCTTTGTTTCGTCATGATATCCTCAGCGAAACACACTTGTTTCGCCGTGTTCGTTTCGTCGTTAAATGGTTTCGGCGAAAGGCATATGTTTCGTCATTTCTGATTCGTCATGTCTGTTTCGCCGAGATTAGCGTTTCGTCAAGAAGCATCAGTTACGTCACATATCAGTTGATTACCCAGAAACCCTAACTATCATTCTCAGCCGTCACATGCTATCATCAACCATCATCATACAACAATCATCAGAAATCATTGATACCATTGATTACCAATCATAACACAATCATGTGTTAACCTTAGGAAATCTTGCATATGTGTTAGCCATTACATGAAAGCACATTCACAGATTCAACATTATCAACATTCTAATCCGATCATCAACAACAACAAATCCGATCTCTACACACGTAATTGTAACCGACAATAGATTCTATTATAGTTAATTCATCAACTAATCATGAACATAACCATTATTTAGCATCAAACTCCATCGATTTCAAGCAAACAGTTAGCGAAGATATAAATCAAACAATCATGCAAAGATTAAACACTAAACACGAAGGATGGAAATAATAACTTGATCGATCCAGGGTTTCGGGGACACACGATCACCGTCAATAGAGAAAAGGGAGCTCTAGGGTTTCTTGTTTGCTAAAATTGTAACAAATAACCCGTAGAACTAGCTAAATACTCGGTATAACGTACTGGGCCGTTACTGGGCCTCGCGTAACACTGGGCCGGCGAAACGACTTGTTTCGTCGAGATGTAGATGGCGAAACACTCTGTTTCGTCGAATTGGTTTATGGCGAAACACAGTCTGTTTCGTCAAGTTGGCTGATGGCGAAACACCCTGTTTCGTCGGGTCTTTCCAAGGTTTAAGTAATTTAAGTTTTTCAACAGGTTCCACGTTATATCACTAAACACATATACATGTAACAATCACAATACGTTTTATCATATCAAACACAACATATCAAGCAACCATCTCAAATTATAATCCAGTGTATAGTTACAAGGCAAACAATTAAGCGACTAAACAGTTAACGAGCAATTAATGCGAATAAGGAATGTTGGAAACTCGAGTTGTCACATTATCCCCAACTTGAAAGAAATTTCGTCCCGAAATTTAGCATGCGGTTACTAAGGAAGCTAGTTGTGTTGTGTAGTTTACTGGTTTTCCTGGGGTGTCACATCATCCCCCCGTTGGTTTGGAATTTCGTCCCGAAATTCTGTAGGAGCTTCAGTCTCAGTAGTAGTTGCATTGTTCTTGAATAACTGGGATATTTGAGTTCCATTTGGTCTTCTCGTTCCCAGGTAAACTCTGGGCCACGACGGGAGTTCCAACGAAC